>NC_083333.1:21755378-22059495 GCF_963455315.2 Globicephala melas
CTCTTGGTCTACCCCTAACTCTGAGGGTTCATCCTCCAGCTCCTTCAACAGTGTGGCCCAAGGCCCACTGTTCTGCCTTATATCCCGTTTGGAGACCACCTCACCCACGCTCACGGTTTTCAGCACTGTCTGCATCTAATGAGCCCTAGGAGCGCATCTCCACCACTGGCCTCTGCTAAGTGAGCCTCGGGCATCACCACGTGTTCGTCCTATAGACACGCCAACCTCAACACATCCAAGACAGAATCGGTGGTGTCTGCCCCCAGCTCCACTCCCAAAGTGATTTCAGACCATGGCCCGACAGCCAGAAACCTGGGAGCGGTCTTCAAGTTTCTCCCTCAGCAGTCACACAGAAATGGGCAAACGGCTGCTGGCCGTGCGAAGTGCTCTGAAAGCCGCCTCGTCTTCCCGCATCCCGACGACCACTGCCCTAGCCCAGCCCTGTCTCACCTGACACCTCACCAACACCAGCGACCTCATCTCCTCACGGCCGGCAGAGGTCCGCTCACCTGACCACGAAGCTTCACCGGCTCCCACCTCTCATCAGGTCGGAGCCAAGCTCCAGACACACCGCAGGCCGGCTTCACCTCCCCTCCCGCCGACCACCTGCCCCAGGCGGGGGCCGCCCTCCGCTCACGTGGGCCTGTGTGCACGGACTCCACGCACGCCCCCACTAGCAAGGGAACCACTTACCTTCCGAAGTCCAGCTCCGGCTTTATCCGCAAGGAGCCCTCTCTATCCTCCCGTTGCAAATGGCCCTGGTTAGTCTCTCCCCCCCCCCCCCCCAACCTGGGCTCCTCCCTCTGTTGCTGTTCACCCTTCCCACACCCTCAGCCCCTTGAGGGTCCGTGTCCTGCTCATCTCTGTGTTCTCAACTGGTACTCAGCAGAACTCAGTATTTACAGGACTGGATACCTGCACCAAGTAAAGAAGTAGGGCTCCATTTAGTTATAACAGCTAAAGGGGAGCCATGTCTGGAATATCCTTGGGCAATCAGTACTCAGACACACAGACGTCTTAAACATTCTCCTTCCGAGTAGTATAGCAGCAAATGTACATGAATTTCAAATGATACTTGAAGATTTGTTCATAACTATGAGGAAAAGTTTGCTGTAATAGATAAGAAAGCAGAGACTGACCTCGCAGCCACTAGGATGGTCATCAAAAAAACCAACAAAACAAAAACAAAAAAACACAGCACCACAACTAGAAGTGTTAGGATACAGAGAAACTGCAACCCTTGTGCACTAGTGGTGGGACTGTAAAGCGGTGCGACTGCTATGGAAAGCAGTATAAAGGTTACTCAAAAAGTTGAAAATAGAACTACATAATAATCCAGCAGCCCCACTACCGGGTGTACATCCACAAGACCTGAAAGAGTCTCAGAGAAATGTCTGCACACTTGTGTGCACAGTGACACTATTCACACTGGCCAAGGGATGAAAGTAACCCAGCTGTCCGTCCACAGATGAATGGGCCAAAATGTGGTATATACGTGCAAAGGAGCAGCATCCAACGTTAAAAAAAAGTTGTGATATCTCTAACATGGGTAAACCTTGAGGACATTATCCTAAATGAATTACACCAGCTGGAAAAAGAAAACACGCTATGATTCCACTTATGAGTATCTACAGCAGTCATATTCATAGAAACAATGTAGAACGGGGGTTTCCTGGGGCTGGGGTGGATGTGGATGTGAATACACTCAGCACTACTGAATGGTATACTTAACGTAAAATTTACCATCTTAACCATTTTTATGTTATCATGAAAAAGGAATTACAGATTGAAAATGTGACAAATTCAAAGGGAACACACAAAAATCTCATTTACAGCTTTAAAGAAATGATAGGGGTTTTTTTTTGATTTGTGATAAAAACTATCGTTTTCTTTCAAAAGCCATAAGAAAATTCCACTTGACCGTAGGAAAACGCTGCCCGACCAGAAGCTCATGCCCACAGCACTGGTCCTCTGTGCTTCCCAAAGCCAAGCTGCCTGGTATTTCATTTCTAAACCGAATCTGAATCTACATGAGAAAATGCAGAACCAGTACACACAAAAATTGAGCAAATCAAATTAAGTCTTTGGAAAGAGCACAAGTTTGATTTTTAAAGTAGACATAACAACTGTCTGCCTCGTGCACTGAAATCTCTGGATGCTTTTAGCAGCAGCCAAGACATAAGCCTGTTGTAAACGGGAAGAAATTACGCTATAGTTTTACAGGTTAAAAAAACATCCCCGCAGCGTAAAGCCACCCCCTCCGCATCACCCATCTGCCTTTCCTCTTCATTAATTAGACACTCGCGATTCCTCCTTTCTGGTTTCCCTGAACACTCAGACGCATCCTCCAAAGGGTAGAATGTTCCCTGTCTTGCATCCTAATTGCAAGATTAAACACACTTCTAACGCTCTAGTCCCCGGCGGTTCCTGCAGTTCCTCACGGCACTTTCCCTCCCCCTCTGAGGTTTCTCCACACCCAAGTGCCTTCCTTACTCCACCCAGCTCTTACTCTTACCCACTTATTTTCATTTCATCTTCCAAATTAGCCCAACATCAACTCTGATATTTCTCCCAAGACATCTCAAAGGCACCCTGAGCCCCCGTTTACCTGACAAATACAACTGGGTCACAACACTGCTGTGGGACCAACCACCGTGGGTCCTCAGTGGGTATAGACTGCCTGCGGGTGGCAGTTAGAGATCATCTGAGCTGGTGTCTCAGTGGCTTTGAGTGTCACCCTGGTTTTCTCTCTGCTTCATTCCCTCCCAGTTTAAGGATGCTGGGCCTGGACTCTGCAACTTGGGCTTTGGGGTCAATTCAATCCCCATTCATAGCTGTGTGATTCCAACGGAGTCACCTGACCACTTCGAGCTTCCACTGTGTCATCAATAAGCTGAAGAAAACAGTACTTGCCGTGTCGCTGCTGTAAGGCTGCATCACGGAAGTCAAGTGCTGAGGGTTCACGGCCTGGTACAGAGTAACTGAAAAAGATGCGACAGGGACCAGATCCTCTGGGGAAGGAAATACACCGGCTACAATCCTTTGGAGTTTAGACAATGTCACAGCATTTTTCTGAGCTCCTACATTCTGCAGACCATGGGAAACGTCACAAAACTGAGGAGCTGGACAACAGTGGTGTCTTCAGGATGCGGCCTTTGACTTCGCATCAGGAACAATCATCCCCCACGGTGGGGGGGAGTCCCAGTGTGACCCTATGACGTATTACCAACGACACGTGTTAACCTCATCACGAAGCTCTGGAGCACCTGGACGCACCAAGTCCTCGGTATGAGGCTTCATCGCAAGCGGCTCATGCAAGCAGACCCTGAGGACCATCTGCGGCCCACGCGCCGGCGCCCCTCAGCTACGCCCCGGAAAGACACCTGGCCCCTCCTCGGTCAAGGACACGGGCTCCAAAGAGGGGCTGGGAAAAAATAGAAAAAGTGTCTTTAAATGGATTTTCTTTCTTTAAAAATTTGCGTCAAAATGGTATGCCTACCGCCAACTTAATAAACTCCTTGAGAAGTATAAATCCCAGCGTGGGTTGGATTGTGGAAGGAAAGGCACACACGCTGTAGGTAAGAATGTGAATCTGTGCCGTGTTTCTGGAAGGTAATCTGGCAGCCCTAAAAGGCACTAAAAATGCCTAGATTGTTTCACCTGATAGTTTCACTTTTTAGCAACTTATGCTGTAATATTTAGATTTTCATATAAATATGTAGAGATGTTCATCTCCCAGCACTACTTATAACGAAAATGGTACATCAGTCATTTGTAGTTAAATGGATGACAGAAGAGCTGTAAGGTACATTACAGTCATTATACACTCTTTTTTTTTTTTTTTTTTGCGGTACGCGGGCCTCTCACTGTTGTGGCCTCTCCCGTTGCGGAGCACAGGCCCAGCCACTCCGCGGCATGCGGGATCCTCCCGGACCGGGGCACGAACCCGTGTCCCCTGCATCGGCAGGCGGACTCTCAACCACTGCGCCACCAGGGAAGCCCCATTATACACTCTTGACAAATATTTAAGAATGAGAAAATACACACTAAATATAAAAAAGAACTACATAAAATAACACGGCAGAAGATAGGGGATTACAAATTATTCTTTTGTCTTTTTTCAAATTAGCTCCAAAGCTTATTTTTATACACAAAGGCAGGGAGGTGACTTGCTAAGACTGTTTGCCTTGCGTTTGCAAGCAGGTCCTACCACTCTCACCAACTCTAAACCGATGCCTTGATTCGCAGCTGAACCAGAAAAAACTCAGATGGAAATTATTTTAATTCCATTCAACAAGTAGGGTTTCATCCAGCCAAAAGGCTGAGTAGGTGGCACGAAAGCTATACTTAGCAATCATGTCCTTGCTTAAGTTTGAAATTAATAGCTGCAATATTCAATAAAGTAACAGTTTAAACCTGTACAAAAATGATGCTAAAAACAGTCACGCTGCCAGCGCCAGTGACTTGTCCCAGTGGGAGACTTTTTCAGGTTAGACGTGAACGTTGGTGGAATTCCTTATCATTAAGGAAAGCAGCGGAAAATACAGGACCTGCAAGCTTTCTCACAAGGACGGCTGTGCTCTCTTCTCCACTGTCTCCTTCTAGAACGTACAGGGATCTCTTACTGCCCGTCCTCAGGGCAACCCAGATGCCCAGGACAGGACCCCAGACAGGACTGCCTGAATAAACTAAGCTGTCTGAACCATCGGAAGTGAGATAAACAATCTACCACGATGTGTGGGTTATATCCGCAGCAAACAAAGCAGGTCCATTGTAGGAACCATTCCTCACCCTCAGCGGATGGGATGCTGTTTAAAAGGTGCCCACCCAACCTCAAGTGGGCCCATGCCACCGCCCCCAGCATGCCGCGAACCCAGGTGTTGAATGAATACTTGACACGGGTCCCAGTCCAGAGACGTGCTCCAAGTGTGACATACGTACCAGACCTAAGACGATGCAAAGTCTGTTCATACTGATATGTCAAGACGACAACACAGACGCACCGGCTGGGCACGGAAATCACTGTCACCTATTTCTCCTCCCTCCTCCCTCCTCAACTGAGATACAGTCGATCCACAACGCTGTTCCAATCTCTGCTGTACAGCAAGGTGACTCTTCCCTCTTTCAGCGTGGCCACCAGGAAGCTGAAACCTGCATCGTATCTATTCAGCAGCACTGCTCTCGCCACCAAGTCGTTGACTTCCCTCAGAGCACAGCATCACCATCCGACCTCACCCTGCTCGCGGACGGAATGTGCTCATTTGTCACGGGCCCCCAGAAGACAGAAGCCCCAAGAGAACAGGGCTCCCTAGCCTGTCTGCTAACTCCTCAGCACCCAGAACCCAGTGGGTGAGCCCCATACCACAACCATGAACGGATCATGAAAGAATGTGAGTCAGGAACCAAGACCGGGGCTCGTCAGGCTCACCCACGGCAGGCCTGCCCCCTCCTAGTACTTCAGGTGAAAGTTCTTCCTTGAAAACTCACTCACTTTCCCCCTACCCACCCCACCCCCAGGTCCAAGGATGGGCCAGGGCTGGGTGTGGGCCAAGTGCTCAGCTCCAATCCTGACCCAGGATTTCTGAGCTTAGTCGTGTCATGGCTTCCGTAGACCTCTGCTTCCAGGCGGGAAAAAAACGCTTTCGTTCACAGCAAGATGTTCAACCAAGATCCTCCGTCTCCCACGGTACTCAACAACCTTGCCCTCCAGGGGCCGCATGCCCGGCACCACAAAGTCCTGCTCACACATCTTCCTGGGCTGCCCGGTCCTAAAAACCGGTGACATACAAAAATCAGGCCCAACTCCCCCTCCAGGGAGCGCCCCCCTCAAACCTGGACACACCCCTGCACCTGGAGGGGTCCCCGGGGCACCTTCACCAGCTGACCTTGGAGGGCTACACACCTGCCCCAGATCACCTGCCCAGGGCCATGGAGGACAGCAGGCCACCAGCTCTGACCCACCCTCTACCCACACCCTGCATGAGCCTAGGCCCCGGGCCTCCAGCTCAAGCCGGGGTCAGGAGATGGTGGCCCCCTCCTGCCCATCAGAGCTCCTCTCGTGTAAGGCGGGTGGAGGGGGGAGTCACTTTTTTTTTGATCCTCTACTGAGTTGAGAGGATCACGAATTGGATTTGGATGATAACGGAGAGTGTGTGTCTGGGAGAAACACATCAATGAGGCACTGATGGTGCCTGAGACCTAGAGGGGGCTGGACACCCTGAAGGAATCGGAGAATCAGAAGCAAGCGTCGTACTAAGACGCCCTCTGCCATCAGCCCACGTTTTCCCAAGTCTTCAGACCTGCCATGTATCTTCCCTCAGTGGAGAGCCACCCACGAGGATGCTGGACAAAACCAAACAGAAGTTCATCTTACTTTATGGAGAAGGGGCTTAAGACCCCAGCTTGCCGAGGGTGACCACTGCCTCTCACGCTGCCCGTGTCCCAGAAGCCCACTGCTCTGTGCCTGCAGTTCTCCACTTCACACAAGCTGTCGTTTCTACTCCAAGCCAATACTGAACTCACCTTCCGTAACTCCCTTCTATACAGCCAACAAGATGCCTACGAGGACTGAAGAGCCTCTCTCGCTGGTCTGGGGGGGCTACTTGCCCACATCACATGCACCTCTAGATCTTACAAATGGTCACATCCCCCCAAACTGCTTCAGAGGCAGCCTTTCAGCTTCAAGGACACATTTAGATTTAGTGAAACCCTCTATTACAAGGCAGAAATAGCTGAAGTTCTGACTTCTGGGAATGGCCTACATCTCCCTTTTACAGATGTATAGAACTGTTGAGCATAATTGCAAAATTAAGCCATGGCTATTATGAAAACGTGCATTGCTCGAAGTCACCAAGCTCTGAGAAGCATCTCACACAGCAAGGAGGTCCCAGCAGACCACACGGCTCACGGGTCGACACAGCCCCCTCTGCAAGCTGACACGCCTACTAGGAAAGGCAAGCGAAATTCAAGGCACGTCAATGACAGCCCGAGAGGCTAAGGAGATAAGTGTGGTTATTACAGAACCTCGGAGGAATCGCAAAAGCTCCAAATATGGTGAAGTTGAAGTTTGTAAGACAGTAAAGCTTTGTGATAGATTGAACTTTTTCCCTGTTATAATTTTAGACAGATACCTGAACTTGTATCTCTGCACACAGTTCAGATCAGGTGTTACCTTTTCAATGAAACCAAATCTAATTGTTCCAGTTTAACAGTCATCTCCTTGCTCTGTACTCCCAAAGCGCAGTGTTCCTCTTGGTAAGGTCCTTTCTAACAGCCTCCAATTCCTTTCCTAAGACTGCACTGTGTAGGGCTGGGTCAGGTGCCTCTAGGTCTGCAGCCTGGTTGTAGGTGCTAGAGCTAAAGTGTGTGTGTGTGTGTGTGTGTGTGTGTGTGTGTGTGTGTGTGTGTGTGTGTGTGTGTGATGGATACAGCAAGTCGGCAGACCCCGATTAACAAAAATGTTCACTGTTCTCTCAAGTTCTCTAAGAGTTTTCAAAATAAAATTAAAAATTTAAAGTGAAGTAACAAAGCTCAGTCATTGCCGATTAAAGAACTATGGTGTTTTTTAATGAGTAAATGACCACTTAGTAATCGAGCCAAGAGGACTCTGGGAATTTTTTCATCCAGTAAGCATCGAAGCTCGCGCCAGCAGGCACCATGGCAGGTGCAGGGGACTGAACCATGAACCAGCCTGTCCCCGACCGCAGGACCACCTGGGAGGAAGAGGGAGCCGGGGGCACTGAAGGGTACATCGCAATCCATCAGTATTTATGGAACAAACCAGGGAATGGATCACAAAGCCGTAGGAAGTGGAACCGTGTCTTGAAGCACCCAGCAGGACTTGTCCACGTGTGGGGATGGGTGAGCCATTCTGACAGAGAGAGGCCACGGCAAAGCCAAAGGGACAGAGGACACTCTCCTCCCACCGGCTGCCCCGTCCCGGGACCCTACCACTCAGGAGACTGACGCAGCGCCAGGAGCAGCCCGGGTTACTGGCCCGTGGGGTGGAGGCGCTGGGACGCGCCTGAAGGCCCCCGCCAGCACTTTTCATTCCCTGCTGAAAGGCTGGCGGGAGATGGGCCCATCTGATCTGCCAAAGGGGGAATACTCCTCTCCCCCGGGGCACAGATTCCACCAGAGGTCCTCAGGAGGGTCTGATTCTCTCTCTGAAGCACCCAGACATTGCAGAGTGCCCCTCTGCCATGCAGATCTGGTTCTCTGGTTCCGAGTGCTAACGGTCCCGGAGTTGGTTCCTGGCTACGCGACTGATCCTCAGGACAGAGGCGAGGCCACCCTCCCTTCTGCTTGGAGGCTCGGGGCTGCGCTCATCCAAGAAAACAAGCTCCTGGAGGCTTTGCAAGTCATGCCGACAGTTCCTAACACCAGGGAAGCCCACGGGAAACTTTCTGGGGACCCCTACATGGGTCACCTGAACAAGCAGCAGCTAAGGTATAACCTCTGTGGGACCAAAGGTGGGATCAACCACCTACGGTGTCGAGATGACTCCACGGAAACTCTGGAATCAAGCTTCACAGCATTTCCCCTCCACAAAGTCTCTGCAGGCACAGTTGACAACTCAGGAACATCTGTGGAAACCGTTTAGCCTTTCTCTCTCTTTTGAGGATAAAAGCAGTGTTCCTTAAACAAAAAGCTGGGTGGGACTCGCTGCACGTTCTCCCTTTTCCTCCTATTTGCTCTCTGTTGTGTCAGGGCTCTTTCTTTTGAAAATTATTTCATAACCTGATTTCCGCTGTTGTAGTCCAAGGAGTCCAGGAATGCAAAACTATGAACGGGACCATCTGTCACGATTATGAGCACCCTAGAAGACGGGAAGTATCTCTCGCAAAATGGTCCACCCTCGTGACTTGGTACCGTTCCAAGCAACTCGCTGTCACTTGGATTATTGACAAATGGGTCAGGCATGGTTCGTGTGCATTTCACAGGAATCCAATCCTTACATCTCCGACTTCAAGACTGCATATAGAAATGAAATTTTGGGGTCGACTAGTGTCAAACAGAGGGCCACCTTCCAGCGAATCAGCCTGATCACAGAAGGTCGGGGTGCTGTACCACCTTTGCTCCTGGGCCAGGATCTACGAACTGGTCATGTTTCAAACAGGACCAGAGCATTGCAAAGCCCACGGGGGGTGCCAGACACACTCAGTTAACCATCCCTGCTCAGGATGACAATGACATCAGCAGTGGTGACGATAAAACATGATGCTGGCCACCTTTCTCCTGAGGACCCACTAGGACCCAGACACTACCCTGGTTTCTTCACATACACTCTCTCCAGTCCTTACAATAACGCTACGAAGGTGTCCTCCCACAGTGGGGCGAGACAGAGGTAGAGGCCATGCACACAGCTGGCGATGTGCCTGCAGGTGATCACAAAGTAAGGAGCAGCAAAGCCAGCACGGGTCCAGCCTGTGACTTCTGCCGTTCTCTGCTAGAAGCCACTTTCCCAATGACCCCACCACCCCCTTAGCCCTGCAGGAAGGTCAAAGTGAAGGGCCCCTTTGCTTGGACCGTCGGGAGTCGCTTACAAAAAAGAAGAGGGGGTGAGGGGGTATCACCCACTCTAGGAGATAGGAGCCGGGTGCTTCCCAGGCTTTGCCAAGAGCCCCTCGCTGCCCCTCTCTCTCCCCCTGCAGCGGGGATGGCCAGCTACCAGCCCTGCCCTGCCCCGCGACAGCTAACGAGGCTCCCGCCCAGGTACTGCACGCAGAAGCCTCCATTTCTCTGCCCACACGGCTGCTAAGCTCTTATCCATCAACGCCTCTAACTGCAGCCTGGCATCTCACTTGCATCTGCCCTGTAACCTGCCCAGTGAGAAGGAAAATTGATCCAGGGCTGTTTTCCTCTTTCACCACGAGTGGATGTCAGTCATCCAGGTGGGTCTCCACGCTGTGCATCAAGCAGGACGGACCCACTCACACACAAATGTCAGGGAACATTAAACACGCAGGAAGTAACCCTCACTCTCCCGGGCAAGCACACTGTACTGAAACGAGGGAGAAAATTTTAACCCCAAGTCCGAAGACCACTGAGATTCTTCACATTGTCATCAACTCTTCCACGGGAGAGCTGCACAATGCACTCATTATCACACCAGCATTTCATAAGACACGTCATTACGTAATCAAAACGAGAGATAAGTAAAAGGAATTAACAAAGGAACTTACTTGCTCTCAAGCCTTATGTTTTAAAAAAAAAAACTCTTCCTTTTAAAGAGCAGGTGAATCACTCGCAGGTGGAAGCGTAACTTGGTGCAACGTTTGCACAGACAACCGGGGACGCCCCTCAAAGTCAGGACTGCACGTTCCTATAACTAGCAATCCAGCAAGTCTGCTTTGAGGAATCTGCTCCACTGATCTCGTATGTACAGACACACAGCCACAGCCAGAGCAGTGGCTACTCAGGGGGCGCCCGCCAGGTCCCAGGCGCTGCGCTAAGGGCCTCACAGGCAACAGCTGTTTCACTCTGCACCCTCTCACGAGGCAGTACTGTTACCACCCACCCCCGTTTTACAGAGGGGAACCCAAAGCCAAAGAGGCAAAGCAACGTGTTCGAAGTCAAAGAGCCAACAACCGGTGGGGCAGGATGCAAAGACAGTCTAAGGAGGTCGCTGAAGCTGTTTAAAAAGGCAACACACAGCGTATAACTTAGAAGCTCATTCATAGGAAGCTAAGTAAATTACGGCACATCCACGGAGCAGAACACTACTACAACTATTACCAAGGTTAGTTATGTCTACATGCTGATGTGGAAAGAGGTCCGGGATCTACACTGTTGGCGAAAAAAGCAAACTGTAGGACAGTTATAGAACCGTGTGAATTAAACAAAAAGGGGAGAGTAAGATCCGTATGTCAAAAGTGAAGTTCTGAAAGGACAAACCGGAGAACTCAACGGTGGTTCCACCTGTGAAACAGGCCTGGGTCACGGGAAAGGGAATTTTAACACTGTGCCCTTCCATCTGTTTTGTGTTTTGTTTGCTTGTTGTTTTCTCTAAATCAAGAGTACGTATGCATTTTAATTTTTAGAAGTGTTTTTACCAAAAGAATTGGAAATTTATCAACGATTGGGGAGGGAAGAACAGAACTTTGGGCTTCATGTTACAACTATTTTGAGCAGAGGAAAAAGGCAAAGCCTTATAAAATATCACGACCAAATCCCACGTGTATGTGCGTGTGATACAGAACCAGCTATAACCCCAGGTTCAAGATGAAGCTGGGCACCTGATTCCCACAAAAGCGGCATAAATGCTGCCTTCAGATGTCTCCTATGGCAAATATGAAATGAATCGGAGCAATTTAAATCCCTGCTATGTTAAACTCTAGGTTGATGGGCTGAGGGACAGAGCAGCCAGTCAGAGAACAGCACAAAAGAACAGAAGGGAGTGACCCACAGCCGCTAGGGACAATGCTGGTCCACGCCTGTGTCCCACCTGGACGTCACCACACAGCTTTCATCCTAGGTGAGCCCACATAGTCCCGAATGAAGCAAAACTGCTACGTAATTCAGAAAGATACTGGACAAGAAATAAGTTTTAAAAGTCAAAGAGGAAGGCAGTTCTCAAAACCCCAGGTCAGGCATTTAACATACCAGCCCTAAAATAATTTAAGATGTTGGAAGAACTGAAGAGAAAAAGTCATTTCCAACTATTTAAAAATACTTTTAAAATCTGGAATGGTTCCCCTAAAGAGCCACCAAAGCTTAGGACACATATGAAAGTATGACAGATGTTTTATTCAAAAAAGGAATAAAACAAACCAGATTTTTTGTATAGCTGTTAGAAAACAGACGAGAACATCCTTGCTTTTGACACTGAGTTTCTGAACCTCTGTTCTAAGACAAATTACTATGTCATACAACAGGTTTACTACTGGAAAAGTAAATCAATTGGGAGTTTTATTCCTAATATTTTAAAATCAAGTACTGTAAATCAAAACCAAGACCAAGAGCCCATCAAGAGGTAACACTCAGCTATAACCCTCTGTAATCATTACAGTAGAAAATTATACTCCAAGCCCTACAGTGGGCATAAATTTATTCACTCATGTTTAATTTGTATTTGGCTCTTCTATGCGCCAAGCAAACATACTCTATGAAATGCTGAGGGGCGCTAAGTGTCCCATGGAGCACACAAAACTCAAAAATAGGGAAGTAACAGAACCCTACTTATATCTAAGTAGTTTAACTAGAATCGTTTCATCAAAAATAATTTTTCTTTCTTAGAATTCAACAGGCTTTGCCATGATGCTTCAAACGATTCTGGTTCTTTTAAAAGTCTTCCAAGAAAGCTGGAACCACTGCAGTTTACTTTCTTAGTAAACTTCCTTGTAGTCAGCACGGGCATCGTTCTACCAATGTAAAAGTATTTTCACAATAATCATGTTGAGTAGACATCGATGGTCGTATAACAACTTCTAATGCTAGTGATGGCGATTCTAAGGATGTGCGTCTTCCACAAGGTTTGGGAGAAAGTTTCCCCCCCAGAACAGCACACTGTGAAGGACTACTCAAAGAAATACCACTTTTTGGCCTATAGAATTAGGAAAAAAATAAAGTTTTTTTCCCATAACATCAACACTTCATGCTGGCAAGAGCCCAGGCCAACAGGAAGCCATTTATTGCTGATGGCGCTGAAATTAGTGCCATGCCTTTGAGAAGCAATTTGGAAATGTTTGCCGACAACCATTAAAAAATCCCCCTAGAAAATATAATATGAACACTTGTAAATCCTACCCTTAAGAAACGATTAGATCAGAAAAAGGCAAACGCACAAAGCTGTTCATTATAGGTCATTCACAAGAGCAGTAAATTAGAATATTTACAGTATAGACAGAAACCTGGGATGCAAAATTCCGAAGACTAAGGTGACCATTCTAATCAGGATGCAGTGCTTGAAGACCATGCCAACAACTATGTACAGCTGACCCTTGGCGGGGGGAGGGGGGAGAAGCAACCCCCTCTGGAGTCAAAAATCCACGTGTGACTTAGCCCTCCATACGTGAGGTTCCTTCGTATCCAAGGATGTAACCAGTCGCATGTTGTGCAGACTGCAGCATTTACTACTGGAAAAGTCCACGTGTGAGTGGACCCACGAAGTTCAAACCCGGCTTGTTCAAGCATCAAGTGCACACAATTATGTATGATGTGCACATAAAACAATGAAAGGAAACACACCAAGATAACACAATTAGAGGTGGGTCACCGTGTATGGGCAGGGCTCCTGCAGAACTGCTTAACCTCAGCACTGCTGGCCTTTGGGGCTGGACCATCCTGTCCGGTGCCTGTAGGATGCAGAGCAGCACCCCGGGCTTCTCCCCCTAGACACCAGGAGCGGTCCCGCCCCTAGTTATGGCAATCAGAACCGTCTCGGGGCTTTGCCAAATATCTCCCGGGGGGCAAAATCACCCGACTGAGAACCACTGTGCTTAAGCCACTTCCTTCTCTACTTTCTAATTTTCCTATTATATACACATATTAATGGATCTTTTAAAGTAGGAATGGTAATAGGAGAAAGCAGTATTCAGTGACTCATTCCAGCCTTTTCTCCAGCAAAGCTCTCTCAGCACAGCCCTCCTTGCTTCGCACATGCCTCTTACAAAAAACCCACATCCACGAGTTCTCTGTAATGGAGATTAATTGCCCCATCTCTCTCTCTCAGCATTCACCGTGTCGCATCCACACTCTTGGAGAACCTTATTCTGTACTGAGAACCCACAAAACTCATAATCACATCCCCAGCCTGCATTTCAAGAGGAGCTTCAAATTCTTCCTAATGATCACAGAGCTTGACCAAAGAGAAGGAAATAGTATTGGGTTCGGGTAAAGACACATGAACTTTTTGGCCAACCCAATATTTTTGGCCACAGGCTGTTGCTTTCAAGTCACCAGGTCAGAAAGAAATCAGACTTGCTTAAAAACGAGGGCAAAACGAGTTAAACCATCTCAGAATCCTGCAAGCCAAGCAGCAGAACTTCACAACTGCAGGACAGCGGAGACGGTCTATGGCGTGTTCTTCTCACTGCACAGGCCAGCAAATCCGCGTCTACTTTGCTGACCCGCACTAATTACACCTAGTGGTGAACCCCTTGACGGCTTGCACCACGACGTCCAAACCGGCCTCAGGTTACTTTCGCCAAGTCATTCCCCAACCCTCTCCACCACCCCACACCCTCCCACCCCCAACTTAAACTTCGTGACCCTCCTCCCTCCTCAGGCAGCTTCCGGGTGGCGGTTCCCTCCTGGCGAGAAGAGGCCGGCTCTTCACCTACAAGCCTCCACCAGAACTCCCTCCCTCCACGGGGCGCCCACCCAAACCCACCTGCCTGCCCCTACTAGAGCAGGGACTCCCCGAGGACAGAGACGGAGTCCAAGCTGCACATGCTGCCCTGTAATGGCCTAAAGCCATCTCCAGAAGCCCTACGGTTCCTCTAAAAACGTCCCAACTTCTCACGTCTGGGCTGGGAGAAAAAGAACACGTCAGTAGAGAATTCTTTCCTGAGTGTTTGGTTTGTTTTGTTTAAATTACGGAACAAACATAGACTCCACATCAGAGACGTTGTTGCCTGTTTGGTTCCTTTTTTTTTTTTTTTAAACACCTATGGGGGCGGCTTCAGGAGCACTGAGTAGCCTAGCATCCCTTACGCTGATGTAAGGACAAGGGACTTGACGTCAATCAATCCTGCCACCTGGTTCTACAACTGCTGTTCTGAATCTAGGTTATTATAACTAAGTGAAAAACAGGTTGTAAAACAATGGAAACATTAGGCCTCCTCATTAAGTTACTCATAAGCACTGTTTACTATTCCTTTACTCTGGGCAGCAATAATTAACATACATTTACACAATAATTCAAACGTGTTGTAGTATTCAACATTCAAGTGAGAAGTACAGGTTATATTGGTGGCCCAACTATACTGAAAATATTAAAAATAAATGGAAGATTTAAGAAGCACTTAATGAGCCTTTACTAACCATCAGGCTGTTCTAAGCCTTTTAATGTATCAACTCACCTAATCCTCACAACCACCCTATGAGGTATGTACCATTAATTTCCTCATTTAAAAATAGGCAATTATGAGGAAGCTGAGTAGATGTCACTTCCTTCCTGATTAAAACTATAGTCCAGGGCTTCCCTGGTGGCGCAGTGGCTGAGAGTCCGCCTGCCGATGCAGGGGACACGGGCTCGTGCCCCGGTCCGGGAGGATCCCACATGCCGCGGAGCGGCTGGGCCCGTGAGCCATGGCCGCTGGGCCTGCGCGTCCGGAGCCTGTGCTCCGCAACGGGAGAGGCCACAACAGTGAGAGGCCCGCGTATCGCAAAAAAAAAAAAAAAAAACTATAGTCCATTTACATGTCTAAATGTACGTAACTACGGGCAAACCACCAGGTCACATGCTTTCAAGTTTTTCCCCATAAAGTACAATTCTCTTCAATTCCCTAGGAAGAGCCCACAGGAGTGTTTATAATCTGATTTTTGTTGTATGCACTTCTTGAATTGCTCACTGGGGTCAATGTCAAAACACTTCCTAAAACGGACCTTGTCCTAGCCGTCAGCTCAATTTTAGGAAACACTGATTTGAGACTGCAGCATTTATTTATTCCTCCAAAACACTAAACCTGTAATTTTGGTTTTCTGACTTGTAATTTCAACAACAGGACGGCTGAGCATCAATCCTTTTTAGAAAAAAAGTTTTTAATCTCTTATAAGATCTCAATAACCCTAACCAAAGATTACTTTTAACAACAAAAATTAGAAAAGCCTCAAAACTTAACTCAAATGGAGCCTAAGGCCTAAGTATAGCTAATACTATAAAATTCTTAGAAGAAAACATAGGAATAAATCTTCCCGACCTTAAATTTGGCAATGGTTTGCTTAGATATAACACCAGAAAGCATAAGGAAAGAATGCATAAACTAGACTTCAAGTTATGTCTGTGCTTCAAAGGACACCACTAAGAAGGTGAAAAGACAACCCGTAAGTATTTGCAAGTCATACCTAATAAAGGACTTTTATCTAGATTATGTAAGAACTCTTACAAGTCAAAGGACAAATAAAGAATTTGAAGGGACATTTCTCCAAAGATGTAGCCAATAAACACAGGAAAAGATGCTCAACATCATTAGTCATCAGGAAAGTTAAAGTCAGATGAGCCACAGTGAGACACCACCTAACAGCTACGAGGATAACTAAAGACAAACAAGCGTCTGCAAGGACGTGGAGCCCTCCTGCCGTGCTGGTGGGATTGTAAAATGGGACGTGGAGCCCTCCTGCCGTGCTGGTGGGATTGTAAAATGGGACGTGGAGCCCTCCTGCCGTGCTGGTGGGATTGTAAAATGGGACGTGGAGCCCTCCTGCCGTGCTGGTGGGATTGTAAAATGGGACGTGGAGCCCTCCTGCCGTGCTGGTGGGATTGTAAAATGGGACGTGGAGCCCTCCTGCCGTGCTGGTGGGATTGTAAAATGGGACGTGGAGCCCTCCTGCCGTGCTGGTGGGATTGTAAAATGGGACGTGGAGCCCTCCTGCCGTGCTGGTGGGATTGTAAAATGGGACGTGGAGCCCTCCTGCCGTGCTGGTGGGATTGTAAAATGGGACGTGGAGCCCTCCTGCCGTGCTGGTGGGATTGTAAAATGGGACGTGGAGCCCTCCTGCCGTGCTGGTGGGATTGTAAAATGGGACGTGGAGCCCTCCTGCCGTGCTGGTGGGATTGTAAAATGGGACGTGGAGCCCTCCTGCCGTGCTGGTGGGATTGTAAAATGGGACGTGGAGCCCTCCTGCCGTGCTGGTGGGATTGTAAAATGGGACGTGGAGCCCTCCTGCCGTGCTGGTGGGATTGTAAAATGGGACGTGGAGCCCTCCTGCCGTGCTGGTGGGATTGTAAAATGGGACGTGGAGCCCTCCTGCCGTGCTGGTGGGATTGTAAAATGGGACGTGGAGCCCTCCTGCCGTGCTGGTGGGATTGTAAAATGGGACGTGGAGCCCTCCTGCCGTGCTGGTGGGATTGTAAAATGGGACGTGGAGCCCTCCTGCCGTGCTGGTGGGATTGTAAAATGGGACGTGGAGCCCTCCTGCCGTGCTGGTGGGATTGTAAAATGGGACGTGGAGCCCTCCTGCCGTGCTGGTGGGATTGTAAAATGGGACGTGGAGCCCTCCTGCCGTGCTGGTGGGATTGTAAAATGGGACGTGGAGCCCTCCTGCCGTGCTGGTGGGATTGTAAAATGGGACGTGGAGCCCTCCTGCCGTGCTGGTGGGATTGTAAAATGGGACGTGGAGCCCTCCTGCCGTGCTGGTGGGATTGTAAAATGGGACGTGGAGCCCTCCTGCCGTGCTGGTGGGATTGTAAAATGGGACGTGGAGCCCTCCTGCCGTGCTGGTGGGATTGTAAAATGGGACGTGGAGCCCTCCTGCCGTGCTGGTGGGATTGTAAAATGGGACGTGGAGCCCTCCTGCCGTGCTGGTGGGATTGTAAAATGGGACGTGGAGCCCTCCTGCCGTGCTGGTGGGATTGTAAAATGGGACGTGGAGCCCTCCTGCCGTGCTGGTGGGATTGTAAAATGGGACGTGGAGCCCTCCTGCCGTGCTGGTGGGATTGTAAAATGGGACGTGGAGCCCTCCTGCCGTGCTGGTGGGATTGTAAAATGGGACGTGGAGCCCTCCTGCCGTGCTGGTGGGATTGTAAAATGGGACGTGGAGCCCTCCTGCCGTGCTGGTGGGATTGTAAAATGGGACGTGGAGCCCTCCTGCCGTGCTGGTGGGATTGTAAAATGGGACGTGGAGCCCTCCTGCCGTGCTGGTGGGATTGTAAAATGGGACGTGGAGCCCTCCTGCCGTGCTGGTGGGATTGTAAAATGGGACGTGGAGCCCTCCTGCCGTGCTGGTGGGATTGTAAAATGGGACGTGGAGCCCTCCTGCCGTGCTGGTGGGATTGTAAAATGGGACGTGGAGCCCTCCTGCCGTGCTGGTGGGATTGTAAAATGGGACGTGGAGCCCTCCTGCCGTGCTGGTGGGATTGTAAAATGGGATGTGGAGCCCTCCTGCCGTGCTGGTGGGACCGAAAAACGGGGCAGCTTCTCTGGAAGCTGTCTTGGCAGTTCCTTGAAATGGTAACCATAGAAGTAACATCACTCAGCAAATTCAGCCCCAGGCAAATCCCCAGGAGAAATGAAACACACATCTCCAACAGACTTGTACACAAATGTTCTGAGCAGCGTCACTCAACAGTTAAAGTGGAAACCATCAAAAGTCTACCAGCTGACGCATGGTGAAGAAAATGGTGTACTTCACACAGTGGAATATTACTGAGCTGTAAAAAGGAATGAAGGGCGGATACATGTTACCAATAAGAGGATGGACCTTGAAAACATTATGCTCAGTGAAAGATGACAGACACAGAAGGTCACATATTACATAATTCTGTTTATATCAAGTGTCCAGAACAGGCAGATCCAAAGAGAAAGATGAGTCCTGGTCACCAGGGACTGGAGGGAGTGGGGTGGGAAGGAACTGGTAAGGGCTACGGAGTTTCTTTCTGGAACGATGAAAATCTCCTAAGATTACGCGTGGATCGTTGCACACTTCTGTGAGTATACTAAGAACCACTAAACTGTATACTTTAAAGTGGTGAATTCTATGGCATACAAAGTATATCCCAATAAATCTGTTATTTAACAATGTCACGTGTGGCAGAGCAAAAGAAAAATCAGCACTTTTACATTCAAGTACGCTGGGTAAAAGTCAGTGAGTCCCTCAATGATTCTTAACTTCCCCTTTTACCCATGCACACTGAACAGTGACGATCAGCAACAACAGAAATAAGAACCTGTGTCCCTGGGTTCTACGTCACACACCAGCTCACACGTTGTGGACCTGGCACAATTCCTGTTCCCCAGTCTGTTTCCTGAGAGTCCAAGAGAGCAAGAGGATTGACAGAACTGAAACCAAGGCTTTGGGACAGCAGAAGTCAAGACCTTTTACAGGATTCATAGTTGCCCACACCTGGAAGCAACCAAGACGCCCTGCCGGAGGTGAATGAGAAACTGTGGTACGTCCAGAGGATGGAAATTATCTAGAACTTAAAATGAGCCACCAAGCCATGAAGACACAGAGGAACCTTACACGCAGATTACAAAGGAAGAGAAGCCAGTCCGAAAAGGCTGCCTACTGCATGATTTCAATTCTACAACCTTCTGGAAACGGCAAAGCTACGGAGACAGTAAGTGGTTCAGTGATTTTCAGCGGGTGCAGAGGGCAGGGGTGAAAGGGCAAAGGTGATTTTTAGGGTAGAGAAAATACTGTTATAATCATGGACACACTTCATTATACATTTGTCCAAACCCGCAGACTACACAACCCCAAGAGAGAACCATAACGTAAACTACAGACTTCGGGGGGTTGTAGTCAATGTAGGTTCAATTTTAAGAAATGGACCACTCAGGGGGGGCGTGGTGACGGTGGAGGAGGTGGGCAGGGGGATATGGGAAATCTGTTCCTTCCTCTCGATTCTTGTGAGAGCCTAAAACTGCTCTTAAGAGATTAAGCGTTTAGGGAAGAACAACAGCCCTTTACAGGAGGTTGAACTCAAGCACCGAACTGGCTTGGTGCGTTTCCAGCAACTTCTGTCTCAGTCATGGAAGGCTTCTTTGCCTCCTGTGCCCTTCCCCCCGCCCCCCAGCGAGGAGCTTGTAGGAGCTACGACCGGGATGAGACTCTACAAGAGGCCTCCTCCCACCCCACCCAGGGCCACTCAGACTCATGTGTCTTAGGCTGGAGCATCGAGTCCACAGACCCACCCGCCCCCTCTACCACCAACCTCTGCTGGCTTTGCCCACGAGGTTCAGCTCCTCATTTGCTTCCCTCCTAACTGTGCCAGGGCTTTAAACGTGACTGTATGTTATCAGGAGGCTTTGCTAGAACAGATTCCCGGACCCCAGCCTGGAGATTCTGATTCAGCAAGTTCCGGTGGGGCCCGGGAACTGGCATTTCCATCAAGCTGAGGCTGCGTGTCCTGGGACTGCGCCGAGAGCTAGCATACTGTCCTGTGCCCAGCATGTCGGAAGCCGATGAATACACACGTGACCTAGGCAGATAGTCTGTTGTCTATATCATGTTTACCTGTCTCCCCACCTCATCATCCACGACCTCAGCTGACCTTCACGACACATGAGCAAGGTAGGTACCAGTATCCCACCCTTCAAAGCTGTCTGAGCGACCCAGGCTTAGGACTAAGCGACGCACCAGGTCCGCACGGTTCTGCTGGGCAGGCCCAGCCCGAAAAGCCAGGGATGCGGAGGTTTCCACAGGAGCTACCCCGAGGCTCCGCATCGTTACGCATCTCTTCACTGCCTGTTGTTCCCCAATTCAGCATCTCCCTGGTAGCTGACCTGAAGGGTAAAATAAGCCCAGAGAACACCAATCTCTTTTAAATATGATAGAAAAGACACCCAACCTCAGGAACTGACCACCCCACACCGAAGGCTTTAATAGCACACGACGCGCTAAAGCAACGTGCATGGCTCGCACAGAAGCTTTAGGATACTGTATGCATGGGATGCTTTTCCCAAACTCAAACCAGCTTCACCAAGAAGTCATCGGCTCACAGCACAACATACAGTAAAAGGAAGTAAGGAGACCGGCTCAGAAGCGCCACTGGCTCCGTTTCTGAAGAAGCAAACGGGGCGGGGCACAAACCACCCATGTCTGCACAGCCTCTGAATCACTAGCCCTCCTCAGCCAGCAAGCCTAGCGGAAACGCATCCCTCTGTGCGCAGCCAGTGCCCTGCAAGTCTGAGGACTTGGGTGTCTCCAGGTGACAGGTAACACTCATGAACCAGACTTAGGTCCTTTCTTTTCCTCAAACGCTTATTACCTACAATGAATTTCACTTCAGCTCTGCCCCACCTCTTTCCCTCCATGCCCAACCCTCCCAGCACCGCAGCCCAGAGACACCCCCTCCCCCAGCAGAGCACACAGGGGAGATGCTCAACCCCTCCAGCCGATGGTGAACGCTCCCCTGTGAAGCCATTACCCACCTAGGGGGCCATACCCATGCGAGGAAGGAAGGTTCAACGGAGAAAGAACAGAACTCATGGGCGCCGGGCACTTAGCCACTCAGTAAGACGGCAGCTGCCGTGCCGTCTTTACAGGAATCCCCACAGGCCCTGGAGCCCAGCTCTGACAAGGCCAACCAAGACTCTTTGCCGGATTAATTCGGGGGTCTGAGGCGCAGAGGGGGCTGGAGGATGAGGAGGAAATTAGATAAGTGGGGGACCCTCCAGGCTGCACTGGTACCATGGAAACAGTGGAGGAGATGCAGCCACCTCTGCATGACCTTGAGAACAAACCTAGAGAGAAGCAGGCCTTCAGTCTTAGGAGGACCAACCCTTCAGAGCTCCTCCAGACAGGATGCTGAGGCCACACGTCGCACTCTGTCACTCAGCACAGAACAGGCGACCAGGCAGACCCGCTGGACGAGGAAGCTGGGTCCAGCGGTGAGAGCTGGAGGGGCTGACGGCTGGGAAAGCCCCCAGACGAAGCAGAGCACGCAGGGATGCTCCCACCTGCCCATACCCCGACCCCAGAGACAGACCTGGCAGCACGGGCCAGGACCGCACCATCCCCGTGGCGATCCAGGGCACTCACCCAATGCAGAAGGGGGAAGCAGGAGAAAGGCTGGCCCCCCACTGCAGGAGCCCGGCTCCCACGCTTCAGCTCTGGAAGTAAAGCCGCTAACTAGTGACACACTGCTCTCCTTGACTGAGGGCTGCTCAAGGCCTAGGGTTTACTGATCAGATGCTAAAAACTTGAGGACGGTTTAATCCTCCTTTAAGCCTTGCGTACTTGATGCTACACCCAAGAGATAATCCACCCCCGGCACAGGATGGAACCCGATCGTGAATACAGGAGGGAAGAGTTCAACGGCACCTTCTCTGCAGCAACTGGTTTAGCTTGTGATGGTCACCAGGTAAGTCCCCGAATAGGAAACGCAATACACCAATCACCAACTTTACACACTTAGAAAGCCATCAGGATTTTGTCGGTTTACTTCACTATTGTTATTAAACTAGTGGCTGGGGGAAAAAAAAACGAGAGAATTAAGAGAAGCAGAAAAGGAATTCCCTGGCAGTCCAGTGGTTAGGACTCTGTACTTCCACTGCCGAGGGCAAGGGTTCGATCCCCGGTCGGGGAACCAAGATCCCACAAGACTCGAAGCACAGCCCAAAAAAATGAAAAGACGAACAGCAGAAAAAGTACAATCATCATACTCTCACCACTCAAATAGGTATCATGGACATTTTGGTGTATATCCTCATAGGCCTTGAGATCGACGTAGGGTCAGAATCGCATGCCAGTTAAAGCACAAGAGCTGCAGTGGCCGCTTAGAGGCTGTGTGACCTTGGTAAGTCAAGTTCCCTCTCTGGGCCACATGTCCTTCATCAGCAAATAGGGATAACACCGCAAACTCAGAGGTTTAGTGGAAGGGTGTAAGGAAACAGTCCATTTTAAGTGTCTGCCACGCAGTACTCAGTAAATGTCAGCTGGATCGTGTTTACAGCAACCTTCCTCCAGCTGCCTTCACCCATAAGATTATCTTCCCATGACAGCAAACAGACTTCTACCATTTCAGAGTTAATAGCTTTGCATCTCTACTGGACGTGGGGACCAAAGCTGATCCACCTCCCTTTGCTGCCCTTCTCGATGGTTGCTAAGCTTGTCCCTCACAGATGACAGAAGCATCCTTACTGCTCACCCACCCAATTCATTTCTTAGGGAAACTCTCCAGATAATTGCTGAAAAAGAATATATTTACATAGTTACGTGGGCTTTGGCTTTTTCAGAGCAAAATTTAATGATTTCAGAATGTTTTGTTAGATATATTTATTATTTAGACAAAGTCGAAGATTCAGCTAAGAGTAAAAGTTTCTGAAGTTCCGCGTAACTGAAATTACCACCTCTCGACAAGGGGTCTGTAAATTTACGATCACTGCTTATGTTTCAGAGAATTCACCAGCGCCACTCAAACACCTGTGAACGTGGCTCCAAAACGTTCCCTCAATCAGCGGACTCGGACGGCCCCTCATTTGCATGTGCGCCGCATGCATATCTTTCAGGGTGGTTTTGCGTTTTCTCTTTTGCAGTTGCCAAGGGTCTATAAGGGCACATGTACGTAGGTGGACTTAAAACAGCATTTTTCCACGTCTGGTGCACAGAAGTAGATTCCCAAGTCCCACCCAGACCTGCCGAGTCGGAATCTCAGGCTGGGGATGCATTTTTTAAATGAGGCTCCAGGAGATTCTAACACACAGTAAAGCGCAGCAGGTGCTACCTTCAAATGATGCATAAGCAATTCCAGATACCCACCCCCCAGCCTCTATCCACATCCTCATCTTTCCAACTTCAGCCTCTGAGTACCACACTTCTTTCTCTCCTACATTTACTTAGACACCAAGCATTTTAAAATTCAGTTGCATTTAACAAAAAGTATTAGATGCCTATTACGTGCCAGGCCTTGGGCAGGCACTTTCAAGAGACTGCCTTGTGCCCCAGGAAGCACTTTTAAGGAGAAAATCCATCATCTCGTTTCTAGGCAGTACTGCTGTATGTCCCAAAGACACGGGCCACTAGATGGTAACTTTGTTCTACTGTATTACCTGCGACCTTTTAAAAGGCAACATATAAATTAGAGATAAAACAGAGTGTTGCTCTATTGCCAGGCCCTATTCTAAGAACTTCATATACTAATGCCTTTGACAATCCCAACATGGTTTGTGGTATTACCTGCACCTTACAAAGAAACAAAGGAAGAGGAAGGTACATGCCTTACCTGAGATCAAAGTCAGAAGTGGAAGAGCTCGAACCTGAACCAAGGCCGTCGGGGTTCAGGGCTGCACCCTTCGCCACCAGGCTAGTCTGCTTCTCTAAGGTTCAAAGCCCACCACCAGTCTCCAAGGAGGAAGACTGCTTTCAAAACTGATCTCACGTGATCTGAACTTCAGGAGAGTCAATCTCTCTTCATTCTCAACTCCTAACCTCATTAGTGACTGCAGGGCAGGGCGTTTGATCAGTACATGGGAATTCCCTCGGCATCAACAATGAAGCCAGATCAACTCTTTCGTGGCTTTAAAGCGTGACTATTTTCACCAAAGATGGGGCACTTGGAGAGAATAAAAATAAATGCATAACTGCACTTTTTATTTGCTACTTGTATTCTGTAGTACTATGATCAAATCCATACTCCTCTGCTGGAGATAAACAGAAAATCTGAGATTCTGAGATTAAGGGAAATGTTTAAGATAACATATACGATCCGCACTCTTATACTATTATTCTCCCCCTGCATCTGTATTAACTGGTGTAACAGTGGCTGTGAGCTTCAACTCTGGGTTTGAACCCCACCTTACTGCTTTCAGGCAAATACTTAACTTCTCTATGCAGCCATATACTCCCATACAGAACAGAAAAAGGTACCCAGAATTATCACGAGGATTAAATGAGCCTCTGAAGCGCCGACCTCACAGCTGACACCTGGGAAGTGCCCAGTAACGGTTAACCACCCCCTGCCCCACATGTATCCCATTAATTGTTTCAGAAACTGATTACACCTGTGTAGCTTCAGAGGCTGAGGTATAGGCTTCCTTACCATCCAGGTGGCTTTGATCAAGTACAGGTGACAAGCAGGGCACCGCTGTCCTGGTCTGTCTGGGCAGTCCCGGTTCACGCCTGTTGTGCTAGCTTAATTATTAATGGTGCTTCCCCTTCACTGTCACAAGCATCTTGGTTTGGATGATAAATTACACGTGCACACTAGTGATAAGACCAGAACAAAGCAGAAAAGAAAACCTGGCAGTGCTTAACGGGCCTCACAGCAGCGAGGCCACCAAGCTGCTTGGGCTCTTGGGGAGACGGGCAGCAGGAAGGGCACCAGGCGGCTCAGCGGGGCCTCCAGGTGAGATGCAGGATGCTCAGGACAGGGAGATGGCCAACTCAGCGGGACGGTGAAGACGACCAACACCTGGTGAGCTGTCGCCCCTCTCCCGTCCTCCACGAGTGGACTGTACCACGTGTGCTAAAAAGTGCAGGTGAATGAGTCCATTAAATTATACTGGACTATCTGGGGGGAGGTGGAAAATAATCGGAGACTGAGTACTTCAAGGCCCCCAAGTTAAAAATCTCCCGGCTTATTCATCGTTCGTCTCAGCATACGTGGCTCTCATCTGATCGCCGTCCAGCTGCAGTCAGCCTCAGGGACGCTTACTAAGGGGAAAAGGAGCCACCTGAACGGTTTCGATTCCCCTCGCGGGTCCTCCCACCTCCCGCGTCCTCCCACCTCCCGCAAACACTGTTTCCTGAGGGCATCTTGGGACCTGAGGCCGATCCTCACAGGACCTCCTCCATAAAGTACAAGGATATCCTGGACCTTGTTAGACGGGTCTAGTCGCAGAAGCTCTTTAAGAGGCAAAATCTTAGCGTCTCCGCGACAGCAAGTCTGGGGTGAAACCCCAGCACTTCACATGTTTACCTCAGCCTTCACTTAGGCAGAGTTTCTGATCAATGAAAGCTGAGTTAAACTATATTCTGAATTAAGATAAAATACAGCTCTGACCCGACGCCTACCAGCCACCCTTCCACAGCCTCTCAGGGAGAAGGTGCCCGTCAGTGACCAATGGGAGGGGCCAGAACGGGATGTTGGAGAACAAAGGGCCCAGAGTCAAGCTGCCCCAATCCCCTCAGCTGACAGATGAGGCACCTAAAACGTAGAGGTGGTGAGATTTGCCCTGGGTTAGATGGTCTGGGCCAGGCCAGGCCGCAGGACCCAGCCCCCACCTGCCCCCTTTACTCTAAAGCGCCCAGAAGCTCAACCCAATTGCAGTGTTTTGTATTTGTACGGAACCTGCTGTTTTAAAAGAGTTGTGTTCACATGTCTCCCCTTAAAGAAGCACCCCTTCCCTCCTGTTATTATGAATAAGAAACATGAAACATGCCAAGGGATTTGCTCCAGGCCAGAAGTCCCTGGAACAGTCAAAAACTGAACCTAGATTTTCATAGTGCCCCATCCCCTACGATAATTTAAATTAAGTCATGGAATTCAGTACAAGGTAATAATCAGCAAAACGAGCTTCACTACCTTAAACACACACTGGACAGTTCGGACATCGTGGCTCGAGTTCAGAGTTCACAATGACCAGTCAGGACAACTTGCCGAGCATGTCAGTGCAGCACCCTAATTCCAGGTTCCCCCCAAGACAGGGAAACTCCTATAAACAGGGGCTCCTGTGAGCGTAGCTCTTAAGTGCTCATGCAGGGTGAGCAGGCAGTGAAGTTTTAAGCGCCTGTCCTGCACAAGGACCTTTTGCACCTCATTTCAACTCATCGTCTCGTGACTGAGTGACTATCATGTTACAAGTCGGCGTCACCTCCCATGAGGCGACAGGACGAGGCTGAGCCCTGAAAACCTGCCGAGCACCATGAGACCAGCAAGGACGCGGCTCAGGTCCCAGTCTGGTCTGAAGGAGCCGAGACCCAGTCATTCTGACTGCTCCGACTGCTTTCCCTTCACCCAAGTCCGTCACTTAGCCAGCAGAGCGCCTCACAAGCCCACTTCACCCTAACTCCCTGGCACGACTCTCAGAATAACGACAGCGAGAGCAGAAAGGTGTCAAAATAGCGAAGCCCCAAGTTCTCAGCCCTCGAATGTTCAGTTCGTTTTTCACTACTGTTGTAGGTATGGACGCCTTCGAGACCTGTTTCTATTTAACGGCCTCTGGCTTCCAGACTCATCTTCCACCTGTGCTCCAGGCCTTCATGAAGTCCTTTATCCGCCAGTGCGACCAGCAGCTTTTTTCTGACTCACGTTCCAGGCTGAGGAATTCCTGGCCAAGGGCCCGGGCACCTGTGAACAGTGGGTCTCTTTCATTTCTACTCCCCTAACATCGACTTGCACAAAGAACACCGGGACCCTTTTTGTTTCCTTTAAAGAAATCAGACGCCGTGAACTCAGTACGGTCCTGTGAAAACTGTAAAACTTCCTAATTGTCTGCAAATTGAGTCCCGTTATACAAGCTTTAACTTTTGGTACCCCTGAAAGCAACGTTTTCAAAAGATTTTAGTTTTGCCCTGAAAAAATAATTCTGTAGACAGGGGAGGAGCAGAGGTCAACCTGAACAGATCACTTTGACATGACAATTACCATTCTATAAAGGCCAACACAGGGAGGGAGGGAGGGAGACGCAAGAGGGAAGAGATATGGAGACATATGTATATGTTTAACTGACTCACTTTGTTATAGAGCAGAAACTAACACACCATTGTAAAGCAATTACACCCCAATAAAGATGTTAAAAAATTTTTTTTAATTTAAAAAAAGGCCGACAAGGAATAAAAATCCCAAATGTGCCTCTTCAATCATTGAATAATTTAGATAAAGGTTTAATTTTTGCTATTAAGTGCTTTTTCAAGACTGACTTTTGCTATTTTGTAGGTGTCTTTGGCATCGTTCTTCAATCAGAGTCAACAGCAATTTCTTGAACTACAAGAGATGCACACGAGATTTACTGGAGTAAAGAGGGTCCCCTCCTTTCAAGGAAATGGGCCAGCGGGGCCGGCCAGCGCCGCGAGTGCATTTTCTCATTCATCATTCTTCCTTTCTCTTCTGGTCCTGCTATTTCACACCTCTTCAAATTCATGGCTGTTACTTAACTCTGACAAACTCCCTACAACTAATTCATATTCTCACTGCAGTTATAATGGGTCAATTAGTGTCTCTTCCATAGTCACTATTGGTATTATCCCTGAAGAAAAGAAAATTGCCCAATCAGCTTCTAACCTTAGTCCCAGGCCCTGAAAATGAGAACACAAAGGCAATTTATTTTTAATAAGCTGGTCAGGTACATGTCACTATGGAAAGCCTAGCTGGGAAGGTTACTCAGAAGGTAGAGTCATTAAGTTTTGCTTTAAAGTACATTTTCTACCAAGAGCAATCCACGTTTCAGGTATAAAACTTTTGGCTTCAGAAGGACTGTCTGTTTAAAGTACTACAGTTGCATCAACAAAAATGGTCCTCTGGGTTAACATCTAAAAGGTGATCTTCACGATAGCTGCCTTTAACACTATATATACATCAAGAAATGCAGAAACAGAGCTCTTTGTAGGTGGGAAGATTATGACAATCTGTGGCGGTCGTTTCAGTGGCAAATAAACAGCTACCACATCTAAACTATAAAGCCAGCTTAGAAAGCACAAAGTATCCCAGTCACGCCATGGACACATCTCACAAACGTCTCCATATTTCTCTGACCACTCAGGAAAGATAAATTACCTGTTTCAAATGCATTCTGCATATAAACAAAAGTGACACGGATGCTGCGTTACTGTCAATGCTCAGTTCACAAAGAAAAGCCATGGCTCAGATAATGTTAAACAGTGCATCATCTATCATTCATGTGAGCCTTTGGCACGAGTTTTATACTTCTGCTTAAATAGGTGTAAGATAATCGGGGCGTATTAACCATTCATAACTGTTCTGTGGACATACATTGAGTAAAACCGATTTTCTGTCAAGGAGAATCGTCTTCATTTTAGAATTTATTGAGCCTCTAGGATTACACGAGACTTATTCTAGGTACCATGAAGTATAGAAAGAGCTAATCCATTGGGGAAAGCAAGGAGCAGTAACCGTGAGGGCAGAGTAAAATCAGTAAGTGGAAGCGTTTTGTGTGGTTAAGAGCATGAACTCTCGAGTCAAATACATCCAGTTTCTCTGATGAAACAGGATTAAATGAGATCACGTATGTAAAGCGCTTAGCCCAGGGCCGGGTCACCTACACCCACCCGTTCCTGCTAGGCTTTAAGAAGCTGGCTCTTAAGCCCTCCTCCCCCTTCTGCCCTGTCGGGGCTATTTAATGCCACGACCTATAAGCCCGGCTGTCTCGCTCAACAGATACCTCAAATCCAACAGAATGCTGAATGTGGGGGTCCTTCCAGAAAGTCTGCCCTAACTCCCCAACAAAGCCTCAAGAAAACTGCTCTATGAAGGCAAGAACCTATTCTGGGAACATGCAGATGCGAAGATAAATACTGCTTTTATATAAAATGCTGAGCCCCCTCTTCACCTAGCGTGGGGATGTGTTTGTTTCTTACACAAGCTTTACAGACAGACCTTCAGAGTCATGAACACACCCACACAATGGAAACTACCGCTTTTAGAACACGTGCTGCGATTAGATTTTCTATTCCTCAGTTCTGAAATAATCTGCAAGCGAAACATTTAAAGGGTTCACTGAGCCACCCATGCAGGAGAAAGAAAAAAAGTCACATCGATTGGTCTAAAATAAGACGAGGTCTGCAGAAGACCACGATGGATGGAAAAGCAGAAATAAGAGCACACAGGAAAAAGCACTGGCTGAGTACGTGAACGTGTGCGTCAAGAGTGACCAGCAGGGAAGGAGAAGCGGAAACTCCTCAAATCAGGGAGACACCACCCCCGGCCCCATCGCATGTCACAACACCCCTCTCCTTACAGGCCTGCTTGTTCAAGTGCTTCCGTTCTTTAAGACCAAATGCAAGTAACACCGCCTCAGTTCCTGTCCTTTGGCTCCAGGCCCCTTTGGTGTCAGCTCTCCACTGGCATTTATCAAGCTTCCCCTGTTGGGCTGGAGGCCGTTCCCTTGCTTGCTCCTCCCAGGAAACTCATCTTTTTAAAGCCCATCCCTGGCTTGGCCACCGCCGGTCACTCCCTGTGCCGGGCACAGTACAGAGCACATGGAAGACACCCCTTAATTGTTTATGAAACTGCATCGTCTTTATTCGAACACTGCTCCTTCTTAATGAATTTACTTGTAACAAACACTACGAATTCACTAAATTATAGACAGTTTGCCTCATTAAGGAATGAGTTATTACTTATGGAATTTAGGGAGATGTTTTACATTCAGAGAGCTAGTTTTTTTTTCTTTAAACCAAGTATAAAGGGCAAGCCGGGGCTTCCCTGGTGGCGCAGGGGTTAAGAATCCACCTGCCAACGCAGGGGACACGGGTTCGAGCCCTGGGCCGGGAAGATCCCACATGCCGCAGAGCAACTAAGCCCGTGCGCCACAACTACTGAGCCTGCACGCCACAATTATTGAGGCTGTGTGCCACAACTACTAAAGCCCGTGCACCTAGAGCTCGTGAGCCACAAGAGAAGCCACCGCAATGAGAAGCCCGCACACCACCGCTCGCCGCAACTAGAGAAAGTCCGTGCATGGCAACGAAGACCCAACACAAAAATAAAATTTATTTAAAGAGTAAAAGCTGTCGCTCCATGTTTCTGTTTTCACGCCGTTATTCGTCACCATTTCTTCTAAGATTCGTTCCATGCAATTGCAATAGGAAAAGACTGCCCTAGGTAATGAAAACTGGTGAAATACCAGGGCTGAGCAAAAACAAAACACATGACAGTAGTCAGGCAATGTTTACCTCGCACCTTGGGCTGGCTGGTGCTCAATTTTGCAATGTCTTTTCATCTAAATGTACGTATCTGCAGAAGCAAAACAAGGTGAGTCTTAGTGTGACAAAGAACGCACAATTGCTGGGCACGTCTAGACCGTCTCCAGAGATCGCGGTTCTAGGATGCTATCGTTACAAAACAAGACAACCTGCTTGAGGACCCTACAAACCTGTAAGGCACCACACTAGCTGCTGGGGCTAGAAAGATCTATTTCCCCATCAGCCTGGCAACAGACTTTACACCAGGCTCACGAGACACAAAGACTCACTCTCTGCCCTAAGGAGCGCGCGAGGATCCAGTGAAGGCAAACACGGGACAACTGTAACAGAGGCACAGCTGACACGCGGAAGGTCATGGGCCAAACTAGACAGAGGACAGAAGAAAACACCCAACCTGAGACCCAAGAGGTGCCAGCCAGGCTCAAGGGGGAGAGGAGATTCCGTGCAGAAGAAGCAGCAGCAGAAGGCAAAGAGGCGAGAGCACCCGCCTCCTCGACTGTGCCAGCGGCTCAGCAGGGCAGGAGGTGGAGGCCGGCAGGAGATGAAGCCTCCACAGCAGGACCGTGGGGACACGTCTCACACCCTTCTGTGAGCCAGACTCCACGGGCTGTGGCGAGGACTCAGCGTCTGACGCAGAGAGCCGCCAAGCGCCCCGCTCTCCAGATCACCGTGTTCACCAGGGACAGCTGACTTACTCCATTTCTTAAGGGCAAACTAAGGTCACTCTACACGGCTGAATGCTGAAGAAGCAGGGACCACCTTTAATAAAATACAACCATCTAAAAAGCAGAACAAGGAAGACTAGGTAGATTCCATGCTGTTAGCCCAAAAAGGAAGAAAATCAACGTGCATATGTCTCCAGAAAGAACTACAAGGGAAAGGTAGAGGTTGTGTTCTGGCCTCTGAAGCCTCAAGATCCCAAACGGATGCTTCTTGCTAAACGTCGCTTGCTGGGCCCCGAATTGCAGTCACCAACATACACAAGGACAAGTTCACTCAGACTGGGCCCCCTTGGGGCAGATTCTCCTGGCCCACAGCCCCGGCTGAGCCGCCGTCCAAGGCCTCGGAGTCTTGTAAATAACCTTCGATGAAAACAACAGTCACAGGCCATCGACAGCTTACTGTAACCGAACTTGGTCTTCTTCCCTACTTCTAATCACCTACCCAAAACAAAAAGGAACGCAAACCAAAGCATAAAGACTATACCCTAAACTACTTCAACCAGGAAAGGAAAATACTCCAGACAGTCCCTCATCTCCGTCAGCACTTCACCGAGACTCCCGCAGGTGCCACCCGGAACTGACCATCCGCCAGCTCAGCTGTTCAAGCCCTGGACTCAACTCAGCACACAAGGTCAAGAAACCGCATCATCCGGTTCAGATGACGGACTGTGGCTTTGAGACGTCCCATGAGGCGGCGCACAGGGAAGATGCTGCAAAAGCAGCCCATGTACCCCTCGGTCTGACCTGCCTGCGGGCTCCCGGCACCACCTGTATCAGCGCTGGGCCTCCACCACCTCCCGTGCTCCCTCGGCCGCCACAGGCCAATGTTTAATTGCTCCTCTCCCCCACCTTCAGGTTTCTTCCAATCGGCGCCCCACCTCCCAACTTCCGAGCAGAGCTGAGGAAGAGGACCCAGACCGGGCCACGCCTGCCAGAAACACACACAGAATATCCTGGCAAGGCTTGCAAGGAACCAGCGGGCATCTCTCGTTAGCAACCACCACTCAGGAGGAGGGATGATGCTCTCCAGTCTCTGCAGCCCAAGTACTGAAAGGGGCTCCCACTCAACCTAAGGGGGCCTCACTGGATCCACCCCCCACTCCTAAGCCTCAGCGTCAGCCTATGTGACAGGCTCTCAAAGTTTGAGAAACTAAAAAGCTTTTTCCCTCCAACCTCAAATACTATAAAGCAAAATACATTTAGGGTCTTGGTAACCATGCCCAGCAAGTTTTTTTTTTGGCAGCATGTGGGATCTTAGTTCCCCAATCAGGAATCAAATCCGCCCCCCACCCCCTGCATTGGAAGCATAGAGTCTTAACCACTGGACCACCAGGGAAGTCCCTGGAAGAGTTATTTTGAAAGAAGGGCTTTGGGGCTGTTCCGACCGCTGCCACGGTGATAATGAAACAGTCCCAATTCTACAAAGAAATAGGAATTGTCCTCTCAAAATCGAATTGTCTCCAGAGACATCCAGGCCGTGACTGCTAGAATTTTGGTCCAGGGAACATTAAATTTAAGGGGTGAAGAAACAGAGTTGAGACATTTAGACAATGTGCATGGTTTAGTAGAAGTCAGAGGCTACAAGAAATAATTACTTATTCCAGTTTCTCTAAAAAAATAATTGCAACATGCTTGCTTAAAGTACTTTATGTGCAGGTTTATGCCTACTATAAATATTTCTATAATCCTATTCTGTTCCCAACTCCCTGAGAGAAGCCTAAAAAATCTGAAATATTTTTGGTGTTGGCCTAGAATGAATTGTTATTAGTATTTGGGACACAATTTACTGAGTCGCCCGTCAGCATCCTTCAGCTCATCCCTTGGGCACTCTGCGCCCACACCCACACACCCCCCAGGTGTTCTGGTAAATAAAACCAAGGCTTCATTAGATGACAATGAGCCCAAGAATGAAAGCCCTCCAGACTTTCAGACCCACAGGGCCAGGCATGGCTTCTTCTGTAAATGAGATGAGGCCTTAATCCTGTCACTGCGACAGCTCCTGAGAGGTTTATGCCATTACGTGGTGTGACAAATTCCAAAGGAGGCCAGTTTTCTGTGTATCAAATCCAGTTCCATAATTAAGAAACCATAATTTTTTGAGAGACCTGTGGGGCAGGTTCAAAAAATCACTTACAAACTTATCATTTCTGATGAGTGCAGGTTTTCAAAGAATTAAACTGAGGCATGTCCGTGGGCTGTTAGTGATGAGTGTTGGTGCCACTCAACAATCTGAGAAGTTCTCTTTATGGGGGGCGGGGGGGGCACGTCAAGTTTCATAACATCTAAATTCACGTTTTGAAATGTGCTTGGCTCTTCCCAGATGCATTTTGGGAATGGCAAATTTTGAAGAACTTTTTATACTAAATTTCCAAACAACTTTCAGTTTTAAGGTGAGCTCAGCTGGGACAAAAGGCAATCAACCAATGAAACATGAGGACAGAGACTGCTGAAAGCCAGTAACTCATGGCCAGTTTTTGGCTCATTATTCAAGGTGAAACATTTCCTTAGCAGAATTTGAGGTACTCTCACCCCAATGCCCTGTTCAATTTCTCTGCAACTCCCCAGACTAACGTAACAATACGCAACTATGGAAACCAAGCAGAAGAACACGACTGCTGGTATGAAAACAGGCGGCTTTTCTGTGTGAGCGGGCTGTTTGGACTGCCTTCACCAAGTGAGCGGGCCAGGAGGCGCTGACACTGAGCAGAGCGAACGTGCCATCCCTGCGAGAGGGGAAAAAAGCTCAAGAAGAAGAAGAAGGTGCTGGTGCATGTTTTGTTTGCCGGTGGGTGAAGAGCATTACTCATTCCCACAAATTATTAACTCTGCCACATTGTGAAGAGCAAAGCAGTTGTTTCTTTTATCATCAGGGTAGCTTTAGGCTCTGACTCTTTAAGGCATTGGGCAGATGAGTCATCTAACTCATTACTATATGCAAAGAACATTCTAGGTATCAGAAGGGTGCAGGTGAACAACTCTGGCCTCTCGCTCCAAGAAGCTTACACATCCTGCAGCCACGGACACAAAGCAACCATTAAGTCCTGCTAGCACCCAGGATGACACGGATTATCCAATTACAGTTAAACATTATTCCCAGGGAGGCAGAGGAACTCTTAAGTTCAGTCCTTAAATATAAGAACTCCACGGACACAAAGTACATTTTACCAAATTTCTTCTTTTCAAAATGCTCAAGAGATCAGATTGTAAAATATGAGATGGAGAGCAAAACAAGGTAATTAGGTTCTAATTGTCATATTAATTCAAAATAATATCATTACACTCTAATCTGTTACCCTTTTCTCCGCTTCAAGCTCACCAGAAAAAAAACTTCTCCAAAGGAACTTACCTGCAATCATGCTACTGCTCACCTGCGCTTCCAAGGAACCATTTAGAACCCAGACCAAGTGTCTACTCCAAGCTACTGTAACAGACTATTCTCCGCAACCCAGCATCTGGCGGGTTTTTAAACACCACCACCTACTCACCTACCAACTACACACCATGAACTCACTACAGTGAGCTTGTGAGTACATTCTCTCATTTAATATGCACAAAATCCTATAAGAAAGGTCTTGTTTCCATTTTAGAGATGAGAAAACCGACAAGCAAGACCCGTGTTCAGCCTTACTCTGGTTCCAAAGCCCTGTAGCCATTCCACATTCCTTAATCAAATATTAATAAGGAATACACATCTTCTAGAAAGGCCATAATGCATTCTAAATCTAAGTCATTATTATTATTTATTGGGATTTGTTTTTGCCTCTGCTGCCTTTACTATCAGGACGGACCTTACTATTCTAATCAAGGCTGACTGCATCCACAGCTCACAGCATTAAAAAATACTGTAGTAAATAAAACACAAAGCTCAATGCAAGAGCACTGGTCCAAGACTGTGATTGAGACCACAGGTGCCTTTGGTGCCCTCCTACCTGTTCGAACACCCTCCTCCCCTCCCTCTTTCCACCAATTCCTTTACTCAGGAGCTATGACACAACTGGGGCCATTAACCAGGACCTCTTTCACCTCCTGGCAGCCCTGCCCCCAAACATACAGAAGAGACTTCTGCACCCGAGAGGATTCATTGTAAGAGTTACTTTTATTACCAAAGCACCCATTTCTAGCTATGTCTTGTTCACTTTAAAGTACCTACATGGTGTTTCTTTATACAAATGTGGTTCCTTTTAAAAAACTAAAAATACAGGGAAAAAAACAGAAAATGAAAAGTCAACTATCATCTGATCAGTTATCACAATTCAGGTTTTACCTGGAGATTTGTTTAACCACTAATCATTCTGCGAATATAATTTAATTTCTTGTAAGTGGCAGGGTCTATTTCCGTGAGCATTTTTCCTATTCATCCGAAACAGCATTTGAAAGAAACTTAGTCCTCTTGAATGTACGTACAGTACTGATCATCACTAAATCATCTCCCTTAAAACTGGGGATAGGGACTTCCCTGGTGGCACAGTAGTTAAGAGTCCACCTGCCAATGCAGGGGACATGGGTTCAAGCCCTGGTCCAGGAAGATCCCACATGCCACAGAGCAACTAAGCCCGTGCACCACAAATACTGAGCCTGCACTCCAGAGCCCGCAAGCCACAACTACAGAGTCCGCGAGCCACAACTACTGAAGCCCACGCACCTAGAGCCCGTGCTCCGCAACAAGAGAAGCCACCCAATGAGAAGCCCGGCACCACAACCAAGAGTAGCCCCCACTCGCCGCAACTAGAGAAAACCCGTGCGCAGCAGCGAAGACCCAATGTAGCCAAAAAATAAATTAAAAAAAAAACTGGACATAAAGGATGCTTCCAATTTTGTGCTATTTTAAGTAAGCCAGCAATGGGCAAGCTTTCTGTGCAAAAATCTTCCATATTTAAGATTACTTCCTAAGGAATGATTCTCAGAAGCTGAACCAGAGGATAGAATGACTCAAAACGAAGATGGCCATGATAACGGTGATAAGATATTGTAGACATTAAAAAAAACTTCAGAGAATGATATAACATCTATGTATCCATCAGACTGAAATTTAGTTGTAGGAATTCAAGACCCAGCAGCAAAAGTAGTCATGTATCAGGAACTCCATCACCACTGGACCAGCAGTTACAACACTTCACTCCAAAATCCTAGAAATTTACTGTTTAAAACTAGAGGCAACAAGAGGCATCTCACCACCTCCCTTTCCACTGGCACTTTTCTCGGTTTTCATTAGCACATTCACAGCAGGGGTTTTTAAGGATCTGGGTTGGCTGCCTGCTTAAGACTGAATTAGGATGGTCTCAGTTTTAATGAAGCTTTCTCTGCATATATGAACTGGGGGGGAAAACCATATTCAGTGAGAAAGTTTGACCTGTAGGAACTGAGAATATTGTTAGCAAATACCATAAAATGTGCTTATTTCAAATTAATCTTTCAGAAAATACCCAATGCCAAGGATCGTTTCAATTTTCAGTGTCTTCTCCCCACCGCCCCCGGCAACCAGAGTTCATAATGGGTTGGTGAAGTGCAAGCACGTAGGACCAAGAAAGCACCCTGTTAAGTTACTGATAATTACGTAATCAGCAATGACAGTAAAAATTACGTTTCTCCCCTGACTACACTAGAAGATAAAGAAACATCACAAAAAAGGCAAATGCATAAATGAAAATTAAATTTCTGCTTAATCATCCTTTTGCAGAGAAAAAATAAGTACTTTATGGGCAAGGCAATATCATCTCTTAACAGCCATGGGACACACTGCTATTACCCTGCTGCTTCTCGGCTGGAAAAATAGGATCAGTGGCCTAAGAGGGACAGTGTAAACTGATTAGTCAAGCAGGCAGTCCTAAGACAAGCAAGCAGGAAAAAGAAACAGCCCAGCCTTCTGTGGCTAAACGCCCTGCAGAGTAAGACACCAGAGTGGCCCAAGGTTGGTCCCGGACTTTAGGTTTACAATTAACATAAGAGGGGTTTTAATCCTCCATTATTCAAAACAAACCCCCAGTGCCAGGTCAGACTCCGGCTGCCTCGACACGCAATTTTATCTTACGAGAGTTTCAGCATGGTCACCGTGCATCTATTCGTTTATTTTATTCGACAGTATTTATTATGCAACTACCATTTTAGGCATTGTGTTATGGAGTGACTCAGGACCCAGAGCCTGCATTGCAGGCAGCAGAGTTAATGCAACTCATTCTACCTATTAAGAACCCTAAATGACACAATTGAGTTTCTCAAACTTGGATCCTGATGCATTGGGTTGGAAGTCATCTTACAGATGACTGTGGACTCCTTCATTCCGCAAAAACCCTCCGGAGTCCAGAGATGTATATTAACTAACAATCTAGAAAGAGGCCACGTTCGTGTCTGTAATCCCAGCCACAAGCTCTTTCCACCAAGCAGACGACAGATTTTAAAGAACCTGACACCCAAAACACAGAAGTTTTCCGGATGGACTGCGTGCTACATTCGATGGTGATACATACTGGCAAAGTAAGAAGGGGCCTCTCTCTGCCGGGCACTGTAACTCAGGACGAAGACAAGCCAAGTCCTGTGGATAAAACAGTTCCCAGCGACGGAGGAGGAAAGGCCTGAAGTGAGATCCTAGCGTTTGCTTTGAGGGTCTGGAAACAGTCCACCGGGGGCACAACTACTCAGCCAGCCACACAACCTGACACCACTTTAAGTTCTTCATTTCCAAATATTTTCCACACTGTTTCTACTGGGGAATTCCTCAGTGCTTTCGTACAGAAGTCAGAAGGGAAAGCAAACTCCCTTTCTGACCCAAATGAGCCGATTATATCCATCGTGTAAAGGAAGGGACACCCGTCATAAAATTCAGCCGGCAGCCCAGAGAGATGGTTGCCAGGAGCAATTATAAAAATTAAAATAGAGATTAGGATCAAAGTGAGCCACCAAAAATGGTTAAGCTTCACCTAAACACGAAGATCTGCTTGTACTATACTTAATGGAAAGGATTGCAGATGTTAGATCTAGGACATACCCTTTTAACCAGGGGACTTTATCAGTTTAATGCAATCACAGGCACCCAGCTGTGAACTAGGTCTCTGGAGAGCACGGCCCGAAGAAAACGAAACTGTCTTCAGCACAGCCAGGTAAAGCTGGTTGACGGCAAACCATAATCTGACAGAGTAAAACGTCTAACCTGGCATCAAAACCACATTACTGAAGGGCTCTGGCTAAGAAACGTTTCTGGAATATGACGTGGATGGATAAAACGATTTCCTCTAAGAAAACAGAAGAGCATCCCTCACAGATCATCTCCACTACCACCTCCATCCTCCCCGACAGCAGCGCAACTCAAAGACCCAACTCAAAACGTTCTTTTTCCTTTCGTGTGCTCTAGAGCTGTCGAGACACTCTTCTACTCGGACCAAATTACTATTTCAACAAGCCCGTGGCAGACATTGTCTGGGCTGTCTACATAACCCGTGCTCTGCTCTGAAAATCCCATCTCATGCACAAGGATGGGTCTCCAGGCCCCAGGAAGACATGAGGGGTCCCCGCCCCCTCAACAGGAAGTAGTGGAAAACAATTTGCAGATGAGGAACCAAGGTGGTATCAGACCCAATGGCTTCCTCTGGGTTTTGCAGCCTTGGTAGACCATTCCCAGAATCGGGAGACAGCTCCCAGATGCTGGGCTCTCAGGTCAGCCCCCTAAGCTGTTCATTCCCCAGACTCCTTCTCTGGGGTGGAATTCCCTGCATCAGGGTGGGCACTGACCAAGCTGGGCACTGACCAGGCTGGGCCAACCAAGTCCTCTCTGCTGGGAATTTACGCTGAGACTGTCTACTAGCACTTGAACTTGGGGGCTGGCACACTCAGGACCTGATAGGGCCACTTTAGAACCCGTAACCATGCAAGTGCAGAAAACCCGATTGCTACCACAGAGAAGAATGAGCCAATTCAGGGAGGGGAGGAGACGTGAGCCCTGAGGGACCTCGAGCCCCCAGGGACCTCAGGCTTGGCTCCTGGTGCAACCAGATCCTGGTTCCAAGATCCCTCATAGCCTGGCGATGTTTCCTATCCTTGCGCCCATAAAGCGCCCTGTGTATCCTTATATAAAAATTCTACTTTTATGGCTTCAACTACCTTTATGGTCTGAGTAGGCAATATGCTTCTTGGAATTAGTATGACGCAGTCATATGCTTAATCATTTAAAAGCTAGCGTTTAATGATTTATAACCCCCAGAAGAGCTGAGAAGACTCTTTAGCAGCATGTACTAGGATATATTTGTTTCCAATTTCAAAAATTTTGTAGTTCCCCATAGTCCTTTCTCAAATGCGGCCACATGCATAGGAGGAAGTTTAAATTAGCATCAGGAGAATCACTGTCCCTGCCCTAAGTGATGAGCTGTGAAAATCTAAAAGCCCTGGGTGAAAGGCTTTACTTTCAAGACTTCAGGAAGAGTCTCACAGGCTTAAAGCACAGAGCAAGGAACAGAGACGGCGGCTCAGGGCGGGAGTCCCGCAGTCCTCTCCGCCCCTGCACCGTGAACTGGCCACACCTACCCCGCTCCACAGGTGATGCGGTGCCTGCCCCACCTCCTCCCAGGCTGGGTGCCGCGTGGTGGGGAGAACAGGGGCCATGAGCACACACACCGCCCACGCGGTTTCTTCCATCAAACATTTACACTTTAGTGAGAGAGCTGATCCACAATTACAAGGTACTGCAGTATACGATGAGGTAAGAAGAGAAGCAGGGTCTATTGTAGGACTGCAGAGAGCGAGCTGTCAGCACACTGGGGACAGAGGGAGGAAACCAGGACAAACCAGCCGCAGGACTCTCTGAACTTACGTGGGCTGCTCACGGCACTGCAGCGACCACCCAGCCCCAATAGGAATGCGTGGCCTTCAAAGGTGGAAAACAATTGTAACCATTTTCACCTCAGTTCATTTTCCTGTTTATTTCAGGAAGAGGAAGAAACCATCTCCCCTGTAACCACCCTCCCCTGTCTCTTAAGAAGGTCCCCTGACACTCACCTGAGCGGGAGCCCAGCTCCCTGCCCGGGGTGCCCGGGGCTGGCTGGACCCCCAACTCCAGCACCCACGCCGCCCTCTCCTGAGCCCTCCCCCTCTCCAATCAGACACGCACGTCGCCTACAGGGCACACACGTTTTCCCCCCAGACCACGTCAACATGTGAAAAGCCAGTTCCCCACAGAGAAAGAAGTCCCGTTATCACCAAGTGTCCCCCCCACCCCGCCCGACTTGTGACCGGGCTGAGTTGTAAGCAGACTCCTGCCAGCACCCGAGAGGCCACTGCTCTCAGGACGCCGGCCGAGCTTTAGTTACAATATCTCTTTCCACTGCCCACCAGGCGCTGCCCCTCCTCTCCTTGCCCTGCCCCCACCCACCGGCTCCCAGGGTGGATTGTTTTGTAACCTCTGTAACTGAAGAACCCGACAGGGCCGTGTGACAAGAGAAGAGTGGCCTAAAAACCCTGAGTTTCCAATTCTAGCGGCTGTGGCTCACCTTTCATGTTTCACACACAGAAGACGTTAACCAAGGCCCTAAAAATAAGAGGGCTGGAGGCCGCCAAAGGGACACCCAACACCAATCAAAGCTGCGAGTGAGGGTGCTCGGGCAGGTTTTGGGAGCCAGGCCAAGCGTCCTCCTCCCGGGGGAGCGAGTTTAGTACCTGCGCACGGCCAGCAGCCTGGAGAAGGTGCAGAACACAGCAACTGGACGACCACGAGGCCCGGGAAACCCTCCCTGGGCTGCCAGAGTCCACACCACGTGGGCAGACGCCCCGCAGCCCAGCCGGGAGCAGAGGGCGACTCATTCCTCCCAGCCACCAGGCCAGGGGAAAAGGAAAAGCAGGAGCGAGGGAACAAAGGATGTGACGACATATTTGCAAACCTCCGCGTGGCCCTGCACTCAGTAAGACAGGCCCACGCGGTGGGGATTCGCACCAGCTACTGGTTTCCCAGCCCTTTCCTGGGAAGCCCATAACCCTGCCAGACACAGAGGGGTAGTCAACCCCGAGGGAGCACAACAGAAACCCAGCATCTCTTTCCTCCTTTCTAAAATAAAGGTCTCATGAGAAAAACTATCGTCAAACTTTAAATGGGAGGCACCAGTAAAATACCTGCTCCACACCTGCTGCCACAGGTATGAAGTCGTTTATTAGACCATCCGCTAGGAGTTAAAAGGGCCTCTGGAATCACACACAGGAAGAGGAGAAACTGTCCTCCACTTGAAGGATGCTCCTTAGAGAAGCAACCTCAGCTCTTTTTTTAGATGCCTGGTGCACTTTCAACACTTCCAGAGAGAAATTACTGATGCTCTTAACGACGTTACATTCCAAAACACAAAGAATTTATGAAAATTCTCAACCCAACCCCAGATACATTCTCAGCTAAATGCTACATTAAAAGTTTGCACAAAGTATCTATTTTAGAGACCTGTAATTTTTAACTCTGTAGTTTGGCTTTTCAGCTAAGCCGCTGACTAAAGCGGAGAGTCACTTTACAACCCCATTATCCAGTGTGTGATTCACTCCTTAGATTATCCTAAATTCAGGCCGCCCACCCCCTCTGCTGTCCGATCTGCTCCAACGAGCTGTCAGCCGTCTGCTGTTACAGACCAAGGTGGAAAACAATTGTAACCATTTTCACCTCAGTTCATTTTCCTGTTTATTTCAGGAAACAGACCAAGGTTAACACACCAGAAACAAAGTAAGGTGGTGATCTGTAGGCCTCGCATGCATTTCTAAGAGAAATATGAATCCTCACTTACGGATTGTCTTGGACCACTGGTACAATCGTCTATTAAAGTAGGAATTTGAATGTGGCTTTCAAACCCTTAAAGTTGGCTTCCAAGTGTGAGCCACAGACATCCAAGGGTCCACATGAACCAAACTATTTTCCTGATAATAACGAAGTCATTATGCGCCTTCTTTCCTGCGTGGACATCTGCCCCAACGGTGTGAGAGCATTTGTGATAAGACTGCCGGAGCCTTACGATGAATCACTGTGCCAACAGGCGTGACACTCGTCCCGCCAACTCCCAGTGTCTCCAACACCAGTTTCATATTTAAGAATGTCTCGATGACGCATTAAAAATTCCATGTTCGTATTCTACGTGATGCATAAAGCACTTCGGCTGCACTCAGTATATGTGGTTGGCACATCCACTACTCCCATGGAATGCCACGTTTACCTGAAAGAACTACCAAACTATGGTTATTCGGACTTGGAGATCTGGCAGGTACTTTCTTGAAAATGAATGACGTGAGCCTGTCACTTCATGGAAAATAACCGACAATATTTATCACCAGTGATAAGTCAGGCTTTCAAGTGAAAGAATTCTCAGACTTGCATCTGTCACGAGCTTGACAGCTTCCTAAGACCTAAAGGTTTTTTTTGATGAGATGGATGGTGATGTTAACTCTAATTGATTTTTTATAATGAAATGTATCACTTAAAAGACCCACAGGACTAAGTGAAGTACTGTCTTCCAAACCAGAGGAGGAGGTCACGAGCATTTAAAAGAGCCATTCAACACCTGAGACCAATGGATGCAGATACGGTTTCATATTCTATATGGCTACCAACCTGAGAAACTCACCTGCCAACTACCAAAATCAAGGAAGAACTCCAATTATCTGAGAAGGCTAACACTCTGCCTTTTTACAATTACATGTATGTTCGACATATACTTCCAACACGATGTAACAGACTAAAGGCAAAAGGAGCCGAGAGCCCAAATGTGTTTCAAGTCAGACAGATTTCCAGTATGTAACTCTTCTACATCGTTTTGAAAAACATCTTTTCAGGGCTTCCCTGGTGGCGCAGTGGTTGGGAGTCTGCCTGCCGATGCAGGGGACGCGGGTTCGTGCCCCGGTCCAGGAAGATCCCACATGCCGCGGAGCGGCTGGGCCCGTGAGGCGTGGCCGCCGAGCCTGCGCGTCCGGAGCCTGTGCTCCGCAGCGGGAGAGGCCACAGCAGCCAGAGGCCCGCGTACCGCAAAAAAAAAAAAAAAAAATCTTTTCATAAAATTATGTAATTTATGTTAGCGTGTAAAGGGTTTATTTTCTCAAATGAAAATTTTCTCATTTTCAATTTCTAATAAAGGTGAATATTGGTAGATAAAATCCACATAAACAAAAGCCCTCGAGTCCCCAATAATTTTTTAGTATAAAGGGGTTCTGAGACCTAAGAGTTTAAGAAGTATGACCACAATATAATTTAAACTCAAAATGTTAGCTCTTATTTAATATTTCCAAATAAAAATGGGTTTCTGGTATAAGACATAAGTGATATTTCCTGAAAGCTAGACTTTCTAATATATACTTTGCTCTTATCTCTTAGGGTCTGTAGTTTTTGTATTAAAACCAATCCAACAACTCATCTTTTACTGGCATTCATTTAGGTATTCGTTCACCACGTACTGATAGTTATTGAGTCCTTTCTAGATGATGCTAGAAATATAGCAACTCTGCCCCCAAGGAGCTTACGTTCTGGTGGCATTCATCCACCTGTCTCCTTACGCATTCATTCAATAAAATTAAACATTTGTTATATGCCAAGCACTATACCTGGCCTTCCCAAAATCACAATATTGACATACTCAATTGCATTTTTTTTTTTTTTTTTTTTTTGACCACAACATGCAGCATGCAGGATCTTAGTTCCCCAACCAGGGATCGAACCCATGCCCCCTGCAGTGGGAGCACAGAGTCTTAATCACTGGACCACCAAGGAAGTCCCTCAGTTGCATTTTTTTTATGAGGGCTATGAATTCTTTTCTAATGTTCAATTTTTGCACATTTCCAAATTTGGAGTTGAGAGATTTCTTCATCTTAAATCTGAAGGCTATTGTTATATTCATTTTTCCTATCCACAATTTCACGATAAAAATGTCGTAAGTGGAAGAGATCTGTTGACTATCAGAAGGACTACGGTACACTCAGACACCCCTCTGACACTTTCCCTTTTCCATGGTAGAGGAGTGGTCCCCCCCAGTAGCTCTGGGAAAGCCCGCCTCTAGTATTAGAAGGGGGACGTAGAAACCACCAATCTGTGCTAAGGGAAGCAGAGGCTCCCGCTGGCAGATGATCCGAGACTGCCTGAGTTTCCCCCTAAAGCTAATCAGGCAAGTGACGGCATAAACAAATACACTACTCTCAGTAAAGATTCCAGAGGAAACTGAAAGATAACTGTCCATCAGTCACACCAGCTGAACGTAAATGACCACTTCAAAAAGTCAACATCCTAACAAGGTTTAATTCAATCACAACCTAAAAAAACCAGCAGTACCACCACAAACCTAAGAACCGGCTAGAAGAACGGATGTGGGAGACGAGGATGGTCATGCAAACAGCCAATCTGACGTGGGTACAATAATTCTGTGAATCTGAGTATTCTGCCGCTTTCAAAGCAAGACAAGGTATGAGAGTTCCTAACCAGGTCCAGCTGTAGAGGATAAAAGGCCTTTAGTTTACAGAAAAGACAGAAAACAAATGAGAAAAATAAAAGGGGGTAATCTTACTCTGGGCCTTTGCAGGGGCATTACATAAGAGACCCGGTCAGACTGCAGTATGCTTATTGCTTTTTTCAGTAAAGACCTGAGGACAAAGCACTAAGGTGCAAACAGGTGTCACTTCTGTCAACCAGCAGGAAATACAGTGGAAAGCAGCGACTGGAGTCAAATTCAAACCCCAGTTCTGCCACTTACTATCTACTATTAATTTACATTTTCTAAACCTCAGTTTCCCCATCTGTAAAATGGGAGCACTAATACCAATCTCACAGGGGGTAATCACCTAAGTTACCTAGCACAGGGAAACACTAGTGATTACTAGGTGTGACTATTAAAGACTAAGCAGTGTGTTAAAAAAAAACACACACACACTTTTTTTAGACACAGGTCAGGGAAGATGTCCCAAAACAATGGCTCTTAGGAGCAGTTCAAATTCCCGGCTCCAAAGCTGAGAAGGAAACTTCCATTCATTGACATGATTCTTGTGCTTCATGAGTCCATGACATGTACCTATTGAATGGTCATCATGATGAAACACACTTAGTGGTTCCTAACCTTTCTGAGTCATGGCCCTCCCCTGAGAGTCTAAGATACACAAGGAACCTCTCCCCAGAAAATGCTGACAATTTTTTAAGTTGGGGAGGGATGAGCCCCCCCCCAAAGTACATTCACAGGCCCTAGCTGGACATACAGTGCAGACATTCTGAGGCTACTGATTTTGAAATGAAGCCCAAGGTCACCTGGGCCAGCCTCAGCAATCAGATGTACAGTCCAGCTGCTCTCCCCCAACATGCCTTGTCTCGGGGAAGGGTACCACCAGCATCCTCTGTGCAAACTCAGAACCTGGCAGGCGCCCTGGACATCCCCTGCCCCCTCCCCCCTCCCTGTCTAAACCTCCACTAAGTCTCGTCCATTTTTCAAGTGTGGCCTCTTATTTCCACCCCTACCGCCACCTCCTCTATCCACGTGACCATCATCCTTTGGCAAGAGTGCCTCAGGGGCCTTTGTAACTGGTCTCCCTCCAGTCTCACCTCCGCACAGCAGGCTGAGTAACTCCTAAAACTGACCCTAACACCACCTTCTCCATCACACACCCACTTCTCTCGCTTCAATAGCTTTCCATAAAAACAAAGAGGGAAAGCTTCTTCACAGAAAGGAAGCTACAGCACTCTGTGATTGATAACAAAGAGTTGTATGGCCTCAGAATGGCTAGGGGGAAAAAGTCATGTGGAAAAAACGGAAATCATGGCAGGAAAGAGATGGATTAAGTACCGACCGTATCAACAGTCCCAATGTATGTTTTCAGTTACTTAGGAAACTTGTCCATGGGTATAACGTGACACACAACCAATGCTCAGTATGGCAGACAGTATCACCTCTCTACCCACCCCAATTTCGGAAATTAAAACTACAAGAAGTGTTCATATCCCTAACATCCAAAACTATCTACTTTTAAATATTTTATTTAAAAAAAAATGCCAAAATCGGCTTCCCTGGTGGCGCAGTGGCTGAGAGTCCGCCTGCCGATGCAGGGTACAGGGGTTCATGCCCCGGTCCGGGAAGATCCCACATGCCGCGGAGCGGCTGAGCCCGTGAGCCATGGCCGCTGAGCCTGCGCGTCCGGAGCCTGTGCTCCGCAACGGAAGAGACCACGGCAGTGAGAGGCCCGAATACCGCAAAAAAAAAAAAAAAAAGAAAAACCAAAATGTTAAGAATGTATGCAATGCAGAAACGGACAAATGCAAAAATAAATCAAACACCACAGATATATCATTAACATTAGGCAAAAAAACATTCTAGGTATCTTCCTGTGTACATGGACAGAGACAAATTTTATAAAAATGAGGTATTTGATATGCTAATTCATTCTTATTAAACTTAAATTTGCTTGCCTATTAGCAAAACAAAATTATGATTCTGAATTGGTGAAGCCTATTAAAAAAAATTCAGTTTAAGGATGTGCTTTGGTTTGGGGCAGAACTGTTTGACTCTACTTTGAAAGATGTGGATGCCAGCATGCTAGTACTTGCTCTCATTTTTATCTGCACTCCCAGATTTCCATTTGCTTACATCATTTTTATAGTATCTAGGTTTGTAACTTCCAGTCTGTCCTGCTCTCATAACTCTTAATTGCTCGGCACTAGTTCTACCTACACGTAAACGGGCTCAGATGCTCAACCACCTCCCCTAGCACCTCCATCTCTGAATTTGTTTTCATTCAGCTTTTTAACTGGATGGATTTCAGCACTTCCTGAAAAGTAGGGCCACATCTGGGAATTCCCTGGTGGTCCCAGTGATTAGAACTCCGAGTTTCCACTGCAGGGGGCCAGGGTTCGATCCCTGGTGGGAGAACTAAGATGCTCAAAGCCATGTGGTGCAGCCAAAAATAAAAAATAAAAGTAGCTGGGGCTTCCCTGGTGGTGCAGTGGTTAAGAATCCACCTGCCAATGCAAGGGACACGGGTTCAAGCCCTGGTCCGGGAAGATCCCACATTCCGCAGAGCAACTAAGCCCGGGTGCCACAGCTACCGAGCCTGTGCTGCAACTAGAGAAAGCCCACGCGCAGCAACAAAGACCCAACTCAGCCAAAAATAAATTAATTTTTAAAATATATAAAGATATAAAAGTAGGGCCACATCTGTTTTAGTCAGTGCTTCACGCATAGGATCCTGCATATAATGTGGTCCAGAAAACATTCGTTGGATGGAATTTATGACGGCAACAGTGACAATAGCTTACAGCCTATTAAACCACATATATTGTATCTGTGGCCCATATACGATAATCCAAGATCTTGAATTCCTTGTACAAGAGTTGTAAAAAAGTAATTCACTAGAAATCTACCACGGTTTTACAAGCTGCCTTCCTGTTTGAAACATTTAATAAACTGCAGTAACATGCAAGGTGACTTTTTAAAGCTATATAAATGTCTAGGGCAACATGCAAAAAAAGGTGTTCATTCACACAAACTAATACTCAGAAGAGAACCAGGTCAAGTTCAATTTCAAATTCCAAGCTACTATCACACTGTGCTAGGATCATACTGGCACGGTCAAGTATCTAAGTTAATTATTTATGACTGATTACCCTTGTTAACTCATCTCACCAAAATAGTTCCTTCCTTCTGAGTACTTTTCAAAAATCCATAAGTTTAAATCGTTTAGATTTTTATCCTTCAGTAAACTTCTCTCAAGAAGAGAGATTCAGAATTAAGCACTCCCAGCGCAAAGCACACCTCTCCACCTTGCAAGAATCACAAAGCACGTATTTCAAAATATGCCTCTAAATTTTGCACCTCTAAAAGGATAATTCACACGAAACAGAAGTTCCTAAAAGTTGCTTAATACCCATCAGATTTGCACCTTCGAGAGTAAATGAAGAAAATGTGACGGATCCGATAAACTGAAACCGAATTTGAAGAGCTTAACATCTGTCTGCTGCCAGCGAGCAGCAGTAACGTGAAGAAACTGAGGCCCGCCAGATCCCAAAACTTGTCAAAGAGCAGGAAGTGAGGAGCCTTCTGGACAGAGATCCAGGACCACTGGCAAAAAAAAAATAAAATAAAATGCAGCAAGGCGCCGTGAGGTTTGTAGTTTGTCTCTCTCCAAAAAAAAAAAAAAAGAAAAAAAAAGAAAAAAAGAACTACGACCATCCATGCCAGTGCTTTTTCAGATGAATCATGTATCCATCCTTCCTGCAGGCTGACTTCCCTGCCCCCCCCCCCGACTCTCACAGAACCGGCCTCGGGCTTCCCTGACTCTGGGTGCTGGACCTTGTAACAGGAACTGTCTCCTCCTGCACCCTCAGGACGAGGACTGGCTCCCACACCTTAACTGCCAGATAATTGTACCATAATTATGGCTTCTGGTCTAACAGCACACAGTGGCTTTCTCAGTGATGAATACTAACGACTTCTAAATAAAGGATTTCCGAGGTACCCAAATTCAGATGGTCTATTCAAAGCAGGCAAAGCCTAACTGACATTTTCTCTTTGCCCTCCACTGAACATTCTAAATAGTCTGATGTTAATATTTATGCTCTCATTTTTCTCCCCCTGAAGGTAGTTTATGTGCTCCCATCCTAAAGAAACTAAGAAGCTGGTTATACTTAGGCCAAACTCATCTTTCGGACAAACTCTGTGCAGCAGAAGCAGCAAGTCTCTGCTGACCCATCCGCTACAAGCGCTTCCGGAACGTTCACAACCTAACAACCTAAACCAAACTGGGGCCTCATTCTGACAAACTATCCGCCACTGCTGAGACCAGGACCCCCCAGCCAAAGGCCAAATCCCCACCCAAGTCCAGTTCCCTGAGGCCCTGGTGGGGGTTTTCCATTACTGAGATTATCTTTAAGCAAAAGCCCACGGCTTTATGCCCGATACAAACAAAGTATGGTGCACAGCTTGTCTGTAAGGCTTACATGTCCTTTTTCCATTCCCCCAAAGAGTTTAATGCAATTCAGAAACAAGAGGAAAGTATGTATGTTTAGCACATAACTAATCCACACCATTTTTACCCAAAAACAGTCCCGCCTGTTAAGCCTAGAATTAAAATGACGCGCACATCAAATGCTACGGCTTACACTTTTAGCTCGTGCAACGAAGTTATAAATTCAGACCTCTCACTTTCACCTATTATACAATTTTATACAAGCATTTGAAAATCTAAGCATGCATTCATAGAGTAATGGGCAGGTTTCAAGATGGACTCTTAATCTGGGGTTATTTTGTTGCTCTGGGGGGATTTGCTAAGTTGGAGGCCCTAAGGTACCATCAGGCTATTTCCATAAAGTATTTCTGTCCTTTCTGGTAGCCTTCAAAGGCCAGCTGCCACTGCTTACTCGGCGACCAGAAGTCATCAGATAGATAGGGTTTGGTGTTTAAGGCAGCAGAGGAAACAGCTTCTATTTAAAGGTCTTTGGGGGAAGAGAACGGAGTCAAGGAAAAACAAGATTCGGGAGTACAGTTCTTTAAATGTACTCCAAGCAGCTGTTATGCGTCTTTCTGAGCTCCCCTCAAGTAATAATGACAAAACAATATTAGGTTTTTGAACCAACAGAAGAGAAACTAAACTTCCTTTTACAGGATGTTTTTCCAATAACTCTAGGAAAACACCTAAGAAAAAATTTAAGCATAAGCTAGACTTTACGTTAGCTTCAAAGTGGTTTTTGCAAAGAAAACAAATCCTTGAATTAATGAAAGGGATCTTAGTCCAAGTGGGAACTTAAGAAATTTGGGCTTTTCAAAAAAATCCATTTTCCTTTACAGCCACTGTTTTCAGGAGGCCCAATTTTAAAAGACGAATTAGATACTGGGGTAAATAAACAGCAGGACCACACTGCTACCTCACTGAGGCAGTGGTGTAGGAAAGTCAACACAGAGACTTCGTAACACTCTGGAAGGTGAGGACTACCAATACAGGTGCTGCAAAATCAGCTTCCAAAACTGCAGCCATCCCCTCTCTCAGCGGATACTATAACCGTTTGAATTCTGTACCTATTCCATTCCTTTTAGCAGAAGAGTTATCAGAACCAAAATGATCAGCTACCCGCCCCCGAACCTATCTACTTTCTTTCCAACGCACAGGCAGAAACTCTTCAATAAATGTCTACGGAATACCAGCAAGATAGATTCAAGCCTCATCTAGCACTGCAGCAATTAACATTTCAGAAAGTGAAGACTAGAACATGGCTAGACAAGTGGGCTCAGGATGGTGGCCGCAAGTATGTCCTTTTCATTTCCTTCTATTACCTCTAGATCAGCAAACACACATTTCCAAATGCAGTGACACAATGGCCTGGTGCATTCTACTGCTATCTAAACGCTCTATCCAGTCCCACTATTCAGCCTAGACCATCTCATCCTTGAACATGCATCAGGAAACAGCTCAACAATCCATCCTACAATAGGAGTAAAGACTGGGCGCTTTGAGGAATACAAAACTTTCAGCATTTAGGGGAATCCATCTGTATTTAAAAATCATTTGTCATCGTTTGTTAGATTCGCTATTAGGCAACCTAGTACATTTAGTTATTTGTAATGCAGACCTCTTTCCTCCACACTGGTTTCTCTTGAAGGGCTATTTCCATGCAGGGCACATGGGACAGAAGTACTGGTCGAGTAGGTCTGGAGGAGGAAAATGTAGTTTTTACTTTACCTAAACTAAGAAGTCTCCTTAAAAGGACCAGACTCTTAAATCAGATCTTTTAAAAAATGCCAGGAACCTATTTTAGACCTCATAGAAAATGGAAGAGATCCAGCCTGGGTGTCAGTGTTCGATGCTAATGTCGCCCCTTCCCCCAGTTTCCCCACATGCCCCGCCAAACCCTACAGCAGAGGCTACGAAACTATTCAGATGCCCTGGGAACCACCAGAATCCTGATAGTCTACTCCGAGATGGATCAGACTTATACATCCTCCCGTAAATGGAGCAAAAGTTCCCTTGTTCTAGTAACTCTGAGTAAAAGTTAACTGATTTGCTACACTGGATTCAAAACGAAAACACTGCTCAAATAAAAGGAAAAATCTATAAAAATAAGTGCTTTAACAGAACTGATTGTGTGTACCTCCTATTGCCGTTAAGATAGCTTCCATGAAGGACAGGCTGTAAGCAACACATCTCCCACCTGAGGTTCTATTCGAACAGTTTTATTTCTGTGAAGGAAATCTGACAATACAGATGTGGCAGAAACGCCCGAACAGTCCCATTCTTCCCTGTGTGTGGCCATCTCCCCATCCCCACTGGAAGGTCACATGACTTGCTCTGGCCAATGAGCAGTGGGCAAGAGTCCTTTCTGAGCTGACGCACTGAAAGGTCAGTCCCTGTGTGATGCTGTCTCTTCCTGGCAAAGGAGGTGGCCTTGGGTTCTAGATGGCAAGATCCTACAAGACTGTGGAGAGGAGCCCCTCCACTGAGGTGCAGTGAAGGAGATACAAACCTCCATCAAGCCACAGGTATGGGGATGAACGTGTTGCTGTGGCAGAAAACCTTGCCTATCCTGACCGATACGATGATTGAGTAGAGGATGCGGCACCATCCACGTGGGAGAGCAAAATAAATGTACGTGGGAGTCTTCGGGGTGACAGAGGGGAGACGCAAAGGGGTCCAGCCAAAACCACTGAGACTCGGCTGTCAAGATACAGCTAAGAGAGTCACACACCCGAACTCTCTTCTCTGATGAGCCAAGTCCACGAAGCAGTGAGCTCCAACTGCACACTACTCTGACAGCTCTGCCTATCAACGCAGAGCACTCAGTCACAACTTATCTTCAGGGCCATCTGCATCCGCAGAACCGCAGGCATGCCCCCTTGGTAGTTTATGGAGCTGCTGCTCCAGGGATACAACAGGGCAAGCAGTTACTAACACAGATTTCTTAGGAAGAGAACAGCAGTCAACGGTCCAAGAGCAGAAAGAGTGAAGCACAAGCAGGGTGTGCCCCCTTCATTCTGACCAGGAGCACACACACCCCCAAGTCAGAAGCCCTTAATCCCCATTCGACTCTCACCCACACGCACAGATGAGCCCAAAATCCTTTTTCCTGTTGTTGTTTTAAAGTCCGTCTTAACGTATTTATGAAATTCCATAATCTAGTCAATGCCAGAGCACGTGACCCTCCAAATACCCTTTTTCCTGCCATCACGTTAATACCCATTTAACCAAATACATGGAAATGGAGTTCAGTCTCTAACAGAATATTCTAGCTTAATAAAAATCTCTCAAACACCAAATGCTCGCTTGCCTACTGATCCGTTTTATCTCTTTGATAGGATGAGTAGATATTACAGCTGTATGACTAAAAAAACACAAAACCTTCTACTGACAAATACAGACATCCTGCGTAAATAAAGGCAGAGGGGTGACAGCTGGGGTGCGTGCCTCCCCAAGTCATGCACAAGCTGGTTATCTCTGCAAACAGCTCATCCTCCCAGATGTTCCCTTCTGCAGGAACACCCGTGAGCGAGGTGGAGAGAAGGGGTCTGATAAGACCCAGCTCAATGAAGACTGGGTGCTGCATGAGTACAAATTTAAGAGTTAAAAAACCCAATTTCACCCGTCTTTCTAAAGACTGAAAGCAGGGTCACTGTTTTGTTTTTTTTTTAAACCCTGATGGGTTGAAACAAACATTTCTAGGGAGCCATAACCTCAGACAATGCACGGAAAGACCAAGGGGAAGCGTTTCACTGAACGACCCTCAGGACCTGTCCGGGGGTCACTGCTCAGATAGCTGTAGTCTCCCCCTCTCCTCTATTCTCTGCCCCAGGACAACAGAAGCTCCAAGCCCGGCAGCCCATCAACCCAGCCCCCCCCCCGTAAGCCTCACCCCAACCCTCTAAGCTCCTGGTCCCGACCCTCCTCCCCCGGCAGGGCTGCTCCCATCTGCACAGCCCATCATGGGTAGAGGGCTCCCCTCTGCTGGCTGCTCGCCCTCCTGCCCTTCATCCAAGTCCACCTGCGAGCAGGTGACGCGCATCCGCTCCCCGCTCTGGCCGACCCTCAGTCCCAGTCCCGGGATCCAGCTGCCATCCTTTCCTCTCTCCCCTCTGAAAACCCTAAAGGGACTACATATTCCACAGGTTCAAAGCCACGTGCCATTCCCTGAAGCCTGGTCTCCTGGCCTGTCACACGACAGATGTCACCACTGCCCTTGTCGCCACCTGCTCATCCCCCTACACCCAATCCATCATCTCCTAAACAGACCCTGGGTCTGCAGACATCTCTGCAGCCGCAGGAACCCGATCGCTCACCAGGGTGAGGCGGGGCCTCCCCACGGGCTGCCCCATCCAGTCTTGCCCACTTTGAACTGGTTCTCCAGCTAACAGCAGGCACGACCCTTTCCCAGGCAATTCTGACCAGGCCACCTCCTTCCTGAGAGCCCTGTGATGGATTCCCACCATGGCTCTCAGGCTCAAGGACTGAAGTCTTTAACTTGGTCCGAGACCGGCAAGGTGGCCCCACCTCCCTCTCCAGCCTTCTCACTCCGCGTTCAAACACTCCAGTAACCAAGGGCTGCTTCTGGTTCCTAGAGCACACATGGCTCCCTCCCCTTAGGGCCTCTGTAGCCGGCTGCTTCACCCAGAAGGCTTCCCCTTTTTTCTTCACCTAGATAGCTCTTCACACCCATTAGAGCTCAAATGTTTCCTCAGGGGAGATTTTCCTGACCCCCAGACTCAGTCCCCACCCTTTGTCATCCACTGCCAGAGTCCCATGGCCTTTCCATAAGCGTCTGCATGACTACTGGGTCCATTACTAGAGGGCTTAGAGCAGAGTCTCAGTCTCGCTTATTTATATCTCCAGCGTTAGAGACAGTTCCTGGCAGATGTATCCGTGGAGCAAACCGTCACCTCAATTTTTGTACCTCATTTTAAGAGAACTCTCCCCAAACTTGTCACACTAATATTCAAATAACCATCTGATGACTTCAAATTTTAAAAACGCGAAGTGAGAGAAGGCGTAAGGATAGAGTGGAGAGGAACTAAAATAGAGACTAAGACACACGGGTGGAGGACACACAAGTTCAGAGCTGATTTCAAGTATTTGGAAGTTAAGGAGATGACACTACTACAGGAGTATTTTCCAATAAACTGATTATCAAAAGTAAAACAAAGGTACCATCTGATATCACTTTCAGTGGATCTCCCCTTCAAACTTGATCAAGAATCTACAAATACTGAAATTAGTGGCCCACCAAAATAGGAACCCAAAATTCGAGTCTGGTGAACAGATACAAGGACACACCGCCAATTCTAAGAGAAGCCGAGTTTGTGCGGGGCAGACACCGCCCAACTCTAGGGCACGTCAACAGAATTGATCCAGCAGCTCAGAAGGATGGACAGACAGGCAGAACAGCCAACAGACCATGACAAATTGGTCTCCCAACCTCAGGTTAGGACAGAGAAAAGGACGCTCCTAGAAAGTAAAATGACTGGATTACTATTTTAAATGTAAATCTATTCCATGTATCTTTAAAACCTCAGCTGAATGTTTGCTAGGTTTGACTGCATTTGTTTCATAGCATCGTATAACACCAGGATATAAGATAGGAAGTTAAAGAGCATGTTCTTACAGATTTTTCTACGTTTTATTATGAAAGACTGGGTGGGAGGGTAGTGGGGAGGGAAAACAACATCTGGATCCAAGTTGTAAAAATGGGGGATTTGTTTTTTTTAAATATACAAATCCATGAAGAATGTAACTTTCAAAAACTTTCTGGATGAAATCTCAGAAAAATCCATGTGAAAGAATAAAGTGGGGACTTCCGTGGTGGCACAGTGGTTAAGAATCCGCCTGCCAATGCAGGGGACACGAGTTCGAGCCCTGGTCTGGGAGGATCCCACATGCTGTGGAGTAGCTAAGCCCGCGTGCCACAACTACTGAGGCCCGCGTGCCTACAGCCTGTGCTCTGCAACAAAAGAAGCCACCACAATGAGAAGCCCTCGTACAGCAACGAAGACCCAATGCAGCCAAAAACTATTAAAAAAAAAAAAAAAGTGAATCGCTGATCAAGATCTACATTCAAATATAAACCTAACCCCAGTTACTTAGTTGTAAGATTCAGGCAATACTTAACCTGCTAAAAACAACCTGCCCTCAGTGGTTATGAAGGTTAAATAGTAAAAATTACGTATAAAGTGCTTAGCACTGGGCCACACAAAGGCCATGTTCAATAAATTTAGGTACTATGATTCCCAGCAATAGCTCAGTGCCTGGTAGAGAATACGCACTGACTACATGATTAGATGAGTAGGTGGATGGTAGCCAACCATAGATGTAGGTCTCAGAGCCTTCTCAGCCATAAAACCTAAAAGTTCAAAGGTCAGCTTTATTTAAGGGGATGGGGGGACAGTAATGGAAACCTTAAAAGGTCAAATTTGCACAAATAGGATTTGTGCATGCAAAAGCATGCGGTCCTATAAACTCAACAGTAATCCTAGGGCTCTATCTAGCTCAAAGGATTGTAAGCAAGCTTCCCCCAAAAAATCATAACCACCCACCCTTTAGGGCTTTTCTCCTCTCCCTCAACTGTGCTCAAACTGTTATAGGAACACTGCATCCTGATCTGCGTCCACCGTGATTTAATCTCCTATGCATGTCTGAATCCCACTATCATCAAGCATCACTGGGGTCAGGGTACCATTATTTCAGCCTTATGGCTCCTACAAGGTGAAACAAAGTTCTACTCCCACTGTTTATTTCCTCTCCAGATCAGGAAGGGGCTCCAGAGTGATTATTTGGGTCACGGAGCTCTGTAAAAGGCCACAAATACCAGATTTCAACCGTAAAAAGTTCACATAATTTAGTAAAAAAAAACACACTGGCTTGGACCCAACAGAAGTCAGAAAATTTTAACATTTTACACGCTGCCAATAAAGAAAAACATCAAGGGAGGATCGGGTTTTTCCATCCAAAACCAACTCAATTCCTGGCTGAAGGCCAATTCCCAGCAATCACATGAAATTTTCAGCATTTCAATGATAATATCTTTAGAAAAAATTCACTACTATAGATTATTTTTCTGAGATATTGTGCTTCAATGGAATAATTAAGAGAAGGGGGATATACAAACACCCAGTAGCAAGGTGAGGTAGTGCTTCCTGTCTCCAGCATCAGAAGATCAACGGCTGACAGGATGCTTAGAAAGCAGGTGGCCCAGGATGAGGTTTGGCCTCCCTCGTCAATGCCCACCAACTGCTAGGTAACAGCCACTTGGAGCCCCGACTTGAGGATGAAGTTGAAAGAGGACCACGCAAGAGACCCACGGTACCTGCACAGCAGCCGGCAAAAGAATGTTACATACTTGGTACCCCGAACAGAACCCAACTCCCCCACCGCGACGAGGGAAGAGGCCTGAACTGGATCTAAAAGCAAGATTACCTATCTTCCAGTCTAGTGCTCGTTTACCACTGGAAGGTCTCTTAACTTTTACACTTTAACTTACACATGTTGACTTTTTTTGAAGTACTCTTTAGTGCTCTATGTGTCTAAGTCATCCTTACCCAGTTATATTTTAAACTCCCTAATAAGACTCAGTCTGTTCACTGTTATGAAAGCCCTCCTCCACATCAACAGCTAGTACATGGTTCTGTCCACAGCAGATCCAGGGAGGTGACAATCTTCCCCAAACAGGACGACACCGAATTCGCCTCACACGCTTCTCTTTGCACCCACATGTCCCAGTGTAGAAGAAGAACTATAAAACCCGATTTTGATCTTAGGTTGGATGTCAAGACCAGGAACAAGACGACCATATGGACAGTCATGTAGGTGAGGTTTAGACAAGCAAACGGCTATATAAGTTCAATCAGTAATTATTTCCACCACCCACAGAAAAGACGCATCCACACACACACTTCCTGCCCACAGAAATACTGGGTAACAGTAAAATTCGCACAGAGGTGCAATGAACACTGCACACTTCGAGAACCTCCGACAACCAAGTCTTCCCACAAGTAGCATGCAGCACATGTGCCCAGGTGGCTTACCATACTCCGTAAAACTCAACTAGTTCAATTGGTTTATATTCACTTCTCAGTTTTGGATACTTTGATAGGAAAACTCCATTCATGGTCTTTCCGCATTAATATACGTGTAACTAACATGCATGTGACCTTATAAAGGCATCTTAAACTATATAACCCAAATTAAATTCTAATCCAATCAAACCTCTGGATCCAGCTGCCAATTTGCAGGAAATACAGGGGGAAATGATGTACTATGAGCATCTAGTTACCAAGATTCTGACTGTGGGAAACTCTACAGGTCCAAAAACCCAGGGACGCCTCCAGTTAAGTTATAAGGAAATGGGGAAGTTATAGAAAGACTTAAGGACATTTCCAATTATTTTTAAACGTGCATGATTAAACTACAGTATCTGGGGATAACCCCATGATAGAACTAAACGAAACACACAGAAGTGATGGATCTAAAAGTCACAGAAGCAGTCACTTTGGGGGAAGAAACGAAGCAAATGCGGACGAGCCAGGCTCTCCTGCTTGAGCTGGGCAGCAGTTACAAGCAACGGTGGCTTTATGGCCATTCATAACACCATACATTTTCTGTGTGGTTTTATACATTTGCATTTTATTTTACAATGAAAGGTTTAAAAGGTATGATCCAATTTCCCTCCCTAAGGATGTGCTAAAGCTGAACTCTCCAATACCATATAGCCACCCACTGCATGTAGCTATTTAACTTTAAAAATAAATGCAACAATTCAGTTCTACATTTCAAGGGCTTAACAGCCAGACGGCACCAGTGGCTACCCTACAAGACAGGGCAGATTATGGAGCATTCCCGCCATCACACAAAATTCTATCGGACAACAGTCTAGAGAACAAGCTGACTTTCCAGATCAAGCTCTGAACTTCTAGTTCGTCTCTCCAGAAAAAACCTGGCAGATGCATGAGATCCGTAACCTTCAATGGCTTCCATTCCTATTATTCTGCTTGTAAATAAGACTCCTGGCAGTGACAAGCAATATAAACTCATTGACAACCACCCACCAACCACACTGACCACAGGCAGACCCACCCAGACTGGCATTACTCCAGTGCAACTAAGTAATAAACAGGAGTGGTCTCATTCTTTTGTTTTAAATCAAGGCAGGCATCTGATTGCACCAATCATGATTAGACATACCATACCGATACAACAAAACATGATTTACCTCCAAGACTAAAAAATTAGATGCACTCTGGGATCCTATACAGGACCCCACAACAGGAGGAGGACATTAGTGGAAAAACTGGTGCAAATTCAAATGAGATCTATAGTTAATACTGTACCAATGTTAATTTCCTGTTCTTCCTAATTATACTACAGTTATGAGAGATGTTAATATTGGGGGAAGCTGGCTGCAACAGAAATTCATTGTATCATTTTTCAACTTTCCAGTGAAACAGAATTAGTTCAAAATAAAAGTGTGAAGGAAAGCTTTCTTCCAAAGATTTAAGGAGCTGGATGAGAAACTCCAGTTAGAGCCAAGGATGGTTCAATCACTTGAGGATGAAATGAGATTGGTGTAAGTTTCAGTTCATAGAACTGAAAGTCCCCACTCACTGCCTCACCCCAGAATCAAAGATTTTCCCAGGAAAGCTGACTTTGAAAAGGAAGGCTATTATTCAAAGCAAGTTATGACTTCCATACAGCAGCAGGTGCAAAGGGGAAAAAAAAAAAAAAGTGGCCTAGAAACTTCCCACTCCTTGCTGGTCACACAGGAGGCCCTGGTGTAAAATTTATCAAGCTATACACTTATGATCAATGCATGTTTCTGTATATATAAAGATTTTAAAAAGAAAAAACTTCCTAATTTTTTTTTTTGCGGTACGCAGGCCTCTCACTGCTGTGGCCTCTCCCGTTGCAGAGCACAGGCTCCGGACGTGCAGGCTCAACGGCCATGGCTCACGGGCCCAGCCGCTCTGCAGCACGTGGGATCCTCCCGGACCGGGGCACGAACCCATGTCCCCCGCATCAGCAGGCGGACCCTCAACCACTGCGCCACCAGGGAAGCCCCAAAAACTTCCTACTCTTAACACAAGTCCTATCAAATCTTCAAAATTATTCATATATATCAAATCAGCAGTAATAATTTACCTTGAGTTTCCTAACTTTGAATGATTCAAAGTCTCTTGGAGCAATAAAGATGTCCAAGAGTATGGGAGGGAAACTCACCAAGGAAAAAAAATAGGAACCATCACTTCTGGCTCATTTTTAAAGCAACTGAGAAATCTAGGACAGGAAAGAAAATTCCCCAAGCAACACTTGCAAGACTTATGTTGTGTTTGGATTTAAATAGAAAATACTGAAAAAGGTATGCATAAAGTGTCCACGTTTAACTTCAGTTCCATCATTTTGTATATTTTCTATATTTATGTATTTCTAAGATCAGAACCTCAAGTCAACACTGAAACTAAGGTTTGACGTCTATATTTGGCTGTACCACTGTTCAGAAATAATTTCAATTCTAAGAGCAGGTCACTGTACTACAGCAGGCAAAGCCACATAAACTTTATGGTTATATTTAGTCACTCTTCAAATCTTGCTTGGGGGCCTCCAAAAATATGTACATTTGTAGATTAATACTAGTGGGTTTGTACTTTAGGTAACATATAAAATGCAAAATAAGCTGTTGTAATATCTCAGCGTAAGATTAATAGTAGACTAAGTAGCTCAGGGATGTAGCTTGCTCCCAAAGAATCATGAGCTAAAATTAGACAAAAGTCAAATATGTAACTTCAAGCAGAGCCATTTTCCTTGCCCATGAATTCTCATCCAAATTCAAAGTCTTACACATCTTTAGTATTTTAAACAAGATGTTTGTTATTACCAGACTGGTAACCCACGTTATGAAAGATGAACATACAATCCATACTCAGTAAACCTCCTAGGCTTTAGAGCAAGATGCACATTTGTCTCTAAACGGCACTGCCATTTTTCAAAGGCAATAAAAGGAATCCAGTGCCTGCCCTAAGCTTCCAGATTTCCTCAGGCTTCAGTAGATTATGGGATGAGCACCTAGACTCACTGGCAATAGAACTTAAGATGTAAGACTAGAGAGTACACGTAAGTACAAAGGTTTATGAGCTACCAGGAAGCAGGAAGCGGCAGTGGGCACAGCACCACTTTACAGGAGTTGGGGCATGAAGATCAGTTTTGCGGTTGGGTTTACAGCACATCACGGAACCCTCGTGGCCGGGTCCAAGGCTGTGAACTCAGGGCCTCAGTTATACAGCCTCCACAATCCCTTCCTGCTTTAAATCCCAAGACCACGGCGCTTCTTGATCCTGTGACTACAGACTTCACCAAGGAGGCCAAGGTTAGTACTTAAATGGACATGCATTCAGAGGACTAACCTGCACTTAAATAGAAGCATGTTTTTAATTACCTACAGATATAGTAAATATAATGGTTAAGAGAGCTATCCAGCTTCTTAGTGACTAAAATCTCGCCCATCTGACATGACTATATTCTACTAGTTCCATTTTTTCTTTTTAATCCTAAGTCTCCACATAGTTTTAGGCTGCTCGGACAATATATACATATCAAATAAAATTTGACATAAAAGGGACACAAAGGAAATGCAAACAAGAGCCAGAAGTCGACGATGTACTCTCAACTTTGGGATAAAACTTCATTAATTCTCCACCAATAGGCAAGTTAGCCAAGCACCTTGTTCACGAACGGGCCTATCAAGGTTAACGGCATGAATGCTGTATTCTCCCCAAGTTTATGCTTTAATCATGACAAGCATTAGTATCACACCTCTCACCATATTAACTGAAGAACAAAAGCCCAGAGCCTCGCCCAATGAGTTATCATCTGATCTCCAATACCTTTACCGTTTACGTTAATTATTCTACAGCAGTGCATCAGATTCGTTTTAGACCACCCACGGCACATCTCAAGCATAAACTGTTCCAGCTCCCACCCAACAGCTAATCTTTAATAAACTGTGATTTTGCAAGTTAATTTGCATCACATGATCAGACTCCGCTCAACCAGCAGGTGCTGTGGTGCTTGACGGTTCTGATTAAGAAAGGGAAAGTAAGACAATGCGTCTCGACCCTTAACCCAAACTTGATTTTGAACCTAAAGAATAAATAAGAATCAGTCCTGCATGTTTCTGAACTGTTAGAAACTGAAATTAAAACAGCATGATCAAGTTTTCCATGTTGAGTCACTCAGATTGAAAAAATTAATGTAAAACTAAAGTGATAAAAATCACTTTAGTGATCAAACTCACCATGTGAAAACATCAGATATACTGAAGATTTCAAAATTAGGCCTATGACTAACAGGATCACTCTGTAATCCACCTATTAATGTTAACTTACAACTTTTCATGATTACAACTACATTAAGCACCTTTTAGAAAAAAAGAAAAAAGTATGATTTAAACTACTCCCTACACTGTAAAACAGTTAAGAATCAAGTTGCAATTTCCGAAGTTTTAAAAGTGAGCCATCTCCCATTTTCACATTTTAAGATAATTACGTATAGTTGTATGCATTAATTCAAAAGGGGGAAAATAATTTAAGCTCATTTACTGCCACTGAACTTCAAAACAAATCCAAATGGAAACTAACGCAAACCTTTACAAGCATGAGCTTAGCTTTCTTGAATCAAAGAGTTTTATGCCAATTACAAACAGCACTACAAATCATACTTTATTAGACAATCTGACAGAAGGAAAAACAAGTGAAAACGTGAGTCAAAGGGACTGGCTACTTATCAGTACAGCTTCAGATACCAACAAGAAACTACTGCGATACAACAGACACTCCATCACCCTGGTCTCAAAGCTGCAGGACAGTGGGCGAGTGCTTAGCCTCTGCCCCAGCGTCCATCCCTGGAGAGCGGGCACGGGAACGCCAGCTCCCGGTGGGGGGGGGGGGGCGCATATGCCGAGCACGTACCAGCGCAGCAGTCTTCTGTGAGTTCCGATTTGGCAAAGCTGAAATCCAGATGAAAGCCCATCTTATGTTCCCACCTGAGGTGCTCTGCAGCACCCCTTTCCCTTCCAAGGATTCTGATTAGGGTTATAGCACTTTCCCCACAGTTTAGCCCCGTGGAGAAGGAAGAAATAACTGAGAATGAACCAGAAATTCTGGAAAAATAAACCAGTGTGCAGTTTTTAAAGAACAATGTGCTGCCAGTTTTAAATATGTGATGTTATTTCTTTCTTATTGTTTCCCTTATTGATGTGTATGAGCCTATTGGAACTCAGCCTTCGTTATCACCTCCAGTCCTAATCTCCAGGCTGGCCACCAATAGTACCAGCTTCAGAACAAAGACCCTCGGAATAGTGTCAGAGCAGCACCCTTACTAAAACACATTTTCCAAAAAATACAACATATCTGACATTGTGTGTAATACTGTTCTTTCCTGTAACTGCAACATCTTTCTGAAAAGTGAGCATGACAGTTAAAAACTACAAGAGGGGGCTTCCCTGGTGGCGCAGTGGTTGAGAGTCCGCCTGCCGATGCAGGGGACACGGGTTCGTGCCCCGGTCTGGGAGGATCCCACATGCCGCGGAGCGGCTGGGCCCGTGAGCCATGGCCGCTGAGCCTGCGCGTCCGGAGCCTGTGCTCCGCAACGGGAGAGGCCACAGCAGTGAGAGGCCCTCGTAACGCAAAAAAACTACAAGAGAAAGTCACGGATTAGCAGAGAAGAGCCCACCTGTGGGGACAGGCAGGGGGTAGACCCTCGGGCATTTCTCCATCTGCCCTATCGGGGGGTCAGGGCTGGCAACACCGCCAGCACCACAGCCTCCCTGGACCCCCAAGTCGCTTTCAGGTTCTTTTACTCCATTATTTCCTCATATTAGAGCGTCTCCCCCCAGCTCCCCAAATGAAGGAAATCCCACGCATCCTACAAAGCCCAAATCGAAAGCCACCTCTCAAGGAGCCAAAAACACATCTTCATCCTCACGTCGGTCGACTCCTACTTGGTTCAGACTCATGACGGTGAGCTGTCTCCATCTACGCCGCCAGGCTGTCTGCCCTGCGGTGTCCAGCAGAACCTCCCGCTACAGGCAGCGAGCACAGGGGCGTCACCGAGTTGAACAACTTCATCCCTGCATACCTCCACCATCCAGTGAGGTGGCTGAGGTCTGACAAAGCAAGAGGAACCATGCGGCGGGGCACCTGGGGTAACAGCACGGAGTCTGGACCCACACTGCCTGGCACGAGCCCCAGCTCCACCATTTCCCAGCTATGTGACATTGGGCGAGCTACCAAACTTCTGTGCCTCAGTTTCCCTAGCTGTAAAATGGGGATGACACTGCGGACCTTTTCAGAAGTGTCATGAGGATCAAATGAGGACTGAAAAGTGCTCAGAACAGTATTTAAGAGTAAGCACGACATGGGCGCTTGTTATTGTGTTTCAAATACAGGAAAATCTCCCCATCATAGACTACAGTGCATGAGGTAGACTAGACTCATCACTCCAAGCATCATGGTTTCACCAACAGGATCACTGGCACTTAGGAGTCAGATCATCTCTAAGAGAATTTTGCTCAGAATTCAGCTGTTGATTGGATCATGCTCTTATCCCATTTCTCATACAAGTCTGTCCAAGTTGGATCTAAGTTTGTTTATAGTACACACCATCAGGTCCCGGGCTTCCACTCTTATTTCTTACCTATTAAAGTCACCCCAGTTAATAAATGATCTTGTATTTCCCAAAATGCCCAAACTAGAGGTGTACAGATATTAGGGGGAAAACACAGCAAACGAAGGCAAAGATTAACTGTCCTCATGCTAATCTTACTTGGTGAACTTGCTCTTAAATAATTCTTATCTTGCGCTGACAATTAATCAAATCATTCCCCTCTATTCTATTTCCAGAAGCCATTTTCCCCTTTGTATAATTTAAGAGGGTTTCTTTTAATGTAGCTGTAGTAATTTCAACTAGATTTGACAGCTAAAACCATGCCAATCCTGAAATGTTCACGTCTCAGGTTAAAGTCTAACATGAGTTTTCAGTCTGAGGGGAGAGACCTGAAATAAAGGGTTTGTCGTGGAAATTCTGACAGACACGTGAGGACAGCAAGGCCTTCATTCTACGTCACCAAGACATGTTTCAGTGTTTCCCTCAATGGCAGCATTCTTTCCTCCCTTAATATAAATTCAGGCTCTGTAAGTACCAAAAGTTTCCATTTGGCTCTGAAAAGTGCTTTGTGCAGAACGATTAGAATCTGAACCCGAGCTCCACCCCACCAGCCTGGCAGATTCTTCGGCACTCCTTTCTTTAAAAATGACCATATGCCGTGCTCAACGGGGCGCTTTTGCAAAGAAGTATACGAAATGAGAAAGCTCCTGGATTGTCTGGCGTGAGGCAGCACTTAACACGACTTTCTTTCAATTGACTGAAGCCTGTCACGGGATTGCAACTGGGTGACAACCGTTCCACCCCTGCGCCCCCACTCCTCACGTGAAGATACAGAAACCTTTCAGGAACAAGAAGTTTAAAAACACCAGAATCAAGTCGAGCTACTACTGTCTGGAGCATCACAATCTGGTTTCAGCCATTAGCAATCTCCAAGCAAAGGACCATTTAAACGACTGTACCAGACACATCCTGGCACTGGTTTTGACTTTTCACCCCTGTACCCCACCTAAGGCATCACCCCTCCTGCTGTGGCAAAGATTCATTTCTGATGTCCAGATACTTCTCTAAAGTTAGAAGGCAGGCACACCAAGTGGTTTATTCCTATCGTACTAATTCATTAAGCTTAACATGACATAGAACTTATGACACACATGAATTAGAATTTTCTGTTCTATATTTTGACTAACGATGCTTAGCTTCAGAAATCACTTTTTCTTATGCCATCTCAAGATCTGCCCCTCGCTGACATAACTTTGGATTATAAACTAGACTTCCAAGTAGGCAGGGGCTTCCCTGGTGGTGCAGTGGTTAAGAATCCGCCTGCCAATGCAGGGGACATGCATTCGTGCCCTGGCCGGGAAGATCCCAACGTGCCACAGAGCAACTGAGTCCGTGCACCACAACTACTGAGCCTGCGCTCTAGAACCGACGAACCACAACTACTGAAGCCTGTGCGCCTAGAGCCTGTGCTCCACGAGAAGTCACCGCTGTGAGAAGCCCGCGCACCGCAACGAAGAGCAGCCCCCACTCGCTGCAACTAGAAAAAGCCCACGCGCAGCAACGAAGACCCAACACGGCCAAAAATAAATTTATATAAAAAAACAGTAGGCAGGCAGAAGTGACTGTGATCCTTCCAGCTAGGAACATTCATACCATACCTCTAATATTTACACAATCTCACACCCAGCAAATATTTACGTAGTGTCAACCGATCACCAGGCACTGCACTAAACATGGAAGACAGAAATAAGCCTCAGTCCTTGCTCTCAGGGCTGGTAGAGGAAACAGACAGGAAATACTGTGGGGGGAGGGTCCTATGAGAGGGAGAGCACCCAGAATGGCAGGGAGGACGGAAAAGGTCCAGGCTAAACTTCAGGCTAAGACTCCAAGTGTACTCTGGGCAAAAACAGGTTGGAGAAAGCATGGCGAGAACACACTTTCTGGAAAAGTACAGCTTCCTTCAAGTGACAGGAGGATGGGAGGAAGGAGAGCAGCCTTAAGATGAGTCAGAAAAAGCAAGGCAGCGGGACTGAAGAGACTGAATGTCCTGGCAGGGAGCCGGGCTCCATCCGTACAGGGAAGCTCTGCAGACAGCTAATGGCACCTTGAAAACCCCTGTGAAGGAAAAGCCAGCATGTTAAGGGTTAATGTGACTAAAAACTCCTCCAGGAGAGTGAAACACTCAGGACACTAAGACACATGGTAGAAGTAAAGGAAATTTGCATGTCAGATTCATCTGCGAAAATAAATAGAGATTTCTACCAGCACCAGCTTCGGGGGGTGGGGGCGTGTGTAAATAAAAACACTTTCACTTAATGTGCTGAGTGAAAGAAGAGCAATTCAAAACACCATTAATCAGAAATCATTTCGTAACAGCTGGCACCAAAGGGGAATCCCCTATACTAAGTTGTCTTCATGTGTCTCTACTTCTGAGAGGAAAAGAAAGTTCTAGCTGCCCATCTCAATCACTTTCCTGCATTTTAGGGATTACAGACAATTTCATCTTCGAAGTTGAAATAACCCTTTAGTCTGACCTCAGTGCAAAACCTCCAGCGTTCCGAATTATACTCACTCTTACTTGGACCTGCCTTTTTGGAACTTACAGGTAACCAGACACTCACCTATAGTTTACATAGCTTCTAATCTGGGGGGAGGGTAACCAAGTGAGAAGCAGGGTCGTGAAATGCTGACCTGTTTTGAAGATGGAAAATCCTGGCATCAACTTCGGAAATCAACGGGCCGCCCCAGAGTCCAGGGGTGGCTGATCCAGTACACGGGAAGGACAGGTACTCCGTCAAAGGCGGCCAGCTTCACCACGCAGCCCCGCCCGGGTCCCAGCCCCCAACCCTCTCCTGGCGCTTGCTGGCCACACTGCTTGGCTCTCAGAACCCTGAGACTTGTGGCGAGTAACTAGGCATCCTTTTCTGAAAGGCTGCCGACTCAACCCCCCGTTAAAGATCACCCTCCCTTAGATGGGCCCGGTTTTCTGGGATTCCTCAGCTCCTACAGCCAAAGGGGGAAACCATTCTTTTTTCTTCAAACATCAACTTTCATTCTCAGAGAAGGAGTATCAAGCACTGTCCTACTTGGGTAAGCCAAAATATCGACCCTGAAACAGGCCTTCAAGATGGAATGTCATCAGGAAAGGGGTGGAAAGCTGATTTCTTCACCCTCAACGATGGAAAAACACAGAGCTTCAGTTAGCCTCACAACGCACAGTATTTGATGTGTGCTCGGCAGGGAAACGGCTCAAGACTCAAACCTGGCTCAGCAGCGCTGTGCGAGCACATGAACGTGAATGAACTCCCTGCAGACGGCTTGCACATGCCAGGCGGACCACCCAGGACGAAGAGCCACAACAGCAGACCCCGGTCACCCGTGGGAATTCACACTGATGCTGTCTCCAGCGTGTATTCAGAGAGCCTGGGTGACAGTACATTTTAACTTGTGACATTCACCATGAAGGAATAGAAAAAGGGAAAACAGAAGCAGGTTAGCCAGATGTAACAGACTATTTGGCCCGTCAAGTAAGCAGGTCACTTTTTGAGAGGCTGTTTCTATCGCTGTAAGTAGAGAAGGGCATGGGTCTTGCTAACTGAGGGGGAAAGAAACGAGTTGGCTCACTCCCTTTCCCAGTAGCCAAAGTAGGAGATACGGCTGTTTGGGGCACCACGGCCCCCGAGGAAGAGCATCTGAGGCGGCCGGCACCCTCGGACAGCTGCTGGGAGCAGCCTGAGCAGGACAGAGACCCCAACTGGACCCAGGCCTTCTGGGCTTGAACCTCAACTTCCTCAATGCCCAGGGCCAGACAAGCTTGCTTCTATCCTTCCTTCAGAAGCAGGCAAGGCCAAGCTCTCCAGCAGCCTCACGGAGATGAAGTGAGCACGGAACAGATCAAGCCAACCCACAGAACAATAAGCCAAACAAAAATACAGCAAATTCTAGTCCTGTCATTTCGGCTTGTCTTCATCTCCAAGAACCTGAAGAAGGTTCCACGGCTTCCAGATCTACCCTGTCCTCCCCCAACGTTTAAGGCCCTTGGTTCCAACCACGTCAGGCAGCAAATTCTCACCGCAGGATCGGCTTCTGTTACTTGCCCTAGTAACACATTTTCAGGGTTGCATCCCTGTACCACGTGTGCTGTAAGGACGGAATAGAGTCCAACAGGTAAAAGCGGGAATGACCCAACAGATCTCTTCAGAAAAGCTTTCTGCGTCCATTTATGTTATACCTTGGGGGAAGGGAAGAAGTGGGAAATCACCTCACATGTTTCTTTTGGAAACACCCTTATAAAATATGCTTTCTAGATGGTACAGATTACAAACCCAGTTTTAAGGACTAAAACTTGCTTATTTCTTTAGTCTTCCAATTCTGACTTAACACTAAACAATAGTGAATATTTTAGGTTTAAAGCTAAACGAGTCCATGTATGTGTGACACGGAGCATCTGCCCCCTTTGAGCTGAAGTAAACTCAGCTGCAGGTATTTTATCTTCTGACCAAAGCAACACGCCACACACTTAGAGCTGGAACACTACACCCCCTCCATCAGGTGACAAGTACGGGTACTAAAAGCAGCCTCAGCCTCCAGCTGTCATCCCTAGAGGCTGGGCTGCAAAGGGCACACGTGAGGACGAGTCATTCTGCTAAGAACGAGCCTATCAAACCAAACCAACAGGAAAAGTTGAGTTAGAGATCAGGAGAAAACTTAACATCTGACCATTTAAGAATACACTGAAGACTGAGACAAGTACCAAAATAGGAAACACTGGGTAACCATTATGTGATTAAGAGCACTGCCCTGAGCTAACATTATCTAAGTTACAAACAACAAGATAATGGGTTAGCACAGGCCTGCTCAGAAGTCAAAAACTACAGATGACACATAACTACACAACTGTAACAAGCAGCTCCCCACAAACAGACTTATAACTCGAAATGGTTTCTGTGAATTAAACATCTGTAAATACAACAGGGGAACTCATTCAAGCGATCAGGTTTAATTCTTCAAAGCAAAGAATACTGCATAGAGCACACGTTCACTGCTATAGTTCCGTTTGTAAACCCTGAATTTCAAATATAAGGAAATTCACAGGACAGATACAAGGGGCTAAAACATGTTGGAAGTGCTCAAACTTACACGAGAGATGGAATTTGAAAGAGGCCCTTTTCACCTACCAGAGCAAAAATATAGGTAAGAATGAAGAGAAAGGGGTACTCTTGATACTGAAATACAAATTGGACCCTTTTTGGAGAGCGACTTAAAGCTGTGCTCATTGCAGTTTAAAATGTATCCACACACACTTCTATGTATCTGTTGCAGAAATACCTAGAGCCCAAGGATATTGACAGCTGTATTTGTACTACAATAGTACAGAGAACTGAGAAACATTTAAAATGTCTCAGAGACCGGTGAATCAATTTGTTATTTCCACACATGCAAATAAGGAAGAACTGATGTTTTGATATGGAAGGACACCTACCACCTACTGCTAAAAAAAAGCTGCAGAATGACTGAAAATTTTGATTTTTAAAAAGTATGTGTAAATAAGTGAATGAATGGATGTCTTAAATAGAAGTTATTCCTGAGAGTGGGAAAGGAAACAAGATTTCATTTTTATATACAGTGTTTGCGCAATTTATGAGTAGCACTTCTATAATTAAGGTAAGAGGGAGTGATTGGATGTGAGATTATTAACCTGCTAACCCACTGGAAGTTCAAAAGATGCCGAAAAAACCATTCAGGTCCTGCTGTAGCCTAGTATGGCCAACAAAACCGGCAGGTCTCAAAGGGACAAACCTTAACCTGGGGTTCTTTGTATTTAAAAAGCTCATTTTCTACATAACATACCCCCTTTCTCTTGTGCATTATCTAGACCATTTAGTAAATATTTTTCTTATGAGTTTCCCTAGGCCTCCACATTCAAACACATTACCAAAAATAACAGGAGATATAGGTATCACATTAGCCCCGAATCACAAGGTTACATCTTTAAACTTCCTAAAATCCTGTTCAAAGACTTCAAACGTTGCCTATAAAGTTCAGGTCCACCACTTTGCGAAGTGGAAAGAGTCACATCTTCCTTTCGTTTCTTAGACTGGCAACACACCTTTCATTCTTTTGCAAAGGACTCAACTTGATTTCTCAATGTGACTCTCCAAATAAATTTATTCAATAGGGGTGTTAATCACAACGTAAAGGAAAGTAGAACACTGATTATACATAAAATCCCCGCATCCAAAAATCTTTAGAAAATGCATATAAGAAACAACTTCACAAGCGTGCAGGTTTTAAATGGTAACCAACTTACGAGCACAATTTTAAAGTCACAGGAAGTACGCCCTGTGTGTCTCTAACGCACTTAACGTTAAACACTGTTAGTATAATATTTTCCAGGCTAGAATGCACTTTCCACTTGCCCTAATAAACCGAAGCCCAGATGGGAAATGTAACCAGAACTAAGTAAACATAATATAGACAGGAGAGCCAGAAGGTGGGCTAATGAACTGGGATGACTTCACAAGCAATAAGGCATTCTAAAAAAATGTTTCAACAAGCAGAAAGGTATGAAAAGTTAGATATTTGGAGGGTGTAAAATGCAACTACAGATCAGAGGAGGAAAGGGATTTCTTTGTGGATGCAATGGAGAGCGTAAGATGAGATAACGCGCCTCATGCTGCAGCCGCCTTAAAACGTGCAAACTTTGTTCTGGATGACAATCGACCATCAAAAACCAGAAACTCACTAGCGTGCTGCATAGCCCAAGATTAGGGGTCCAACCCAATGCCTAGGTAAAAAATGGACAAAAACAGGAAGAGCCACACACGCCGTGATTTCATTTTTTTCTCAACACCCACACAAAACAGTAGTTTCTGACAAGAATGTTCTTGGCAAAAAAAATAAGTTCCAGGAAGGTTTTTCCCTTGAAGAAAAAGGCAGCTCTATATGCAGATTACGAGGCAAAATACCAAACAATTTTTTTAAGGCCCAAATTTACAGCCCTCATATTTTGAGAACATCTAAACAACGTTTTTTTGGGGGAGGGGAGATCAAAGAAAAGATGACTGGAAACACTGTTCCTGTCTGGAATGCTTATTTCATGCTGTACCTGAAAATAAAATCCAACGTGGGCAGCTTACCTTGGCACTGGAAGCCTTGTTTCCCAAACCCCCTGAAAAACAAACAAGAAGATTTCTTAACATATTTTGTGTTGGATACCATATCTTAAGCCAGTTATGTAACAAAGCTTTCTAGTTAAAGGTTTGTACATGAAACCCAATGATGTGACAGGAAAACGTGCCTGAACAGCTCAGAGCACTGGGTCAATGCAACTTTAAGAAGATCTGACCTCCAAAGGCTCCCTAAGCTGTCTCAATGTATTCGAGTTTTTTTTTTTTTTTTTTTTAACACTGTTATCAATACTTAAATTTCAAGGCAAGAACATGACTATAAAGTTGTCGGCTACAATATTCAGGGAACAAGGAGAACCTGACCTTACGGTTAAAAAAAAGCTGAATTTGGTCCCTAAAGACCAACTGAAAATTGTTTCTCCCTAAAGACAACAAGCAGCTTCATCATTTGTTGTGAATGTAAGTATTTGTCTAGATATCGCCAAGCAGCGCCACTCTTAACATTAAACTTTGGCTTAAAGGAGCCACATTTTACAAACTATCATCCCTATTTTTCGCATGTAAGATTATGATCTAATTTTACCTAGAACCAAGGGCATTCAAAGCACATTCAGGAACTATTTTGTTCTTGTAAATTACTTTAGAGAATTTACTTTCTAAGCAGAAAACCCTGATGTGGACGTTAAATTGCAAACACCATTCCAAGTAGGATGAACTACATTAAAATTCTCAGAAGGTTATGAGTCATAATCTCTCACTTTACATAGCATTTTAAGTTTACAAAGCACTTCACATATCTTTATAGTTAACTCAGTCATCCCCACCCAGAAAATAATTAAACGCACTTAGTTTTAAAATATCAGTGCTTTAATATTTAAATGACTTGCAAATCAAGGACCCAGAAAAGAAAACTGAAAAATTAAAACCACTGCTCAACAAAGCTGGGGAATATTTTCCTGGAACTTCCAAGGGGTTGCTTTACAGCTAAGCAGAGAACTGTTTCAGGGATTACTCCGGGAGAAAGAGGCCGGGGAGATCTTTATTTTCCACTCTCATTACACCTGGTGACCTGACATGCCACGTCAGTTCACCAGGGGCTAGCAATTGATAGTGGAAAGTCTTCAGCGAGCCTGGATATACATGTTGCAAGTCCCTTTTCTACCTTACCTACTTCCTGCAAAAGCGATCAGTAGTCTAGCTGTTCCCTCTTAATGGAATTTCACAGCTGATACACGAGGCTGAAGACCTCCCCTTAACTAAATGCAATCTCCTCTCTGCCCTAATACTCCAAGAACTTAAATAGTCTTATCTACAACTACCTATGTGCTCCCTGGAGCACAACTGCTTCATACGCTGACTACACGTTGGAAACCATTCACGGAGGTAGCTGTGCTTTTCGTAAGTGTACTGTTGAGCTGATTTCTAAGACAATTAAGCACCTCATTAGCACCACGTGGGTGGGGCTCTCCTGGCGATGACCTTCCCAGGTGTGATAGATTCAGATAACGCCACACAAAGTTAAACACCTATTGATTAGCGCCATGTTTGTGGGCCTCGCCCTTAGAGACGATTTTCCCAGGTGTGATGGGTTCAGATAAAGCCACACATAAAGGAAAAGTTAAACACCTATTGATTAGCGCCATGTTTGTGGGCCTCACCCTTAGAAATGATTTTCCCAGGTGTGATGCATCCAGGTAGCGTTCTCCAGAGGGCCTCAACAAGATCCACATGCCAGCTGGCTGGTGGCAGGGCGCGCTCTGTGCTATGAACCTGGTGCCATTCCCCAGCCTGGCGGGGCGGGGGGGGAGGGGCAGGAGTTACGGAACCCTAGACATGTCTGACTTGGGGCGGGTGTCCTACATCCAAGAACAAGAAGTAGAAGAGGCAGAGTGGCTAGCAACCTAACTGGAAAGAACCTACTGCTCCTCCAACTGGAGCATTTGGACTACCTTTAGTTTCAGCTTTCTCAAATAAAAGAATTGAGAAGGAATCACTGACCTTTATGAAAAGGTCAGTTAATAAAAGGCCCAGCTCTCTCACGGGAAGAAAGCACATACACGATTTCCTCTAGTTTCACAGGGTTCAGAGAACCCGTCTCTAAAGCCCACCACTTACCCATTCCCCGTAAACCCCCGGGGAACCCCGAGTTAATTTCTGCGTTCATTGAAAGTTACCAGAACTCTGACACCTTCAGCCCTGCTAGCGTTTTTCTTACGGGCTCTGTCCTCACGCGCTGGGTTTTACCGGCCTGACCCCGTGCTGACGCGGGTTATTTTAAAGGACTCCATCCGCCCTTCTACCGTTTACCCGCTCCCTTTAGCTCCCCCCACCCTGCACGCTCTTAACAGTTGGTCGCCCGTCCGCTCTCCCCGGGCTCACGCAGGGAAGCCAGAGTCACTCCGTGGCCAACAGGTACGAGTTGCGGCAGGCAGGACCCAAGGCTGCAACGGAGCCGGAGCCCGAGCCCGAGGAAAAAGGCCGCGTCCACACCCGCGAAGCGCCCGGCCCCGCTCGCCCCCAACCCGGGCCGCGCCGCGCAGCCGCCGCCTGCCGCCTCCCAGACTCTTCCCTGGGGACCCGCCCTCCGACTCTCCGCGGCGCTCGGCCCTGACCCGCGGATACTCCCGGTCTGTTCCTGGGACGCCGGGGAAGGCTGGGGGGCCTCTGTGTCGCCCCCTGCCGCGGCGGGGGGCGGCCGGCCGGCAACTCCCGGCAGTCCCGCCCGCGTGCGTCCGGCCCGGCGCGCGCGTAGCGTCCCAGGCGAGTTGGGACTCCCAGCGGCTCCCCAAGTTCCCCGGGAGAGGCGGCCAAGACTGGGGAGGAGCGGCCCCGCGCCCCGCCGCGCGCACCCACCAGATAAAGTCGGTGCAGTGGCTGCAGAAGGTGGGCTGCTTGAAGAAGCGGGCGATGAAGCGGTGGTCCTTCACCTCGTGCACGTTCTTCTGTCTTAGCGCCCCTTTGCGGGCGAAGCGGTTGGCCACGTCCTGAGGCGCCGCCGAGTCGTTGGCCGGGAAGACGTCAGCCATGGTCCCCCCACCGCCTGCTACCTCCGCCGGGAGCGGGGGGCGCGGGCGGCGGCCGAGGCGCGGCAGGAGTCGGGCCGGAGCGGAGCCGCGCCGGAGCGGAGCCGCGGGCGCGCTGCTGGCCCCTCGCGCACTGACAGCGGCGCCAGCGCTGGCGCTTCCGACTCGGGCGGCGGAGGCGGCCCGCCCACCGCGCATGCTCCGAGCGCGGCCCGGGCGGGCGGGGGCGGGGGTGCGCCGGCGCTGGAGGAGTCGACGCCCCCGCGTTTTCCGCGCCGCCGGGGAGACAGAGGGGGCGCCCGGGCCTGGGAGCTAAAGGACGCCGCGGAAGCGGGCCCGTTCTCCGCCGCCACCGCCTCCTCCTTCTCCCAGCCTTCCTCCCCCTGGGCCGCCCGCTCCGCTCCGTCCACCGCACACGCCGTCCAGCTTGTCGTCGTCGTAGTCGCCGTCTTCCTCCTCGCAGACTCCGCTCGCCGCGCTCAGACGCTCACTTACCTCTCCCGCTTCCAAGACCCACCGTGTTTCTGGCCCAAGAGCCCAGCTTTTATAAGCTTGCATCAATTTGAGGTTTCACCTGGCTCCAATATCCAACCCCCGCCCCTCCCGGGCCACCACGCTGTTTATTATACACGGCAGGAGAAAAGGAGCTACTTTCAATTAAGGAACACGGGCCCTTTCACATGCTTCCAATTGAATTGTGCTTCACCTGCGTCTTGTATAGACGTCTAATTTGGATGTTAGGACGGTTAAAGGACTCGTCCTGGTTGTTTATCCCGTTACTCACTGACTACCACAGTTAAATCATGGATGATCAGGCTTTCTTGATTTTACAAGTCCAGAACCTTAATTTAGAAATCATTTTGCATCCTAGGCTAACAACTGCCTTACTGGCAGGTGCAGAGCGCAGCCAGTACATTTGTAAATTACCAAGTAAAACTGCTTGTGAAAGGGTGGCTGGCATGGGTCTTCGAGGACGCACGTGGGGTTGTACCAACTAATCACTTGCTGAATATTCATTAGTTCTGCCTGGAGGATGCTAAAATACATGAGGGAAACAACGTTTCATTACGGTTTAATTTCATCGTCAGATTCACTAAATTCACAAAACAACTTCATCTACTGAAGATAGCGAGAAAGGGAACATGTTTAATCCTTCGAGAGGTTTAAAAAAGCAAGAAAGCTTTCCTAAGATCTATACTATCTTAGAGCATATCACATAGACCAAATAGGGCTACCATTTTTTAAGATTGCCCAGTTGAACGCATGATGATAGGAATGTCTTTTATGTTTTGACACGTGTTAGTTATTGACCCGCCCTTAATGGGGCATGCACTTTGCTGGCTCACTTGCAATCTCTCCCGCCAATGTACTTGGAGCTTAAAGAGATTGCACCTGCTTGCTATCCTGGTCAGAAATTTTGCCAGTAGTGGTGGCCCCCTCCAGTCCAAGGGGGCAAAATAAAAGGAATGAAAAGCAGGGGATGTCGGGAATATTGAGCAAATTCTCTGCAAAACGCCATAAGCGTCTCACACCATGGTTGTTGATGGCTTAATACTTGTAAATCACATGGAACACGGTAGAAAGAAACAGATTCTTGCCTCACAGCCGTCTCTGCATCTAAGACCAAGGTCCTTTTACACCTTTTATGAAGACAAGCTTCCTTCTGTTTCCCTGAAACCTTGATATAAGGACAGAAGAAAAATATGGGAGAGCTGGAGGGAGGAGTTGCAGATGGGGTGATCTCTGAGCACAGTGACAGGCAAGATGAGCTAAGAATCAAGTGGACCTTGGCAGCAGCCTGGCCATCACCTGTGTGCGAGTGGAGCCACTGATCTCAGCAGTGGGGAGACCAGAGAGAGACAATACCTCTTTTCTTTCTGGTTGTGGCTTTGCTCTCTTGCCTCAGTGCTTACTGTCGTTCCTTATGGGCAAGGCGAGAACTCACTGGAAGTTTGTTGTTTGATGGCTGGGCTGAGCGTCAGTACTCTATTGCCTACAGATGGGCTCACTTGTGGCGCAGGGCGTGGGGTTACACCTGGGGCGGGGAATCCTCGCGCAGTGGAACACCACCCCCGGCAAGGACAGATGAGAGTGTGGGCCACAAGTGGCCCTGAAACCGAGCCAGACCCTGGGCACTCCTGGGCACAAAAGCCTTTCTGTGTCCCCCCACTTCTCAATTACAGGAAATAGGCTTCATTCAGCCTCCAGGACCTTCCCTGAGTTCCAACGGGCAGGTTCAAACAGTTACTAATCAGGGAGGGGAGGGGGATGCAGAGACCAGCGAGGAGCGGTCAGGAAACAATAGTGCAGCCTTGGCGCAGGGCGTTGGTCCCCCCCTCAAAGGATACACACATAATATCTCTGAGCTGTTTTGCAGATACTGAAACGCCCTCCAGGTGGGAGAAGTTAACTGCACGCTGCCCACAAGCACGGAGACCCCAGACCCGGTGGACCCAGAAGGCTGGTGATGCTGACTCCTGGTTACCTCGCCACCGACCAATCAGAAGAAGGTCCACGAGCTGACCACGGCTCTTTGAACCATTACTAGAAAACTCCTCACTACCCCCTCCAGGTTGGGATACACAGTTTTGAGGGCATGAGCCCGCTGTGCCCCCCTTTGCCTGGGAAAATAAAACTATCCTTTTCTGCTTCACCCAAAACCCTGTCTCCGAGATTTAATTTGGCGTCCGAGTACAGAGGCCAGATTCAGCTTCAGCCCCGGCAGCCCACCTGAGAAGGATCTCCATGGTGACACTAAAATGGAGGGGATTCCAGAAAGGGGAACTCCTGGGGAGGTGGAGTGGTCAGTGAGACATGGATGTTAGCAATGATGTTAGAGTCTGCTGTTTCCTGGGGAAAGTGCAGGAGAGCAGATATGGTAGACTGAACACACCGTTTGTGAGAGTCCTCCTCTGTGACTCCTGACCTTGAGGAGGAAGCCCAACACTCTTTGCAGAGGTGCTGCCTGGAGCAGACTTTAGGAAAACCTCAAAGCAAAATACCATCGATCCCTAATTAGATACACTGTATTATAAGAAGCCCATAATTCCCTGGTAAGGGAAAGCAGGATGTAAAACGATATTCAGAGATGCCATTTTTTAAAATGTATGTACACCCACATCTATATGATATAAATATGCCTGTGCAGTTACACACAGGTGTATACAAAGATATACATGGCAAAATGTTCATTTAAGTGACTATCTCTGGATGGTGGGAATATAAACGCTTTTCTGTGCAGGAAGAGAAGCCTTTGGCCTAGGGTTTACGTTTTGAAAGGGCATTGGAAACCGTAATTTTTAATGTTGTCACCAAAAGGAGGTATTTGTTATTTTTAACACAAAAGGTTTTATTGCCAGAAATTCACTGTTGTTGCCTGGAGTAGGGATGGTACTAATTTGCATGTGAAATGCTTGGGAAGTGTTTTCAGCTGCTGACCCTCACCTCCTCCTTAGCCCCAATCCACAAGTAGAAGTTAAATTCCTGAGCGGACTGCCCAAGGAAGCTTCTAGGGGTCCGGAGGTGCTGCTTCCTCCACAAAGTGTTTTTCCTCCACTTTCTCCCAGCTTTTCTCTAGTAACCATGGCACACACCAGATGGAGGATCCAGAAAACCTGGGTTCGAGTCCGAGCTTCAGCACTAACTGATTTGTGTAATTTGGATAAATTAACTTCTCAATTCTCTCTCTCTCCACCTGAAAATGGAGGTATTGATAACAACCCTAGGATTTTCTTAAGCATTTAACCCGACGATACATATATATAAATGTATACAAATATAAATAAAACCAGATGGTGGGTGGTAAATCCTAAAGCCTCCTACGAATGCAAGGTAGGACGGTGGGTCTCGGCTTTACCAAGCATGCATTTCGGAGAAGGTGAACGGTGAGACCCACCCCCCACCTTTGGGGCCCATGATTCCTCCAGAAGTGACAGATGCCGTGCCCTCCACTCCCAGTGGCTGTGACTTAGGAAGCAAAAGATGACCCACGGAAGGAGTACCAAAAATGTAAGCTGGCGTTCATGTTTTAAACCCACTGCATTTCCCACCACCTTCACCCTTAAAGTGCTTTTTATGAAAGGCCTGGATTCTTTGAAAAACCTAGTTGCAAGAGGACCCAAGCAGCTCTCATAGTCTTCCATTCACCTAGAATTGAACGGGAATGGGAGCAGGTACTTAGTTGCTTCCCTGAACCTGCCTGGGGGACGTATCAGCCCATGGAAGTGACAAAACTACGAATCCCATGTACCTGTCCCCCAGTTCCAACAATTATCAATTCATGATGAATCATGTTTCATCTGTCCCCTGCCTTATCTCTCGATCTCTAGATAATATCAATAAAAGCTTAAAACAAGGCAAAACATGCCAAAGTATCAACTCCAGGAGGAGACTTGGGGGGGTAGTTCTGTTCAGTATTTGTTGGTTTCACAGATATTCACATATCAAACATGCCAAAATACCAACTCCAGGAGGAGACTGGGGGGGGGGGGTAGTTCTGTTCAGTATTTGTTGGTTTCACAGATATTCACATAGCAAAACTCACCCAACTGTAGACTTTAAATATGCATGCAGGGACTTCCCTGGCGGTTCAGTGGTTAGGACTCCTCACTTCCACTGCAGGGGGCACAGGTTCGTTCCCTGGTCGGGGAACTAAGATCCCGCAAGCCATGTGGCACTCGGTCAAAAACTAAAATAAATCAATATGCGTACAGTTAACTTACATCAACCCTGTACTCAACAAAACTGTAAACATGTTTAAAGCTAAATAGCCAAGTCCACTAGTCCAAATAAACACGTGAACTGGAAGGCGAGGGGAAGAACCCGCGGGCCCTCCCACAGGGCTTGCAGCTGCCTTTCGCCGGAGGCTGAGGCAAGCCTCCTCTGTCCAGTAGGTGTGAGGGGCAAGTTTAGTTCCAGCCCCAAAGCACTCAGGGGCTCCATGTGTGTGTGGGGTGCTTCCAACCAGACTGTTCAAGCCCTCTGTTTTCTGCTTCCCCCCGCCCGCCACATTCACTCGGAACCCTGCACGTTCCGAGTAGGCTCTCAGAAACCACCCGCCCCCAAAGGCATCCCCTCCTCTGCCCCCAGCTACAGGGACTTTTACTCCTCCTCTCCTGTACTATTGTTTTTGTACTCTTTATTATATATCACTTTCAACATAAACCTTCCTCTATCTTTCCCTTCAGGGTAAGGCCTTCCATCCTCCTTCTAGGATTTTGCATCAGAGAAAGTCTAAGAACCGCCTGTTTTAAAAACGGTATTTTGGGGTAGAAGTGAGCATCCGGGTGGCTGAGCAGAGGGAGAGCGCTGGCAATTACAAGGCTCAATGCCTTTGTTTAACAATGAATGCTGGGTCCTGGAACGTTAATATCTTGCGTTTACTATATATATATACACATATATACATAGTATGCTATATATATATATATATCTGCCTTTGCGTAATTTACATTCTCTTTGGTGATTTGAGTGGGAGAGGGAAATTTGTGGACACTTCTACCCGGGAAAATTTAACTCATACACACTCTCACTTCTATTTTTTTTTTTTTTTTTTTTTTTGCGTTACGCAGGCCTCTCACTGTTGTGGCCTCTCCCGCTGCGGAGCACAGGCTCCGGACGCGCAGGCTCAGCGGCCATGGCTTACGGGCCCAGCTGCTCCGCGGCATGTGGGATCTTCCCGGACCCGGGCACAAACCCGTATCCCCTGTATCGGCAGGCGGACTCCCAACCACTGCACCACCAGGGAAGCCCTCACTTCTATTTTGATGATAGCTCTCATTTAACGCCCAGGCATGACCACCTTCAAAACTTTGATCTTGTTTCAGTCTGGATGTTTCCTGCTGTACGCAGTCATGGAGTAAAAATAGCACATCTCCCACCAATCGACATAGGGCAAAGATTCCAGGAAAACCTGGAGAAGCTGCTCAGAAGGTATGGCCCTCGAGGTTTATCTAGGTAAATCAGTAAGCGACGTGGCATCCCAACGTCCCCTTGGGAGGAGCTGTTTCCCAAGAGTCAGTGCAGCGATGACAGCCTGGTTCTTCTGAATGCACACTTAATTTTTCTGGCAAACTCTACAATCTGCAATTGTTTCTGTAGTTGGCGTGGCCTTAGAACTAGAATGGTGACACCTCCCAAAGCCTTGGAATCCTTTCAAATGTCATTCAAGTTTCTATGCGAGATATAACTCTAACAAGAAAGAATAGAAAAAGCATTCAGAAACACTGTTTATAAGTATGCATTGAGCACTTATGCTCAAGCACTGTTATAGGATATTGGGGATAAACAGTGAACGGAACAACAGTTTCAGTGGAGAGGTGGGAGTGTGTCAAAGCTTGCTTGGAGGCCCTTTAAAGAGGGGAGGGGACTTCCCTGGCGGTCCAGTGGTTAAGACTCTGTGCTTAATTGGTTAAGAGAGCAGGGGGCGTGGGTTCGATCCCTGGTGGGGCACTAACATCCCGCCAAAAAAAAAAAGTCTGGGGTGGGGGGGAAGAAACTGAAGTCAGAGATTAAGGGGTACTGTTGCAAGCAAACGTTTTTAAAGAATGGAGGGTGGTCACTGAAATCTAAATACATTTTTTTATAGGAAGATAACCTCATGTTTTTATGATCATGGGAATGACCCTGGAGAGGGAATAGTAAACAGGTATGTCAAATAATTATGTTGACTAAATACGGTTGATAGGTATTGGGGAAAAAAACCTTTTCCTCTAACCTCTTAGGTTGAGTGATGGGGGCATGTGAATTAAACTGACAAAAGAAATTAAGAGGAGAAAAGGCCAATTTTTTCCCCACGTACACAGAAGCAAAGAGAAAAATGTTACTTAAAGGGGTGGTTAGAATTTGAGGCTCATATTCCGTCTTAATAGGAGAAGACAAGGGGACCAAAGGGCACTTATGTAAGGTCAAAGATAAATGGGGGGCTTCCCTGGTGGCGCAGTGGTTGAGAGTCCGCCTGCCGATGCAGGGTACACGGGTTCGTGCCCCGGTCCGGGAAGATCCCACATGCCGCGGAGCGGCTGGGCCCGTGAGCCATGGCTGCTGAGCCTGCGCGTCTGGAGCCTGTGCTCCGCAACGGGAGAGGCCACAGCAGTGAGAGGCCCGCGTACCACAAAAAAAAAAAAAAAAAAAAAAAAAAAAGATAAATGGGCCCTTAGGAAAATAGATGGGAAATACGGTGTTTTTGTGACAAGGTCTGTTTAGGTGATCTCTTACCCCACTGATTCCATCTCCAGTGATAAAAGTTGTGAAACTCCCAGGGAGGGGATTTATGATAGTTGAGTCCTTTTGCAAGGATCTGCTTTTAGGTAGATAAGGAAGTTCAGAGAAAAAGCCTCTTCCTGCATCTGTGATTCTCAGATGACTTCAGCTCAAAATAATTTGAATGCCACAGTGGTGTGTTCTATATTTTGGACTCTGTGGTAGCGTGTCTATTAAAAACAGCCCAACTCCACAGGCATTCAGAGCAAAAGTCATTCTTGGTGTCACAGTTCCAGATTTCTTCTCTTTTGGAATGTCTGGCAATGACCTTGGCTAAGTGAAATGGTCACCTCAAATTGTAGGTCAGTTTCAATGTCTTCTCTTCAGTGGGTAAATGTCCTTCACTTCAGAGAGCTCTAGAATTAGCTCTATCAATGATAAATTAAACCTGCAGTATTTGTATTTTTGAGTTAAGTTTAGAAACTGTGTATACTCGTTCTCAAGAAAATTTGGCATATTAGAGGATTTAACAGATTCTAACTGAAAATGTGTAACTGAGTAAGGGATGTGGGCTGTGATTTTAAGTTGAAATCTCACAGACTTTGTAAGCAGCATGAAAACACTTAAGAGAATTTTAAGATTCACCAGGTTTTTTCCTTTCCAGTTTTATTGAGATATAATTGGCACACAGCACTGTATGAGTGTAAGGTGTACAGCATCATGATTTTACTTACACACATGATGAAACGATGACCCCGGTAAGTTCAGGGAACATCCATCATCTCATTTAGCACCATTTTTATGATTTGAATTCCCTAGATTTATAAGACTTACTTAAGTTTTAAGTCTTAATAAGGGGTCCTTTGTTTGCCAGAGAATTGACTGTTTATTATTGTTTATTATCCTCTTCCTCAAAGCATCTCTAAAGTGATTTGTAGGGACTTCCCTGGTGGCACAGTGGAAAAAACTCCATAATCCCCGTGCAGGGGGCCTGGGTTTGATCCCTGGTCAGGGAACTAGAGGCCACATGCCTGTCCCAACTAAGGAGTTTGCATGCCCCAACAAAGGAGCCCGCATGCTGCAACTAAGAAGCCCACGTGCTGCAGCTTAGGAGCCCTAGAGCTGCAACTAAGGAGCCCACGAGCCACAATTAAGGAGCCCACCTGCTGCAACTAAGACCCGGCGCAACCAAATAAATAAATAAATATTTTTTTTAAGAAGTGATTAGTAATAAAAGAGTACCATTTGTAAACTTAAAAGTTTAAGGAAGAACTATATTTTTAAATCTAACTTCAGTTAATTAAATATGAATGTTAAAAATATATCCTTCTGAATGTTTTTCTGGACAAAAGAATGATAAAAGTGACCCTCGGTGTCATAAAAACTCACATAAACAGCTTTCTGTGTTAATTTTATCTTTGCTGTACAATTTTATCTTATACCCACATTTATACAGGGATTTTTTTCTGTCCTTTTAACAAAGGTCTCAGAACCAGCAGGAAACCCAAGTTTCGTAGCTGGGGTACTGTGTGCACACACACTTCTAAGGGTGCTTGAGTTGCTTTCTTAAAAGTATCAAACACATATTCAGAATGATTTGAACTAAAGTTGTCAAATCTTGATTTATTACCTTTGAAATTGGGTGCTTCTCTTACCGTCTGGGTGTCAGTGACTGAAAAATGGTTTGAGCTAAGTATATATATATTTAATATCAATATATATTATTTAAATATATTAACTATATCAATATATTATTAATATAAATAATATAATATATTTAATATAAATATATGATTTAAATATCTATTAAATGTATTGTTAATATAAATACATATATTTAGCTCAAACCATTCATATATATAGAGAGAGAGAGAAATGAAGGTTCAATATTGATAAAACTGGCTTACCAATTGCTCCATAGCCTTAGAAAAAAATTTTTTAGTGGAATTTCAAAGGAGTGAATGCAGAAAGCACACTGTTTGACGAGAGCTGGTCTGTCCCGGAGACAGCTCCAGAGGAGGTCTGCTGAGGTAAAGTCAGATGACGGTATTTCCTGGCTCATTTGGACCAATGAAATATAAATTTGAAATTTATAAACATTGTCTCTAATAAATACCTCTCGTTGACAGTAAGATAATTTAGCTCTCTATAGCTGACCTAAAATGATTTAATAACTTGTAAAGTTTAACGAGAGAAATGACAATAAAAAAGCATTTAACATTTACCAACATTCCTGACTATGTCCCAGGAATTATTTTAAGTTCTTTACAGGCAACTGTCAACTCCTTCAATCCCCACATCCTCTGAGGGGTATTATCCCCATTCAACCTATGAGGGACAAAGGGGTGCTGAGCTGAGAGGAGGTGAAGTTATGTATCTACTATTGCTCAGGTAGCAACCAGCAGAGTTGAGATGTGAACCCTGGCTGCCCGACCAGCAGCCCACGCCCTACACCCACCCACTAAATGGCTTGCAGTCCATGGCCAGCGCCATCATCATTTTTCATGTCAACTCTTATGGCTACACAAGAGGAATTCTCCCAGGTTGGTCCTCTCAACTGTAGAGTGGGATTTTTTATTTCATTTTTTCCAGTTTAGGAGATCTGGGTGAGGAACCAACGAACGCTGCTGCTGACAATGTAAATATTGAAAGAGTCAGAGAGAAGCCAGTCTTCCATCTAGTGGTGCAGGAATGGCTTTCGGTGACTAAACATGGAGCTTCCTCATGCAGCTCAGAGAAGGAATAAACAAGCAAAACAAATGTTTCAAGGCAGCTGAGTCACCATCTATTTGCTACGTTTTTTTTCTTTTGATAGAGTGTGTAATTTAGCTCAGAGCACTTGGACTACAGGAAGATGGTGTAAAGGAACACAAACTCCCATGCTTGATACTTCGTAATTCCACAGTGATATCAGTTTTAACTAAGGATCATCATTTCTTCTGTGCAAGTTAAGAACGGAGACATGCATAAGCTTCTGTGGCTGGGAACTATCTTGTGTTCCATCATTTTCTGTGCTCTCTAACATGGACCCGGGAGGGTGCTTCTCTTATTTGCAATAGTTTAACTTATGGACAGAACATGGTAAAGAAAGGTGATGTTATGGACTCTGACAAAGTTAGCAACAAATGGCAAGTTTGTTTTATGGTTTTTAATTGCTTTTCCTCTGCCATTTCTTAAACACAGACTAGCAAATTCAGTAGAACAGATAAGTCTTAAACTCAACAGTTAGAATCTCAAGTACTATTCATGAGACTGTAGAAAGACTTGAGCCAGATACACCTAGTTTTCTACCATAGATGTAACATGTTGCAAATGAAATCTGCTGTTATTCCTTCTAAGGAGTTAGATGTCTGACCATTAAGACAAAAATTCCTCTGCAACAGTTTCTGTCGGGCTTTGTCTGGATAAAGATAACCAGGCAGGCCTTGGGTAGAGACCACTGGGACGGCTGAGTTTGTCCCCACTTTCCTCTTCTCCAAATCGGTAGTGGCCGGCTCTCCCCTTAGCTAGCAAGTGCTTCCTGTTGCCCTGATCCCTAACTTTTCCGTTTTGCTTCCATGTACTCTGGGGATTCACCTTTTCATATTTAGGCTCACCAACCGCAAGCTTCGTAAAATCCTTTCTTGGAAACTTCCTGCTTTGTAGCCTAGCACCTAGCACATTGCAGCTTTGTTCATTCCGCAGCCAATAAATACCCCTGGAGGTCCCACCATGCACAGGCACTGGGGATACAGTGGTTACGAAATAAAGTCCCTTCTCTTACGGGGCTTCCATTCGAGTGGGCTGGGCTGAACTCAACCATCAGAACCCAAAACGGAATCTGTTACCAGCCTTCCATACTTCGACGCAAATCTTTCATCTCTTGTTAACTTCCTCACTTGATCTTATTTGTGTTAAATAAGATCTATGTATTGTCTTTCTGGCTTTTTAGAGAAACCTGCCTGAGCAGGAAAGGGGGAGAAGATTCAGGAGGACAGGAGGCCTGCTTGCCCCTGGCATCATTTCAGTTTTGATGAGGGCCATGGAAGTAAGTCCCACTTTTGGGGCCTGTGAAATGGGAGATTGTCGGGGCGGGGGGGTCAGTCAGCCTCTCTCCTCTTCCCCCCACTTCCTTGTTCCTGCCTCTTCCGGGAGGCTGGTTCTCAGGGAGCACCGGTTTCTGAGGGATGCTGTCCAGCCTCTCCCTTTCTGTGCTCAAGGTTGCAGACTCTAGAACCTGCTCTGCCCATCCCCCATTCTGCTGCCTCCCTGCCCCCATGTCCCTGAGACCCCAAATGTGCCCCAATAGCCCCCAGGGAAGGCACCTTTGTGCCACATCATCTCAAGCATCGTGGCTGGAGTCCACAGCTCAGGGTCTTGATTCTATTTGGACATCTGGCCAGGTCTTTGGAATCAGAGATGAAAGCCAAGGTTCCTGTCTTCAAGGAGCTCAGGGTCGACCTGTTTTTGTCCAATGACTCATGATCTTTCGAAGGTGCTCTAACTTTACTTCTGACTGATTTCCCATAAATGGTCTTCCACACTTGAGTTTTAAGTTCTTATGATTCCCAATTCAACCAATTAATCATCTTTAAACAAGTGCTAAGGTGAACTTGAAGAGCCATTACCTGAAGAAATTCTTTATGGAATTAAAAAAAGGATTTAGTAAAAACCATTCACAACATTTTTAATGTTTCTAATTTATCCTCTTATGAAATTGAATTTTCAGATATAGGGTCTCTTTAAAAAGTATACCTAGGGAATTCCCTGATGGTGCAGTGGTTAGGACTCACACCTTCATTGCCAGTCCCTGGGTTTGATCCCTGGTTGGATCCCACAAGCTGCACGGTGCGGCCAAAAAAAATAAAACCAAATAAAAATAAAAAGTATAACTATATCCGTTTCTACCTACTCCAGTATCTAGAAAACATTGGATTATTGGGCTAAACTATCAAACACCAACCACTTTTTTTTTAAAGAGCCCTTTGGTGATAGAAAATAGCTTAACAATCACCAGTTTGCCTCGTGTCACTTCATATGAGAAATAAGTAAATATATGTACAGTTGACCCTTGAACAATACAGGCTTGAGCTGCACAGGTCCACTTACACAGATTTTTTTAATGATATTATTTATTTATTTATTTTTGGCTGTGTTGGGTCTTCGTTGCTGCGCACGGGCTTTCTCTAGTTGCAGCGAGTGGGGGCTACTCTTCGTTGCGGTGCGCGGGCTTCTCATTGTCGTGGCTTCTCTTGTTGTGGAGCACGGGCTCTAGGCAAGCAGGCTTCAGTAGTTGCGGCACACGGGCTCAGTAGTTGTGGCTCGCAGGCTCTAGAGCGCAGGCAAAGTAGTTGTGGCTCAGGAGTTAGGTTGCTCCGTGGTATGTGGGGTCTTCCCAGACCAGGGCTCAAACCCGTGTCCCCTGCATTGGCAGGTGGATTCTTAACCACTGAGCCGCCAAGGAAGCCCTTACACATAGATTTTTAAAAATCTTTTTATTGAAGAATAGTTGATTTACAATGCTGTATTAGTTTCAGGTGTACAGCAAAGTGATTCATATATATATGTATTATACATATATATACGTGTGGGTATATATATATATTCTTTCTCAGATTCTTTCCCAATAAATATAGTACCTATATATCCACTTTACAGATCTTTACATGAACTAAGTGTGAGGAAAAGTTTGTGTTCGATTAGGGATCCCAGGATGTGTAATCAAAAGAACTAGGGTCTGAGTCCTGACTCTATCCAAAGCGTTCCAGCTTCCCGCCCCTGGTGAGTCATCGACCCCTTCCTTTGTTCTTGCAGCAGAGATAGTGGTCTGCAGACTTTTGACTGTGTGGGAGGTAGGTTCCGCACCGCCCACGTTGTTCAAGCGTCAACTGTATTTTCAGGAAGGGCGTGCAGAAGATGGAGAGAGCATCTCTTGTTATTCTCTCTTCTCGCTGCAGCCAGATTGCCTGGAGGGACATGCAAAACGGATTCATAGTTATTGGGACAGATTCCACGTGGGCTCCAGCTGCAGCCTCCGAGGTGCTGGGATGCTTACCCATCCACGCAGAACCAGGCAGGGGCTCCGAATGAACCAGTCTCTGAGCTCGAAAATCTCCACTGACAGGTGGGGATGCTGGGGCCAGAGGTTTGCAAACAACACAAAGTAGAGTCGGTATGATTTCTCCTGGGGCACCCAGCTAATTACAACCAAAACTGTTTCCCCTCACATTTACAGGAGCAATGCCTCACCTTTCCCCTTCACGCTTGCCAGGTGCCTGTGACATCTAGAACCAAACAGAGCAACTCAGAAGTTAGGACCCACCCCCGAAACCCTGCCATCCGCATTTCCACTTGGTGCTCTTGCTGACAGAGGTGTTTGGGCGTTTACAATAGGTACATCAGCTTGAGGGAAACAGCAACGATATGTTTCCGGTGAATCTGGGCCAAGGGGGTGAGTTTTTCAAAAACACTCTCTGCTCTTGCCCCCTCTTTTGCAGGGGCTGTTTTTTGCTTTTATTGAACTAGTTTCTGTTTTTTAAAAGAAGGCTCGGTTAGATACGTGGTCAAAGACAAATAGTAGAGAAGTGTCTTCTCCCCGCTGCCCCCTCCCTTCCTGTTCCCCACGGGTAACCTCTGTATGTACTTGCCTTTTAAAGAAAAATATTCGTGTTGCACAACCCAGTGTCTGGATCCAGTTTTTAAAAAGTGAAAGACAAATGCTTCCGAGGAGCTGCCACCACTGCTATAGCCCACGCTCTTCTCTCTTTGAAAATATCAGCCACTGGTTCCACCAGACATTTGGAATGAAAAGATTAACCAGTATCGCAGCTTAGGATACCTTTTTCTAACTACATCAGATCGTGTCTTTTCACATTCACTCAGCCTTGGGAGAGATCAATACGTGTTTGTTGATCAAATAGGTTATTTTTGGTTCACTAAAGAGCCAATTAATGGGAAAATAAATAAGCATATAGCCATCACTCTTGGCTTCTTTCACCACCTAAAATGTGTTCTGGGGCAGGTTTCCACAAATGAAAGAATCTCACTGCATGATCAGAAATGTAACTGGTCCAGAGAGAGGGAGAGAGAGGGAGAGAGAGACAGAGCTGAGGCTTGTTCTTGGAAAGGCCGCCAGTGGATTCATTCCAGAATTTATTACTGTTTCATTACTGCTAACAATCCAAGTAAGGGCCAAAACCCTCTTTTACTTCTTAGGAAAAAGATTGGAGCAATAGCAGAAAATGCCCGTGTCTATTAGAAACTCCACCAATGTCAAGTTGCTCTGAAAGTTGCTACTCTTTTATCAGTTGTCTGAGAGATTCTATAAATGGAGCACGTGGCTGCTGGACCCCATCACTCTGCCTGCAGGCTGAGCACCCCGGCTGGTGGGGGGCTGGCTGAGCTCCCGGAAAACCGAGACAGACGGCAAAGCAGTGGGTTCCTCAAGCTCTTCCTTGTGAGGATTTCGACTAGTAGATCAGTGGTACTTGACAGAAAGACAGATCTGGACTTTGTAAAAAGCAAGCAGCAGTTCCATGTCTCTTTTGTGACCTTGGACCCAAGTGAGTAACTGACGTTTCTTTAGCCCCTTGATAGCACTTCACAAACCCTCCAGAAAATAATAGAGAGAAAAAGTGCTTTGGAATCCAACAGATCTAGTCATTCCCAGGGGCACTTCACTTAGCTGTGTGACCTTGACCGATTACTTAAACTCTGTGAGCCTCAATTTCCTCTTCTGTAAAATGAGTGTAATAATGTATATCACTACAAAGGCTGCTGGGAGAACTGAGACAATGTAGTTGAGACCCCAAGTCCAGTACCTGGCACATAAGCAGGTGGCCAAGAAATATAAGCTCCCTACTTAAGACACGTATATTGGAAATGGAAGAAAGGAAGGATCATAAAGGAAGAATAAAAAGACAGGAAGGAGAAAGCAAGGACCGTCAGGAGAAAGAGTGAGAACTGAACAGCTTTGTGTCAAGGAGAAAATCCTCCGCGCTCAGCCTCAGCTGGTACGTATTTCTTGGGACCTGCTTACCCCTCCTGAGGTTCAGCCTTTGGCCATTCCGTTCCTCGTTAGCACTTTCCCCAGGAAGAAGGAGAGAGAGAGACCGAAGCTCAGATCCGTCAATTTAACAGTTATTGAGTCTTGTCAGGACGGAGCCGGGAGAAGAGAAGACACAGTGAAAATGAAGGCGGGAGCTGTGTGCGTATCTCCTCTCTCTCTCCTTCTCATTGCTCTTTACTCAGAGGGCTCTGTGGGGAAGTCTGGGTCCTACATCCCCACCTCCCCACTGTCCACTCATGGTTTAACCCTTGTCACCTGTCTTCAATCACACTCCGCTCCCAATCCAGTGGCTGCTGAGCTTTTGCCCCTGCAGAGCTCACTAGGAACCTCCTGGTTGCAAAATCATACAGCATTTTCTTAGTCCGTGAGTGGTACCGGCACGGCTCTTCCTGCAACTAACTACACTCCTAAGTTTCTGGGGAGACCGTAGTCCACCCAAGCCCACTTGCCTCTTCTTCTTCCTTGCCATCCTACTCTGGAGGCGATGCACCCAGCTGAGAGCACATCCCAGACTCCTCAGCAGCTAAAAGCGTCCAGTGAGATGTAAGCAAGATGATGCCCAGGGACGGGCAGCCTGGAAGGTTCTCAGCCAAGTCTTCGGGTAGCTTGAACCCTGACTGTAGCCTCCTTTTCCGCCCAAACTTGGGGGACCTGAGATCATTAAGGAAACATTTTCCTAGGACTTACATGGATTCAGCCCTGATGAAATTCTCCCTCGTCCCTAGCCCAGGTGTGGGGTGAGTAACCTGAGTGTGTGGGTGAGGGTGCAGCTCCACTCTGGAGGCACCCGACGAGGAAATGGAAAATCCATTTGGGAGAAGAGGGCTTCTGGGTGAAGCCTTGGGAATGACTCTTGGTGTCCTTCCTGGTGGCGGGTGACATATCCAGACCTGCCAGGAGCAGGGCGGGGGAGCAGCCGTGGGAGAACCCCACCCTCAAGCAGCAGAGGTCCGGCTGGAAGGATGGGGAGGACACGCCCAGGCTCCTGCCCTCACCTGGGGAGTCTGAGGAAGGCTGGGAGGGTGGGGAGGCAGCCAGCCAGCCTGAAAGCTCCGCCAGGGCCAGGGTGCTGGCTCTATCAGCGGGGCTGGACGGGGGGGGGGGGGGGGGGGGCGGGCGTGGCGATGAGCGGGCTGCGTGTACAGGAGCCAAGTAGGAAGGACGTGCAGAGGTCACCGGGGAGCTCTCGTCATCAGAGCAGGCCACCGGGCTTCCATGAGTCACTGTGGCATCGTGCGCAGCCCCCGCTGGCTGGGTTTTCTCAGTGACACAGCTTCCTGATGTTGTGGTCACTCCACTGGCTGACCTGGAAGTTGGCACCAGCTGTTGAATCATCCACAGGAAAGACTGTCTCAACACCTCCACCAGATAATCCGCGGCAGGGCGGGGGCGTATATGTAGGAGCCGGTGAATTCCTGTGAACTGGGGCACATTCTGTTTCTCTTCCGAGCCTCAGTTTCCTCAGCTCTAAAGTGGAAATGATAAAGCAGCTTTGTTGTAACGACCCACTGAGGTCACGTATGTAAAGCAGCAGATCTCAAACTTCATCCCTCTCAAGGGCGTTCATCTTGTTAAATTTTTATTAAATTAAAAAACGTTTTAAATTAAAAATAATCTTTTCATATTGTTAAAATACAGGTGACAGGGCCCTACCTCCAGAGTTTCTCATTGAATCGGGCCAGGTGGGGCCTGAGAATCTGCATTTTGAACACATTCCCGGGTGATGCTTCTACTGCTGTTTGGGGGACGCACTTCGAGGACCCCCCGCCGGAAAACTCACGGGCTTTTCTGGTGGTTTTAAATGTGGTTTTCACGCGTGCCTTTTCTTCCTCCCGTTCATGCAGTGGGCGTCTGTAACACAAGGCTTGGACTGATGAATCAGGTTCTGGTGCACATACTGTTCATAACTGCTCCATCCTTCTGATACCATCCTTCTGGTATCATCCTTCTGGTATCATCCTTCTGATACCATCCTAATGTTTGTGCAAAACTTTCACGAGTGTACTTTTACTAGATCTTCACCAAAACCTCACTTTGCAGATGAAGACACTGAGGTTGAGAGAGCTTCAGTAACTCGGTCAGACTCACGCAGCTGGCCGGTGGCAGAGCCTGGACTCAAACGCGTGTCTCCTGAGCCCAAAGCTGGGGTTCTTTCCACCAGATACGGCTGGCCTCATTTTTTGTTGTTATTATGACCTGATAGGAAGGCAGTTCCCCCCCCCCCGACCGTTGCCATACGTCTTTAATAGGTGACTGGCTCACTGCCAAGTCCCTAAGTTGAAAGGCTTTGTCACTTCCAGCCCGCGGAGCGCCAGGATCTGCAGGTGTGGCTGGGTTTTTAGTGTTTGTCTCCGAGGCACGCTTGGTTTTAACCAAGGAATAAGCTAAAGCAGCTCCTTACCTGAGAAAGGCTGTCCTGCGTGGACCTTCCTCTCTAACAAGGATGCCCCCTGTCCTGTAGGACCATGTTGGAGCCGATGTGTCAAGGATGAAAAAGTTTGGAACCATGGTCATTCAATAAAACTGCTGAAAAGCACGTGGAAATTACTTTCTATCCAGGGAAAAGGAGAGCCAGCCACTTCACCACGTTCAATCAACAAAACTGCTGAAAAGCACATGGAAATTACATTCTATCCAGGGAAAAGGAGAGCCAGCCACTTCCCAGGGATGGGAAGTCCACAGGGCTGGAAGACACGCAGCTGGCTTCATCTGCAGGAGGCTTGGAGCCAAAAAGAAACTCTCACTTCAGTGCAATTAGGGAATCAGAGCTTGGCCAGGAGCAGCAGGGAGGAACGGCTGGGGGAGGGGAAGAGGCCAGCCTCTGGACCGGACAAACCCGTCTGCCTGACTGGGCCCCTCCGCCTGCTGGGAGCCCCGGGCACATCCCCAGCCTCTGACTGCACTTGCCTCTGGGGTCTGTCGTGGAATTAACTAGGAAAGGGCGCACAGAGCCGGTTACTGCTCCAGGCACCGCTCGTGCCGGGATCACCTTGCAGTGGACGTTTGTATTTGTCTTAGTTTGGTGGCGCTGTTATTTTGGTTTTTTTCTGTCTTACATCAGAACACTGTCCTTATTTGGAAGTGATATCTCTCCATATAAAATACTGTGGTGGAGAGGGGTTATTCAAGGGGGTCGTGTTGCCACCCTCAGGGGCAGAGCGGGTGGTCTGCAAATGCCGTGGCTGGGCTTCCTGCTGCCTCCCCTCCTGGGCCTCTGTCTTCCTAAAGAATCCACGGGCTCCCTGGTATCCTTCCAGTACATTCCTGGGTGCTCGCATCCGCCAGAGTCACTTGTTGTTACTTGCAGCCTGACCGATACACATCTAGACTAGAATCAGCACAGCAGCTGTCTCAGGGTACTCTAGACTGTAGCCATGTACTAACACAAATCCTAGGGCCAGACTTCGTAGTATGGATGTGACTGTTTTTAGGCAAGGTTCGGCCTTTGTTAACAGCAAAATTAAAGAGGTCCAGTTGGTGATTCAAGAAAACTGTGCTCTGAGCAATGCCTGTCCTTGGTGGAGGTGGGAGCGGGGGCGGGGGCCACCTCTTCTCCCTTTGCGTGTTGATAACGCAGTTACTCTGACTGCAGGGCTGCCTCACTGGCTGGCAAATCCGTGTGTTTCCCAAAGATGCTGAAAGTAATGAGAAGACAAGAGAGCCATCTTGGCCTCCTAAAATCAAGCCTGCACTTCACAGCAAGATCAGAGAGAGTTACCAGGAAAAACATAGGTCTTTAACTAGGGTTATTCTCACCACTCCTCACTTGCTCCCATCCCTGGGAAGGGCAGGGCAGCATGACACGTCCAGAAGCTCCTTGCTGGGGCAGCTGGAGAAATAACCAAATGGGAGCTGCTGGGAGGGAGTATGGCAGGCAGAAATGGCCAGAGGGGGGCGCTGTTCCCTCGGAGCATGCATTTGGGTGCCTGGCCTGCAGTACCTCTGGCCAGTGAGGGGTGCTCTGTGCAGGGTGCTTCTGAGACACCCCCACCCTGGCCCAGAGCAGTGGTGCCTGGGAGTCAAGGACCATCTCTTGGCGGTGACCAGGGCGTATCGACAGCATCTTGGAGCCCAAAGAACAACTTGAAAGATGGGGGCCATCCTGATCGCAGGCTGCAGCCCCAGCCCCTGCCCGGTTGTCTAACGCCGCAGAAGTTGGGGGCCTTTATAACCAAGAAGAGGAAAACTGGACCCTCCAGAATCTCTTGAGACTGGATTTTCTGCAGTCACTAGGTAGGGGCCAAAAGCAATTTAAACTTGATTTTGAGACATAAAGTAACAGGACCCCCAGTGCAGAATCCATGCTTGACATGTAACTTTTTCACTTCACTTTCCAGCCTTCGCCGTAGTCAGTCAATTACAGCCAAGTCAGGCGTGCACGATGATTTTCATCGCAGAAGCCATCTCTGTACGCAGACTCCACAGCAGAGCTGTGTTCCGTGTTTTTGAGCAAACGGAGCTCCATCTCGGCCCGACGCGGGTCTGTAGCCCTGGATTCCCTCCTCCACTCAATCTTTGCTGTCGTCTCTTTCTGGCTGCTTGAGATCCCTTCCTTGATTCTTCAACCGACATCACTCCCAGGTGAGGGTGGTCCTCTCTTTTTGGCTCCCTGGGGGCCTTCTGGGAACTCAGGACTGTGTCCCAGCCCTCAGATCAAAACGTGATCTACTTGGGCATCCGAAGAAGCTACAAGTCCCCAGGCCAGCGATCCACACTCCTGTAGTGCATCGCGATCACTTGGAGGAACGTAAAAATCCATCCAGGTCTTGAACGGATGCCCTCCTGACTCAGAGGCTCAGGCAGAGGGCCGGGCATCTGTGTGTGAAGTTCTGAAGTACAGCCAGGTTCAGGGACCATTGTCTTGGCCAGAGATTTTCAAGCTGCCCACTTCCTAACCACAGAAGAGAACCAGCCAGGAGCTCTGGGAAGAGTCTGGGTCCATAGCTCAACTGTCCACAAAGCTGAAATGCCTTTGAAGTCTGGTGTTTTGTCTTAAAACTCATTTGTATTCTGATTTCTTAAAGTTCATTTCTGCCCCCTGACCACTCAGGATTTTGGTTGGAAGTGGGGTGGGATTGGAATAGAAATAACTATTTTCAATTGCTACTCCTGAGATTATTCTATAATCACCTGAAAAGCTTTTTTTTAAAATTAAATACAGGTGATTTACAATATTGTGTTAGTTTCAGGTGTACAGCTTTCGATTCTTTTCCTTTATAGGTTATTACAGGCTATTGAATATAGATCCCTATGCGATACAGTAAATCCTTGTTGTTTATCTTATGTATAGTAGGGTATATCTATTAATCCCAAGCTCCTGACTTATCCCTCCCCGACCCATGTCCCCTTTGGTAACCATAAGTTTGTTTTCTACGTCTGTGAGTCTGTTTCTGTTTTGTAAATAAGTTCATTTGTATTACTTTTTAGATTCCACGTATATATGATATCATATAATACTTGTCTTTCTCTGCCTGACTTAATTCACTTAGTATGATAATCTCTAGGTCCATCCAAGTAGCTGCAAATGGCATTATTTCATTCTTTTGTATGGCTGAGTAATATCCCATCGTATACATGTACCACATCTTCTTTATCCATTCATCTGTCATGGGACATTTAGGCTGTTTCCATGTCTTGGCTATTGTAAACAGTGCTGCAGTGAACACTGGGGTGCGTGTATCTTTTCGAATTAGAGTTTTCGTCTTGAAAAGCTTTTGTAGAAGGGATTCCTGGACCTCCCTGCAGAGATTCCGATTTGCTGAATCTGGAGAAGACTCAGGGGGTAGGTCTCGGAAGAGCCTTTGGAGACCTGGGGTGTACACCAGGGTTAAGAACCACTGACTGACTGAGGGCACCTCCCAACCCCAGCACTAGATCCCCTTGATTCTAGGGCTGGATCATCGTTCTCAGCCGGAGGGTTTAAATTCCAGCTCATTTATGGAAGGGACCAGGTCTGCCCTGAAACAGGCTCTGAAGACTGTTGAAAGTCTCTGAGAAGCAGAGCTCCGTGGCGGGCGGTGGCATCTTGACGATGACTCAAGCACTGAGGAGAAACATTAGAATGGTGAATGCTGCAACCCCTCAACCTCAGGAATATTGCCAGGCTTGGGAAATGGTCATAATCCCGTTTCCGTGTCTACGGAAGTCATGGGACCCAGTTCAGCACCCCTTTGGACCCTATGGTGAGCTGGCCCTAGCCCCATCGCCCCCTCCAGCATTGTCCAGCCCCTAACCTGTCCTCAGGGTGGGCGGGGGCGCTGGAGAGAAGTGTGGGCAGAGACACAGCAGTGGGAAGCCAGCGCCAGGCTCCCTCTCTACAGTTAATAAACCCACGGGTGACCTGGGGATCTTGTTAAAATGCAGATTCTCAGCTGGTGTCGGGCGTGGCAGAGATTCTGCACCCTGACCCCTCCCAGGTGACTACCGACACCCACCGCTGCTGCCACATCCACGCGCGGGGGGCTGCACTTTGAGTAGCAAGGGTTAGGGGTTCAGAGGGAGGTTCTGGGGTCTGAATGCCTGGGTCTGAATCCCAGCTCTAGGTCATAACAGCTGCAAGACGCTTAACCTCTGAGAGCCTCAGTTTCTGCATCTGAGAAAGGGGGAAATAATCGTATATGTCATAGAATTGTGAGGGTTACACAAGGTGTGGAAAGCACAGTGCCTGGCACGTGCTGGGGACTGAGCACCCGTATTAAGAAGCAGATTGAAGAAGGGCAGTTGTGAGCGGAGCGAGCGCTGGGAGGAGGTGGAGAACCTTCCGGACTGGACTTGAGCTGGACTCTGGGTGCCGCTGTCTCTTCTGAGGTCTTTCCTCCCCACCCCACGCATTACCCCATTCCTCAGAGACTTCACCACTCGTGAGAGCTTGTGGAAACGGCTGCTGCTTTATCACGGGCACTTTCTACGAGGCTTGTCCGGATGGTACTGATTCAGACCCACATTGCTGGTAGAAGCCACTTATAGGGTTCCCTTGAATTCGGTGCCATTGCATCTGCCCAGCTGCCACGCCTCGATGCGCTTCAGATCAGCCATCCATAAACTGCTATCCTGTTGCTTTAGTCCAACTACAGAGAAGCCAGTAACGAGTCCAGACTGATGAGGGATTCAGGTAGAAATATTCTTTTTTTCCCCTAGTGAGATTTCATTGACTCCCCAGGCAAGACCCACTGGGAGCTGTGAATTATCCTGATCTTGTCAGCAGCTCTGGCTTACCATGGGCTGGCCCCGGCAGTGAGTACCAAAGGATGCTCATGGGGCAGAACCCTCACCTATACACCACTTTGTCCAATTTCTCCTGGAAATTCAAGACTCTGATAGGTGGGCTGCTAGCTCATTTTTTTTTTTTCTTTTGTAACTATGAAAGCTTCGTGTAACTCAGTGAGCAAAAAATCCAGGCTAGGAATGTTGAAGCAAAAAACAAAAATCTTCCAACAAACAAAAGTCCAGGACCAGATGGCTTCACAGGTGAATTCTATCAAACATTTAGAGAAGAGCTAACACCTATCCTTCTCAAACTCTTCCAAAAAATGCAGAGGAAGGAAAACTCCCTAACTGATTCTATGAGGCCACCCATCACCCTGATACCAAAACCAGACAGAGATGCTACAAAAAGAGAAAATTACAGACCAATATCACTGATGAATATAGAAGCAAAAATCTTCAACAAAATACTAGCAAACAGAATCCAACAATACATTAAAAGGATCATACACCATAATCCAGTGGGATTTATCCCAGGGATGCAGGGATTCTTCAGTATATGCAAATCAATCAATGTGATACACCATACTAACAAACTGAAGAATAAAAACCACATGATCATCTCAATAGATGCAGAAAAAGCTTCTGACAAAATTCAACACCCATTTATGATAAAAACTCTCCAGAAAGAGGGCATAGAGGGGAACCTACCTCAACATAATAAAGGCCATATACGACAAACCCACAGCAAACATCATTCTCAATGTTGAAAAACTGAAAGCATTTCCTCTAAGATCAGGAACGAGACAAGGATGTCCACTCTCGCTGCTATCATTCAACATAGTTTTGGAAGTCCTAGCCATGGCAATCAGAGAAGAAAAAGAAATAAAAGGAATCCAAATTGGAAAAGAAGAAGTAAAACTGTCACTGTTTGCAGATGACTTGATATTATACATAGATAATCCTAAAGATGCCACCAGAAAACTACTAGAGCTAATCAATGAATGTGGTAAAGTTGCAGGATACAAAATTAATTCACGGAAATCTCTTGCATTCCTATACACTAACAACAAAAGATCAGAAAGAGAAATTAAGTAAACAATCCCATTCACCATTTCAACAAAAAGTAAAATATCTAGGAATAAACCTACCTAAGGAGGTAAAAGACCTGTACTCACAAGACTATAAGACACTGATGAAAGAAATCAAAGATGATGCACACAGCTGGAGAGATATACCATGTTCTTGGATTGGAAGAATGAATATTGTGAAAATGACTATATTACCCAAAGCAATCTACAGCTTTAATGTAATCTCTATAAAATTACCAATGGCATTTTTTACAGAACTAGAACAAAATATCTTAAAATTTGTATGGAGACACAAAAGACCCCGAATAGCAAAAGCAATCTTGAGGGAAAAAAATAGAGCTGGAGGAATCAGACTCCCTGGCTTCAGACTATACTACAAAGCTACACTAATCAAGACAATATGGTACTGGCACAAAAACAGAAATATAGGTCAATGGAACAGGATAGAAAACCCAGAGATAAACCCATATACCTATGGTCACCTTATCTTTGATAAAGGAGGCAAGAATATACAATGGAGAAAAGGCAGCCTCTTCAATAAGTGGTGCTGGGAGAACTGGACAGCTACATGTAAAAGAATGAAATTAGAACACTCCCTAACACCATACACAAAAATAAACTCAAAATGGATTAAAGATCTAAATGTAAGGCCAGACAGTATAAAACTCTTAGAGGAAAACATAAGAAGAACACCCTTTGACATAAATCACAGCAAGATCTTTTTTGATCCACCTCCTAGAGTAATGGAAATAAAAACAAAAATAAACAAATGGGACCTAATGAAGCTTTTGCACAGCAAAGGAAACCATAAACAAGACGAAAAGACAACCCTCAGAATGGGAGAAAATATTTGCAGAAGAATCAACAGACAAAGGATTAATCTCCAAAATATATAAATAGCTCATGCAGCTCAATATTAAAAAAAGAAGCAACCCAATCCAAAAATGGGCAGAAGACCTAAATAGACATTTCTCCAAAGAAGACATACAGCTGGCCAAGAAGTACATGAAAAGCTGCTCAACATCACTAATTATTAGAGAAATGCAAATCAAAACTACAATGAGGTATCACCTCACACCAGTTAGAATGGGTATCATCAGAAAATCTACAAACAACAAATGTTGGAGAGGGTGTGGAGAAAAGGGAACCCTCTTGCACTGTTGGTGGGAATGTAAATTGATACAGCCACTATGGAGAACAGTATGGAGGTTCCTTAAAAAACTAAAACTAGAATTAACATACAACCCAGCAATCCCACTACTGGTCATATACCCTGAGAAAACCATAATTCAAAAAGACACATGCACCCCAGTGTTCACTGCAGCACTATTTACAATAGCCAGGACATGGAAGCAACCTAAATGCCCATAGACAGATGAATGGATAAAGAAGATGTGGTACATATATACAACGGAATGTTATTCAGCCATAAAAAGGAACGAAATTGAGTCATTTGTAGAGATGTTGATGGACCGAGAGACTGTCATACAGAGTGAAGTAAGTCAGAAAGAGAAAACCAAATGTTGTATATTAACGCATATATGTGGAATCTGGAAGAATGGTACTGATGAACCTATTTGCAAAGCAGCAATAGAGACATAGATGTAGAGAACAAACGTATGGACTCCAAGGGGGGAAAGCAGGGAGGGGGGCTGGGGGGGTGGGATGAACTGGGAGATTGGGGCTGACATATATGCATGGCTATGTATGGAATAGATAACTAATAAGAACCTGCTGTATAAGAAATAAATAACATTCAAAAAAAATTGAAAATGATAGGATAGATATAATATTCAATGTGTATCATTTATATTATATAAATTATATGTATTATATGTAATATGTATACACATGACTGTGCATATAATTATGATATATAAACTCATGTATTTGGGTTTCCTAGCTAGAACTGAATGTGCTTCCATAGAATAATTATCGTTTAAAAATTATCTGGATTGAATGTAGAGAGACACTGAAAATGAAAAGTTTTATGCTATAGTAGTAAACGCTAAAATTCATCCCCCCCAAAAAAAAGAACCTACTGTATAAAAAAATAAAAGAAAAGAAAATTCAAAAAAAGGTCTTTGAAGTGTCTTCAGTCTCATGGGGCCTTTCTTCCTGTGTCAGAAGGATGAAGGGATGGGTCAGCTCCTCCAGGATTCTTACCTGTTATTTCAGAGACTTAAGAACTTACAACTGAACTTTAGGTCTCCTCCATGTGATGGGATTCGCGGCAGGGCCTCGGTCTCTCTGGGTGGAAGTCTACGGCTGGGTGCAGCAAGGGGTCCTTTATTAATAAAAATGAGTCAACAGGAAAGGCAGGTGCAGGAGTCAAAGGCCAGCTTGGTTTGTGGTAATGGCGGACTTGATGATGGCAAGATTCCATTTGGAAGAATTGCACGGGTACCTGGTGCCTCAAGAGACAAAGCATTTCTCACTTGAGCTGTTTCTTATGCAGATTTGTCAGAAATGCACTTCACACATCGCTGTGTGGAAAACCTAACCTTACTTTAAAAAAAAGTATTTATTTATTTATTTTTGGCTGCGTTAGGACTTTGTTGCTGCGCGCGGGTTTCCTCTAGTTGCGGCAAGTGGGGGCTACTCTTCGTTACGGTGCATGGGCCTCTCATTGCGGTGGCTTCTCATTGCGGAGCACAGGCTCTAGGCGCGTGGGCTCAGCTGTTGTGACTCGCGGGCTCTAGAGCGCAGGCTCAGTAGTTGTGGTGCACAGGCTTAGTGGCTCCGCGACATGTGGGATCTTCCCGGACCAGGGCTCGAACCCGTGTCCCCTGCATTGGCAGGCGGATTCTTAACCCCTGCGCCACCAGGGAAGCCCCCCTAACCTACTTTCAATGGCAAACCCACCATTAGGATACTGATTATGATAGTGACAAGTTCAAGACGTTTGGAAGTGTTGACCCTTATACAAAAGAGCCCCAAACCTTCAATTTTTTATAATTAACTTGTATTGCTCTCTCTGATTATGGAGTGATAGAGTTAAAAAACATTTTTTTAAAGTTACTCACTTGGTAATAGTTTTACTGTCTCCTTCCAGACTATTCATCTGTCCGTTTGTTTCTCTTGGTCCCTTTTAATCTGCTTGTAGCAACATCCCTCTGACCTGTTATCTTTGATCTAGAGTTAGGCTGAGAAACCAGACAACCAAACTTATTACAGTCGCGTGTGAAGAGTGGCCTCAGGACAGATAAACGCTTAGCCGGTCAATGCTGCTCTTAGGATAGAAGTTTCTAGTGGATAGTAGAAGAACCTTTAGGCTGTGGGATCAGATAGACCCTCGTATGAATTGCCTCTCTGACTCTTACTGGTATTGGGAGCTTCAACAAATGACCTTATCGTACTCAGCTTCAGTTTCCTCAATGTAAAATAAAAATAATAACACCTAACTTCCATGGCTGTCGTGAGGATTAAAAGAAATAAGACGCCACGTACCTGTCAGTGTTTGGCTCACGGCGGTGCCTTGGTGAACACTGGTTCCCCCCTTCCAGGCATCATGATGCTGTGGAAGGAGAACGCCTCTAGGACCGAGGTTCTCAAACTTGAACTTGCACCAGAATGCCCTAGAGGGCTTGTGAAAATACCGGTTGCTGGGCCCCACCCCCAGAGTTTCTGATTCCATCAGAGAGGTTGGGGCTCAAGAACTTGCATTCTGAAGAAATTTCTAGTTATGCTGGCGATGCTGATGCTGCTAGTCTGGGGCGGGGAGGGCACAGTGGGCACACGCTGAGAACCTAGAACTGGTCCAGGAGATCAGCAGACTTTGGTCCAAATTCTGTTTGGCCACTCGGTAGTTATGTGCATTTGAACAAGTCATTTTTCTTCTCTGGGCCATGACTTCCTAGCCCCTCATAGGTTTGAGATAGATACCTAGCATGTAATAGGTCTTCATCAATCTTAACTTTTCCTTATTTGAGGCAGGATCCCTTCCTGTTCAGCTTAAGGACTTTAGTGTCCCAAGGAACAACCACAACTAGACAATTTTGTCCCTAAAATTATGTACATCTCACCTTAGACACTTTACAAGGAAGACCTCTGTCATTCTCTCAGGAGGAGCAAAAGTCGACTCTGTAATAAGTAGTAAATATGGGTCCTGTCTAGGTGGCTCAGTTTTCCACCTGTTGACCTTTTAGGGGAATGATGGATTGATTACAAAATATTTCCCCCTACAGACTAGAAAATGTTTTGCAGGTGGGTACATATACATCAGTGAGTACTTGTTCTGTTGGATATATGTGTGAGGCAGGCTGTAGGTTGGGGACAGTTATCTAAACTCCCATCTTAAAGTGTACTCCTCAGTGGCCAAGCAGGTACAACTCTAACTGGATTTATTCTGTTCAAATGACACACTCTCCAGGAAAGAAAAAAGAAATGTTTTTCTGCTGTGAAATTGGTTTGCTGGTGACCTGCCAAATGGAAGTCTTATCGTAGTAAATACATCAACTTTAATTATTCATTTCTATTTGCTTGAAGAAATATTTTTGTGTGACATACATATGTTCGTACACTCCCTTGTTGCAGGAATATGAACTAAATAAGTCACTTTCACGCATCAATACAACTCCAAGAGTTACGATCGCTAACTTGTGTTCTCTGTACCATTCACACATTTTCCATTCGGCTGGAGAAAAGGTAGTGTCTGGGTAATGGGGAAGAATTATGGAGCAAAAGATGAGCATCTTTTCAGGGTGCTTTCAAGTAAAGGGAAAAAAAGCACAGGCTCCCATCTGCTATTACCGATGAACTGAAACATCTCTATCGACAGATTCAGTAATGTACAACTGGTTCTCCAAATTCATCTACTGAATCTACAGAACCAAAAGGAGATTTCAAGTCTTTGCAGCTGATCTGCAAGTCACCTGTGGCAGACACATCAGAGTCTGTTCCGCCATCTGGTGTTCATGCAAGGAAACGTTCAGCGAACTGAGTTAAACTGCCAACGTTTCATACATTATTGGCGGCTGTGAAATGGTTACGATCTCAGGGAAAGGCAGTTCCAGCCCCTCTGCCAAGCTCTGGTAGGAGGCTGTTCGAGAATATCTATTAAAATTTAAAATGCACACACCCTAAGTCTAGTGATTCCACTTTTAGGAATTCATCTTATGAATATGTTTATACATGTGCACAAGGAAATAGGTATAAAGGTGTCTCAGCAGCATTGAATGTAATAGCAGGAAACAGGAAGCAAGCTATATGTCCATCCCTAGGGTACTAGTTAAATAAATAATGATATACCCACACAATAGGTCTAGCATGTAGCTGTTTGAAAAATAAGGCTAACCCTCCTACACTGTTGGTGGAAATGTAAATTGGTTCAGCCACTCTGGAAAACAGTATGGAGGTTCCTTAGATAACTAAAAGTAGAGCTACCATGTGATCCAGCAATCTCACTCCTGGACATATATCTGGAGAAAAAACATAATTCGAAAATATACATGCCCCCTATGTGCAATAGCAGCATTATTCACAGTAGCCAAGACATGGAAACAACCTAAATGTCCACCCACAGATGAATGGATAAAGATGTGGCATATGCATACAATGGAATACTACTCAGCCATAAAAAAGAATGAAATAACGCCACTTGCAGCAACGTGGATGGACCTAGAGGTTATCATACTAAGTGAAGTAAGTCAGACAGAGAAAGACAAGCATCATATGATATCACTTATATGTGGAATGTAAAAAATATGACACAAATGAACTCATACAAAACAGAAAGAGACCCACAGACGTAGAAAACAAACTTATGGTTATCGAAGGGGAAAGAGGGGGATATAAGTTAGAAGTTTGCAATTAACATATACACATTACTATATATAAAATAGATAACCAACAAGGACCTACTGTATAGCTCAGGGAACTATACTCAATATTTTGTAATAACCTCTAAGGGAAGAGAATCTGGAAAAAAGATATATATGTATATGTATAACTGAATTGCTTTGCTGTACACCTGAAATTAGCACAAGATTGTAAGTCAACTATATCTCAATTAAAAAAAAACTTTGAAAAAATAAAATAAAATGGGAAAAAAAATAAGGCAAATCTATATTAACATAAGGCAAATTTATAAGCACTTGAAATTTCCAAAGAGATTTATTAGCAGAAGCGAACCTCAAGCTGGTGAGTGTCGCCGGGGAAATGGCTTTGAGCTGTCCTGTTACTTTACTCCTTTCTTCTCCCATCCCTCCGCCCCCAGCCATGTATGGAGCATGGACTGTGTGTCAGGCACTGTCCTAGGTGCTGAGGGTGCGACAGGTAAAGACAGAGTCAGTCCTGGCACGGTCTGCACCCTAGGTGGGAAGAGAGACAATGATAAACAGATTATCAAAGGTAATTTCAAGTGTCCATTAAAGTGGCAGAGGAGGTAAAGCAGGGCCGTGTGGTGCCGAGTGAATGGGGGACAGAGTGGTCTTTTAGCCGGGCTTGTAGAAGGCACGAACCCCAGGTGATGAGAGGGAAGACAGCACAGAAATTCAGGAGAAGGGTCTCCAAGCACGGAGAACAAGTGCAAAGACTCTGGTGAGTTTCAGAGAAAGAAAGAAGACTGTGTATATACTCCCAGCTTCATCCCTCCAGCCTACATGTGTCTCTTCGACTCCAGATTCTTCTACCCAACTTGGCTCTTGTAGGTACCCAAGTTTATCAGGTAAAAACCAACCTCGAAGTCAATCCTTTACGGGTCTCCCCATCTCAATAAATGGCATCTTTATTCTTCAATTGCTGAAGCCTAAAATTAGGGTCATTCTTGACTCTTTTTCTGGAATCTCACATCACATCCATCAGCAAACAACAATGGCTGTTTCTTTCTAATGGAACTGAATCTGATCACCGCATACCACTTGCATTACTACCACCTTGCTGCAAAGATGCATTGTTGCAATCGCCTCAGCAGTTGTTAGGGTGTTGGCTGTGGCGCGGTAACAGAAATATCATCCTGGCTAAGATGTTGAACTAAAAAGATGGCCCTTCCAATAAGATAGCCGTCTTTTTCTCTCTAGCCAAGAAGTAGAAGGCTCTATGTTGTGAGATCCTCAGAGAACCAGATTCTTTCAATCGTGTGTCTCTGGTATTCCTTTAGGTATTGTTCTTTTCTTCACGGTTGAAGCAGGCTTACTACCACTCCTATTCCAGTCCACAGACAAGGAGGGATAGAAGTGAGAGAGAGACTGAGTGTGGAGGGAAAGGGCCGCTTCCTTTGTAAGGAAGCAGCCTTGAAGTTGACTGTATCCCTCCACTCACATCCCATTGGTCAGAACGTGGTCACATGCTCGAGCCTAGCTGTAAGGGAGTCTGAGAAATGTAGCATACAGGGGGACAGCCAAGGGCTCTGATTAAACTTGGGGGTGTTCTTAGACTAAAATGAATAGGGGAGAAACTCTAGCAGTCTCTGCATCCACAGAGATGCACCCCCAAAACCCTCCTTTAGGGAAGGACTTGTTGCCCACCTGAGGGGAGGGTGGCCAGCACAGGGTCTCCGCCGTCAGCTGCCCTGGGGCTGCCTCACTGCAGACTGCCTGACCTGAGGTCACACCCTGTCTGGGCAGCCTGCATCCCGTGATGGGCGAGTAGGGGACACACAGGCCCAGCCGTCTTAGGGCCGGCGATGCCTGCTCCAGAGCCCTCGCTGGGTAGCCCAAGGCTCGCTGGGCTTGAATTTCAGTTCTACTTCTTTCTCTGTGGAAGCATCTGGAATTTCTTCAAGCTGGAACGGCTCTTTCCCCTACTTAATCAACCTACAAGCTGAGATTTATAGAGATCTTGTGAACTTTATCCTGCGCTTTCTGGCCGATGTGTTGAGCTCTTTTTGAGATCAACTGTCCACATTCTCTCCTCTGTGCAAAAACTAACAATTTATGAAATTTTAAAAGTCTTCATCCAATTTGTTGAAAGTATTGAGTAGAATAGGACTGGGGACAAAATTCTATAGTTTTCTTCTGGAAAGTTTCTCTAACTTACCAGCTTTTCATAAAATGACCTGAGAGGATAGAAGAGTGTATTGTTATGTGTGTAGTGCAAGGACCCTTGGCTCTAGGGTTCTGGTAGATAAATGAAAGATTTTGGAGCAGCACAAATATAAGAAGGGGGGCATTCTATGCTGAAGAATCTAACATGAGCACATGTAGAAACAAAGGGAAATCACAAATACTGTTGACAGGTTAATTAACCAGTTGGATTTATTTTTACCTAGGAGACCAGGGAAATCGTCTCTAAAGGTGCTTGATGTATTTGTATATATTCATATAATGAGATGCTTAAAGAATGTTTCTTAAAAATCCATGATCTTCTTAAGGGGTTCATCTAAATCAACATTGTTGAGTGTCCACACTCACTTTAAGTTTGAAGATTTAAATTTAAAATAAGCAGCAAGGGGCTTCCCTGGTGGTGCCGTGGTTAAGAATCCTCCTGCCAATGCAGGGGACACGGGTTCGAGCCCTGGTCTGGGAAGATCCCACGTGCCGCGGAGCAACACAGCCCGTGCGCCACAACTACTGAGCCTGCGAGCCACAACTACTGAAGCCTGTGCACCTAGAGCCCGTGTTCTGCAACAAGAGAAGCCACCGCAATGAGAAGCCCGCGCACCACAACGAAGAGTAGCCCCTGCTCACCGCAACTAGAGAAAGCCTGCGCACAGCAACAGACCCAACGCAGCCAAAAATAAAACAAATAAATTTAAAATAAATAAATAAAATAAAATAAAATAAACAGCAATAGGTCGTATTGCTGGGGAACATTTATGCTTCTTATTCTCTTTAAAATAGTAAACCATTCCCCAAGCTTTCTTTTACTTTCATTTTATTTATTTATTTGTTTGTTTATTTATTTATGGCCGTGCCACATGGCATGTGGGATCTTAGTTCCCAGACCAGGGATGGAAACCCGTGCCCCCTGCAGTAGAAGTGAGGAGTCTTAACCACTTGGCCGCTAGGAAGTCCCTACTTTCATATAATTTAGACCTATCAGAGCTAATCAAACCTTCTGGGGTTTGGTTTCTTCATATTATAGCTATTGAGCAGAACTTTCCACATACAGTTTGTATAAGCTGCCGCTAAGCCAGCTAATAAGACTGTATCCCAATTCACATTTCAGCATCTCACTCCCAAGGGTACCATCAAGAGAGAAGTCTTCAAATGCTTTGCTAAAATGGAGACACGTTATTGCTAAAGCATTTCCCCTTATTTACTAACATAAAATGAAGTCAGAATGAGAATTAGGCTTAATTTGTTGTAACCTGTTGGAAGAGATCACACATTGTTTCCAGCGATCGCTTCCCGTTCACTGAACTGCACGTGAACCGTCTTGTTTAACAGTTCTTACCACCAGGCTGTGGATTTACGTCAAACCTACTGAAGCTTGGTCTTCACAGTCTCTCGGTTTTCCTCCTGTGTCTTCAGGCATCTCTCTTGTTTATCATTTTTAAAAATTCCTTTTTCTTCCACCATGAAGTGCTACAAACACACTACATAAAATTTGTAGATAGAGAAAACAAGAAAAAAATCTGTTCCTAAATGAATTACTCTTTATATTTTGGTGCATTGACTTCCAGCATTTTTCTATATATTTTCTTGACACAGATCACAATGTTGTACATATATGTCTTAAAATAAAATGTCCGTGGTACTAGATGGGCTTCCTTGACGTCCTATAATGTAAAGATTGATGACAGTGACACTGAGGTCACAATTACAAGTTCATGCAACCTGGGATATATTTTCCTGGGTTTATAGCCCCGAAATGCATTTGGGATGGCTGGTTACTTATATTACTTTCTAGCAAAGCTTCAATTCCTTCTTCATGATGTCCATTTTCCTTTTTTCGGTGTGAGTATAATTTTCTTTGCTGGATAAGCCAGAAGAAAACGAAAAATTAAATAATTCAGTTCCCTCTTTGTCAGTTAACATGACACTGTGTTTAGAACCTTCAAACATTGTCAAGTTGGAACATAAATTGGGCTAACCTTTCTGGAAGGCAGTCAAGCCATTTATGTATCAAGATCCTTAAAAATGTTTTGCCCTTTGTCCAGGTAATTCCACCTCTAGAAATAAGATCCTAAGGAAATAACTGATTCAAAGATTTTGCAAAAGAGCTTAACTGTGGTGTTAGTCATAATGGTGAAAGATGCCACCTAAATGTCCCAAAGCAGGAGATGGTTGAAGTATAGATGATGGAAGATTATGTAGTTACTTAAAAAAAAAGCGTGTCTTTAAAGCATAAAACAATGATCTAGGAAAGCACTTATGATATGAAAATCAAACACAAAATTGTATTCTGAATATGATACTGATTTTGACTTGGTTGTCTTTGCAGCGTTGACAAACTTCTCTCATCCCGCACTTAGTTACGTCAGCTGAGGTCCTGACATTTTGCAGACTTGCTTTATGCTGCACGTGGATTCATTCTGAGTAATATTTCCCTTCTTCCATCCTCTTTTATTTTTATTTTTTAACATGGTCTTTTTATATCTGAGCTCATCAGAGGACTTCTTGGAAGTCGTATTAGTTTTCGGGCTGCCTTTTCATTCCCTTCTACGTCAGTTCATTAGCGGATGCATTTTCAGCATTTTGTTCTCAGGCCCTCATCTGCTAACCCTCCTTCTCTTCTAGAATCTCTAGTGATGAGATCATACTGATCTTGTCTTTGGATCTCTTACAATATGTTTTTCTACATAGTGTATGACACTTGAGTGTAGGGTCCCAGGGTTCTCTTCTTTGTGTTCCAAAGTGTAATGAATGGCCTTTTGTCCTAACCTGGGACTTTGAGTGAAGCAGGAATAGGGAGGGAGCTGGGAGCTTTCCCTCAACCCACACGTCAGGGCTGGACGGAGGGCTGAGGAGACTGAGGTCTGGAGGGCCAGGCCAGGGTTTGTAATGACCACTAGACGTTACCTGGGTGAAAATTTGACTCCACTGAATCTCGGGGGGAACATCTGTAGTATTTTCTATACAAATGTGAGTTCCTGCAGCAGGGAGTCTGACGATTTGGTAAATAGCTCCCAGGAACGCTCATTTAACATATTGGAATTACATCCCTACTCCTGTGTTTGTGGATTTTCATACAGACATATCTTATTTTTTTATTTTTATTTTTGTTTTTTTTTTTGCCGTGCTGCGCGGCTTGTGGGATCTTAGTTCCCTGACCGGGGATTGAACCCGGGCCTGGCAGTGAAAGCGCTGAGTCCTAACCACTGGACCACCAGGGAATTCCTGATACAGACATATCTTATTTTTTCCCCAAATGTGGAAATTGATTTTCTGTCTTATCTATTGACAAGGTTTTAAAAATCAGTGAAAGCAAAATAAAACAAAAATCTGACATATTAAAAAAAAGGAAGAAAGTAAATGCCCGTACTCCTCTGCCTAGAGATAACTGCTACTCACACTTTGCAGTAGGGTACGGAATGTAGCTCTTTCTTTTTGTCTTTTGTTCTTTATGGTTTCTAGTAACGAGTACCAATTCACGGAGTCTCATTGAAATCTATTAGTTTTTTGGTGGCTTTGTGCACAAAAAATTATGCTTTTGTGCAGGAATTTCCAGAACTTTGGGGTAAGACATCTGAGGCATCGATATTACTGCTAAGAAGAATGTTAACGACAGCTAAATTTCATCAAGCACTCAGTATAAGCCAGGCACTTTGTAAGTACTCTGCATGCATTCTAATTTAATCCTGACCACGAGCGTGTGAAGTAGGTTTTATTTTCACCCCCATGTTAGAGATGAGAGCTTAACCGTAGAATGTGACTTGCCCAAGAGGCCACAGCTAGTAAGAGGAGGAGTCATGACTCAAACTCCAGTGTTCCCTGATTAAAGCCTCTGGCCCCAACCAGGACATCACACTTCCTCCAAGGTGGTGGGCTTGTCCTCTTTCCCTGATGGAGTCATCCTATGAAGAACCAAATAATGTGCTCCTTTTCTCTGTTTGTTTCCCATTCTACTCCACAGACTCTGTATCCCAACTATAGGCACTTTTCATATACAGCTTAAAACCTGAACATCTGGTTGATGAATCCTCCCAGCAAAACTCCCTCCAGTTTCTGAGTAATATCCTCAAGTCCTTTGCTAAAATTCCACTCTTCTGGCATCTCAGGCCATGATTTGGGAAATAAAAGCCTTCTCTGCAAAGCGCGCTCCAGGAGAGCAGCACATCTCCTGTGTCATCACGGCCAGGTGTACACGTGGGCAATTGCATAAAAATGTCCCTCGCTCACTAACATGCAACATTGTGCAAGGTTGGTTTGGAAAGTGAGAATGGAAGATAGGATCAGTGTGAGACATACCAAGGGTTTTCTTTTTTCAACCCCTTTCTCTCCCACTCTGCCCACTTACCCCAATCTGTCGTATATGCCACTGTTAATATTCTTTCCGAAATACACACTTGACTTTGGTCCTCCCTTTCACTGCAAACTCTTAAACATGGCATATAAAGAGCTTTTGTCATCCAGATCCTACCTCCTCCCAGCCTCACTTCCCACTCTTCCTCACCTGAAACGTTCTGCTCCAGCAACATTCAGCTGTACTGCTGCTGTTGGGGTTACATCCTGCTGTCTTACGCCTTCCTGCTTTGACAGCTGCCTGGAACACCTACATCCGTATCATCTCACCCCACTCCACCTCATGCCCTCTGAACCGCTAAACTCAAGGTTCTTTAAGACATAATCCGAGCGAAATATCCTCTGTGAAATGTCGGCAGATGCTTCTAAGGAAATTAAGAACCTTGGACTTTCATTTTTTCATTTGTAGCACCGTATCTCAGTCCTAGGAAACTGTGAACTCCTTACAGGCAACAGTCAAGTCTTGTGTATTTCTGAAATTCCAGTGTCAGCCACCAAGTACAGCTTAAGGAGGGCTTAGGAAATGTTTGCAAGAGAATGAATGAATATGTGGAACCTGGGAAGTAATTCACAAGCGATCAAGGAATCACACACTACAGAAAGTATAAAAAGTAATCTCACGTTGGCAAGAGAGAGAATTATGTGGTGGAACCTTATCAGTTGAACTTAGGTAAATACTGACATGCTGAATCCATGGGTCTTAAGCCCCCACTGCAATCATAATTACCTGGGGACTTTAAAGAAGCCCAATGCCTGGACCCTTACCTGTTGAATTTTTCTATTTTTTTAAAAAAACAGTCTGAGAGATTATACTGTGCATCCAAAGTTAAGAATAACTGCTCTAGATAAAAATAGAAATTGCAGTATATAAATGTATTAGTTTCTACCAGGTGAAGGCTATTTGCAAGTAGGGGATCCCAGAATTTGCACAAAGATGTCTCAGTGCAGACTTCGGCTGACTATGCATTTCTAGACGTGTATAATCGTGCCCATGAAGCCCTGGGACACGTTCCTTTATCCCCTCTGCAAATGTGCTCACAGCTCCTGACAGACTTTGCTGTCATAGGAGCAGAAAGGCATTTGCATCTTTCCACTGAGAGCTTTAGTGGTGGAGGTTAGCTGGAATCCCAATCCATAAAGAGACAACATTCAAAGCGTTTTTAAAAATCTAAACCGTTGCTAAATGTTTAACGTTACGGTCAAAGTCTCTGCTTGTCAAGTAAATAAGAACGTTTTTGAACCTGTGATGCAATGGGATTTCAGGACTATGAAACCTTGGACTCTGAGTCTAGGTCTCTCTAGTGAATTTACAAAGTAGAGTAGGAAAGGATATAAAGTCAGTAAGAATTTTTCCGCATTTTAAAAGATTGTGATAGAGTTGATGTATGATGTTATGCTAGTTTCAGGTGTATCACATATGATTTGATATTCGCACACATTGTGAAACGATCACCACAGTAAGTCTAGTAGCCGTCTGTCCCCATACAAAGTCATCACAATATTGTTGACCATATTTCTTACGCTGTATCCCCGGGGATCGTTTGTTTTATAAGTGGAGGTTTGTACCTCTTAATCCCCTTCACCTATTTTATCCCCCTCCCCAGTCATCAAGAATTTTAAGTACAAGGTCCTATGTCTCTTGTGAAACAAATGTTGTCATGTATTCTTCAACCTAAGTGTCTATGTGGTTCTGTATCCTTGTTCATGGTTAATAAAACGTAATATCCTAAGTGCAACATTAAATCCAAGGGTTGGCTTCTCTTTAGTGCTGATTATAAACCCCAACAACACAAAGCAGGCACTTGATGCATCAGAATTCCTTGGATTTTTATCTTAATGCTTTTTCCATTTGCTCTGCCAAATCACACTTTAATGGCAAGTTTAAATGTGTCTTTACAATGTCATTTCACATTGATTCTCAGCCAGCTCTTCGGTCATTATATTATTGTTACTGGGGTGTGAGCTGCACCATGTGGAGAGGAAGATAGACCAGACTACACATCCACCAGCTGGTGCTGAAGTTATAGGTGAAAATACATCACAATCTAGAAGATGAATGATTGCATCTCATCTTAAGGCTCATCACAAAGGTTTTTCGTTAGACCCATGTGTGTGTTTGTGAGGGTTCTGGGAACATTTTGTAATTCTCAGACATGTTCAAGTGGCAAAGCACGCAGGACTAATAATAATTTATAAATTGTGCAGATTACCATCCATTATGTTTGTATTTACTTTTACAAAGAAGGGAAAGTTTTACTAGCCAAAAAATTTAAAAAACGCAAACACTTGACTCTCCCTTAAAGCCGTCAAGCTAAGTTTGATTTAGTTGTTTCTTCGTTTTCCTGCTGCTACTATTTTTTGCATCATTTTCCAAAGTTCTGTAGTTGGCAAATAGGAGCTGGTTGTCGATGATTCAAAAAAAAAGTTTATATAATAATCTCATATATTATATATTAATATATAGTATATATTTTATATTAATAGAATATAAACATAAACCTAAAACTGAGAAAGTTCTGCCCATTGCATTGATTTTTAGGCAGTGATGTAAATAAAAGTTGAGGCCTCATATGGTCCAGTTAAGACCAGTATCTTTTTAAAAGTGGAAACCACCCAAAGGACATGCATTCTTTCCTGTTTTTAGTTATATTTTTAAACAATTTCAAACATACAGAAAAGTTCCAAGAATAGAACAAAAAACTTCCATATACTCTTAACCCAGAGACCCCCTTCGAGTTTCACCAAATGTGCCCTCAGGCTCTCATAGCAAGAGCGTCATGTGGTCCAGTCACTTCTCCTGACTCCCAGGGTTCCTCAGTCTTTCTTTCCTTTCATGGCCTTTGCCTTTTTGAAGATTACAAGGCAGTTGTTTTGCATGGTGTCCTTCAAGTTTCTCATGACACAACCCGGGTTATTAGGTTTGGGGCAGGAATATCTCAGAAGAGATGCTGTGTTCTTCTCATTGCATCCTATTGTGGGGGAGCGGGGTGGGCACACAGTGTCAATTTGTCCCATTAATGGTGGTGTTAATTTTGATTATTTGATTCTAGTGGTATCTGCCAGGTTCCTCCACTATAAGTTTATTCCTTTCTCCTCTCTTTGTAATGAATTATTAATTTATGTGGTGACACTTTTAAGACTATACGAGCATCTCATTTCACATCCTACTAACACCCCTAGTTTTAACATCCATTGATTTTTTTTTGCCAGAATTAAATATTTCTATGATAAATTCCAAATTGTGATTTTCTAATTCCATATTCCTACTATATTAATTAGTTGGCATTCTACTGTCAGGAAGAACTTTCTTATCTTCCCATCTATTAATGTGTTTATTGCTATCAATGTAGACTTGTTGATTCCTGTTTTGGTCAATGGATTTAATTTGTTACTATGATTATTTATTTTACACTCAAGTTGTCCCATATTTGACTAATGAGAGTCCCTTCAAATGACTTCGGAGGTCTTTCTAACAGGTCCCTGCCATTCTCTGAGCATCACCTGAGTTGTTCCTCACCCCACGTTCCAGGCTTATCTTGCACTTACCCTGCCCCATTCCTAGAATCAGCCAATTTTCCAAGGAGCCCTGGCACCTTTCAGTGGACAGTTGTATTTAGAAACCAAGATCTAGGCACTAGGTGTGCTCATTGCTACCGGCTATACTGCCATTCCCAGGCTATCTTAGTCGACAGAACTAGGAATTACATGTATACCGATGTACATATGTACACACATGCACACACCTTCTTATCTATATTTACTTCTGGATCTGTCTCTATGTAAGTAAAGTTTGTACTGATATATCCACTTGCAATACACCACCACAGGGTTTATTTGGGCTTCCGTTCTTTCCTTATTGCTACTTCTTTTCATCAGTAAGGAAACTGACTCCCATTAGCCTCAAGATACGTGCTTGTTTGCTCCATCCATTGTACATGCCACTCCCGTGACACCACTGGGCTGCCATTCTCACAAGGGCCACTCTGAATATCCCACTCAGGTCCACCCCATGAATTTGGAATGGAATTAGGAAGGAAGGAAGGAAGGAAAGAGGAAGGGAATAAGGGAGGAAGAATAAAAGGAAAGGAGGGAGGGAGGAAGAGAGACATGCATTTTTAAAATATATATATATATTTTTTTGATTTTTTGGCTGTGTTGGGTCTTTTGTTGCTGCGCGCGAGCTTTCTCTAGTTGCCACGAGCAGGGGCTACTCTTTGTTGCGGAGCACGGGCTCTAGGTGCGGGGGCTTCAGTAGTTGTGGTGTGTGGGCTTCAGTAGTTGTGGCTTGAGGGCTCTAGACACAGGCTCAGTAGTTGTGGGGCACGGGCTTAATTGCTCCGCGGCATGTGGGATCTTCCCGGACCAGGGCTCGAACCCGTGACCCCTGCATTGGCAGGCAGATTCTTAACCACTGCACCACCAGGGAAGTCGGTGCATTGTTTTTAAACTGAGGTATAATTAATATATAATGAAATGCACAGCTCTTAAATGTTTAGTGGAAGAGTTTTGATAATTTCATGTACCCAAGTAGCAACCACCTAAAATAAAATATAGACTGTTTCCACCCTCTCCAGAAAGTTTCCTCATGTGAGGAAGTACACCCATCAGCAAGCATCATTAAAACCCCCCTCCTCGGCTTCCCTGGTGGCGCAGTGGTTGAGAGCCCGCCTGCCGATGCGGGGGACGCGGGTTCGTGCCCCGGTCCGGGAAGATCCCACATGCCGCGGAGCGGCTGGGCCCGTGAGCCATGGCCGCTGAGCCTGCGCGTCCGGAGCCTGTGCTCCGCAACGGGAAAGGCCACAACAGTGAGAGTCCCGCGTACCGCAAAAAAACAAAACAAAACAAAACAAAAAAACCCTCCTCATCACTGGTCCTCCCAATGTCTATCGTTCAGTTTACAGCTGCTGCCGAAACTGCTCTCCTCTATTTCAAACTTCTCCAGGTTTTCTTTTCCTGCTGTGCAGCCCGTGGCTTTCTCTCTGTTCCTCCACCCACCTCACATCTTTATTATACAGGACACCTTGGCCCTTTTCATTCGTTTTCTCTCTTTTCCCCCATCAAGGGAATTCTCCACAATAACACAGAGCTTGCGAGCAATCAAACATAAATCCTTCTTCTTAGGAAAGGAAGGTGGAGTGTGCGTGTGTGTGTGTGTGTGTGTGTGTGTGTAGACTGTGATTTAACCACAAAGGGGAAGGATGCTTGTTTTATGTTAGTGGCGGTGCACTGTTCTCCTCATCATGGAACATCATGTGTGTGTGTGTGTAGACTGTGATTTAACCACAAAGGGGAAGGATGCTTGTTTTATGTTAGTGGCGGTGCACTGTTCTCCTCATCATGGAACATCATGTGTGTGTGTGTGTAGACTGTGATTTAACCACAAAGGGGAAGGACGCTTGTTTTATGTCAGTGGCAGTACACTGTTCTCCTTAGCACGGAACATCATGTTCGTTAGCAACATCATTAAGAATCGCTGTCTGACAAGAACATTTCTCAAACTGATGTGTCCCAAGGAGCTTTAGACCTGTGGATATAAAACACCATCACCCAAACGAGAACAAGCAAAGGCTATGTATTCAGAGCTTGCTACCGGAAGGCAGTTAGCCATCATCATTCGTGTTTGGCAGACACCCCAAATCTGTTAAAGGATGGGAAACCTTTACTGCAGATGAAAAGGGAAAGCCTCAAGCATGCCCTGACGGGAGGGTGTTGGTTTGGGGAAGCTGGATGTGGACTAACTGGAAGCCGGGCATCCTATGTGCTCGATTAGAGGAACACACTTGGTTTTCTCTGGTTGGTTCTAAGTTTGGCCCATTGCTAGAGATTGTGGGTCAGAGCTCTGTTTTTATACGTTGTCTAGCCATTGTCCATTTGTATACTCAGTCCCTCAGAGCGAGGGATATGTAGGAGAACTCTGGGGTCCTGGATGGTCTGCTCTGAGCCCTTTTAAACAGCATCATCAGCCTTGGCCCATCCTCTCCTACTCGACTTCTGTACCTCTTAGTGTCCATACCTGTAATTTCACATCAACTTCCCAATCCCTCAAACAGATCTAGAATCCGGCTCGACAGACCTAAGGAGTCTTCAGAACGGATGAGCGGGGCTTTGCGTTGGTTTGGTGTGGGAGGAGATTGAGAATGCAAGGGTAGTGCTGAGGCGGGAAACCGGCTACCAGGAGGGTCGTGTTACTCTCTGCAGGTAAGAGAGGAAGCAGTCAGTTTGTGAGAGAAGATGGTGACCTCAGTTTTTTAGGCTTTATAATCTTAGATGCTGCTGTGAAGATGTTCTTTGCTCATATATCTGGAACCTGGAACGTCATTTTAGAGGTGAAGAGACCTGAAAATAAGCGATGGTCCTCAGTTTGCATGCCAAGGCTGGGGGTGGAGCGGGTAATTCAGCCTTTGCGTTTTCTATCCACCGCTACACAAACCAAGGATGGAGAGCAAGACGTCTGGACCAGAGGCCGGGCAACCTGGAACTACCAGGATTGCATCAGAGGCGAGACCGAGCTGTTGTGTGTCGTTAACATAAATGTCGTGAAGACAGAAACCATCTACCAAAGATTTCACAACAGACCCGCCAAAGTGAAAAATAAATGATTAAAGAATGTAGGTCTTGGAGCTCCTTTCAAACCATGATCCTTTATCTTCTATTTACAGAGATAAAAGTACACCCCAAAATGGTTAATATTTAAGCACGTTAATATTTACAGCTCTCTTTTTAGTAGAGGAAAGCCACTTTGGTAGTGCCAGCGTGAACCCTCCACGATGATTCCTCCCGTGCTCCTCTTGTTTTCAAGTTTTCTCTGCCACGTTGCTATTGCAGGACGAAGTAAGTTCTCTTTGCTTTTGAAAAAAATAATTCATATATCCGTCCCCCTTGAATAATACGCCAGGGATCCATAATGATTGGTTAAATTCCCTTTAGGGTGGATGCTTGAGAGAGCGGATTGGTGCTTTTTCTTTGATATAGCCCTGTCTAAAGTTCCCGCATGAGACATTTACCTTGTTTAAGCCTCAGTGTACAGACCTGTGAAATGGAGATGACAATAGCACCCTTCAAAAGTTGGTGAGATTAGACGAGGTATTGCATAAGTCAAGCATTTGGTACAGAACTCAGCGTGCATATTATTGGTAGCACGAAATACTTTTCATCTGTGTGTGCTATAGCTGAACTTAAACCTGCAAATACAGATTTCTCGGGCAACTGCTCTGTGCTCTGTTTCAGTCTGTCCCAAGCCAGATGACTTACCATTTGCCAGAGTTGTTCCGTTAAAAACATCCTATGCCCCCGGGGAGGAGATCGTGTTCTCCTGCCAGCCAGGCTACGTGTCCCGGGGAGGGATCCGGAGGTTCACCTGCCCGCTCACAGGATTTTGGCCCATCAACACTCTGAGATGCACACGTAAGTCAGCCTCCATCTCATGCATTCTCCCCGTCATTCACATCCTGGACATGTTGGGGAGATGACCTACCTTGTCATGCTCGCGGTACAGAAAGCCAGCAGAACTGTGGAGTGGAGGGCTGTGAAGAAACAGCAGGGTCTGTGGGGAGTTCCACAGGAGAAGAGGCTAAGGACAGTAAGTGCTATTTGCAGCACAGCCTGGAACTAGGGGAGATTTTAAGAAGAGACTTGGTACGATAAAAGGGGAGGAAAACACTGCTGATGTGAAAAGAGAAGTGGAGATTATATTACAAATTATATTTATAATAAAATATAAATATATTAAATTAATAATGTACAGGAATATTATATATAATAATATATCATATGTAATATAACAGTTATATATGTATATATACATTCACAGATATCTGACTTTATGGTAGATGGTTGCTTTTTTATTTTTTGGCCACGTGGCTCAGCCTGTGGGATCTTAGTTCCCGGACCTGGGATTGAACCCTTGCCCTCAGCAGTGAAAGCGCAGAGTCCTAACCACTGGACCGCCAGGGAATTCCCGATGGTTGCTCTAACTTATTCCTCATAGCGTGGTTCCGTGATGCTGGCGTTATTTTTTCACAGTCGGCTCTTGAACAAAATCCACCTGAGAGGATTTCTGGCAATTTTATGTAGAAGTCAAGCAGCAAAAATAACTGTATGGACCTATCCGAGCTCTGGTTACGTTGGTTGTATGGGTGATACCATTTGTGAAAACGATACGTGTTCATGCGGTGATTTTAATATGCTTTTTGATTAAAAAAGACAAAACGTAATTGTTAATGAAAAACCACTGTAACATCATTAGGGAAAAGTTTTCCGGAAATCAGCCTTAACTTTGGAACACTAACAACTTTCTTTTTCAAGTTATTTTCCACGTGTATACTTTCCTCATTGCAGTGAGTTGACACCATTTTGTGTTTTTCTATTTTCACTAGCATATCAGAAGCATGGACTATATCTCTGTAGTCTTCATAATCCATATTTTATTGGCCGTATCATATTTCAGGTGGATTTACCCTTTAATTACCATTAATTAAAATAATACCATGATAGTGAACATTTAGACTGTTTGGTTTTTGTCATTAGAAGTAACAATACAGGGAATTCCCTGGCGGTCCAGTGCTTAACACTCCGCACTTCCACTGCAGGGGGCGAGGGTTCGATCCCCGGTCGGTCGGGGAACTAAGATCCCGCATGCTGCATGGCAAACAATACAAGGGGTGCCTTGGTGCATATATCATTTGACTTATTTTGAGTTATCTTCTTAGAATAGTTACCAGTAGAGTTACTGGATCAAATAATAGAAATGAGTTGATACATTTTAATCTTAATAGTAAATTCTATAAATGGAAATTGACCTTTATATCTTTAAATCACAGCCAGAGTATGTCCTTTTGCTGGAATCTTAGAAAACGGAACTGTACGCTATACAACTTTTGAATATCCCAACACGATCAATTTTTCTTGCAATACCGGGTAAGGACTTCTGGCTCACAGATGCAGCCCATTCCTGCGCCCTCAAGCTAATCATCAAGGCTGGTCCTTTTCTAGTCTTTAGGCTGGACTTGCCCAGTACAGATCACTGAATACAAATCCACAGTGGTGTTGAGGGCAGGGTAAGGGGTGGAGAATACAACAGCTAGTGAAATATGAAGTCAACGTTCTAAGTTTTCTGCTCCTGATTAGTTACTTATTTGAGGAGTACATTGAAATTACTGAAACTGGGTGATAATTCTTTATGATCTCTGGGCCAAATCTTGGCATGAGAGTTAAAATACTTTAGTAATCGGACTTGGGCTTTAGTTATGAGGCTAATTTCATCGACTGTGACCTCGTGGAAGAGAATTTTATGGAGAAGCCTGAGTGTGATGATGTAAACCATAATCTTCATCCTCACAGCATCCCCAGAAGAAAGCACTTATGGTTGGTCATATGACTTCCCTGCCTCACGAGCAAATACACCATCAGTGACACTGGCGATGGCTCATCGGCTGTAGAGCAGGGCAAAGTTTCACTGAGGAGGCTTGTTTGTGATTAGAGATTAAGAAATACTGTGTGTGAAAGAGGCAGTCCTTTCATCTGAAACACCAATTGACTGGTAGGCTTCATGATGAATGACCTTGAACAAACTGGCTTCAGGGACAATGGTACATTTGCAATGGAAATAGACTGCATTGTTTTTAAACATTTGGGTCAACAGGCTCTCAGAAAAGGAATATTAGGGATTATTCGGTTTGATTCGCTTTTGTGATCCTGAAAAAGAGGTGGTTCTTTGCTTGGAAGCAGTTAACCTGACCAGCTGGTTGGAGACAAGGGGTTTGGGCACTGGATAGGGCTGGCTTCCATACCCACTAGCGATGGGACCTTCCCATTCTTCAGCAGTTCCCTGCAGCCTTAGGCTGGGAGACTTGATGAGCCTCAGAGGAATGTTAAGCCTCTCAGGAAACAGTATTATAAGACGGAAAAGAAGCCAATAGTATTTTTTTGGGAGGGGGTCTTCGTTGCTGCGTGTGGACGAGCGGGGGCTACTCTTCGTGGCGGTGTGCGTGCTTCTCATTGTGGTGGCTTCTCTCGTTGTGGAGCACGGGCTCTAGGCGTGTGGGCTTCAGTAGTTGTGGCATGTGGGCTCAGTAGTTGTGGCTCGTGGGCTCTAGCGCACAGGCTCAGTTGTTGTGGTGCATGGGCTTAGTTGCTCCACGGCTTGTGGGATCTTCCCAGACCAGGGCTCAAACCCGTGTTCCCTGCATTGGCAGGCAGATTCTTAACCACTGTGCCACCAGAGACGTCCCGAGAAGCCAATAGTATTAATCTGCAGCAATGTTTAACAGAAAAGACATTTGAGATGCCATGGGTGGATTATTTTATAATTTAGTGGATTACATTTTCCCTTTGCAGGTTTTATCTGAAAGGAGCTAATTCTGTTCAATGCACTAAGGAGGGAGAATGGAGTCAGAAACTTCCTGTCTGTGCTCGTGAGTTTGTGGGTCCCAGTTACAGGGAGGTGACTAGCTGATTTGCCTGGGACTTCCCGGGTTTTACCACTATAAGATCTACACCCTGGAAACCCCTCAGTCCCAGCTCCATGAAATGGTTGGTTGCCTTTCTGGGGACTGTCCATCCTGACATCTTACTCTGGAAGATGAAACAACCGCTTTGGAATGATAAACTCTGACCCTGACCCTGACTCTAACACTGAAACTCCAGATTAGTTAGGTCAGGACGGCAACCCACGGAGTCTCTGTGTGAAGCTGCTTGTGTAAGCTCCGTACAGACAGAGTACAGAAGCAGGAGGTATTCCACAGGAACAAACAGACCTAAACTAGGACCACGATGTCGCTCAGGTGTCACAGATGACTTGTCGTCATCAGCAGCTATTGCAGGAGGTTCCCTCAGCAAAGTCCTTCGCCAATTCTGACTCTCAGGAACGTCTTCCAAGGTAGCATTTGGATCTAAGACGTATGGTATCATAAGCAACGTGGTCTTGTAGCAGGCAAATCAGTGGTGGCAAGACCTAAATTTCCTTCATCTTTTAGATTTTTGTTTTTTGTTTTTTTTTTAACCAGTACGCGGGCCTCTCACTGTCGTGGCCTCTCCCGTTGCGGAGCACAGGCTCCGGACGCGCAGGCTCAGCGGCCATGGCTCACGGGCCCAGCCGCTCCGCGGCATGTGGGATCTTCCCGGACCGGGGCACGAACCCGCATCCCCTGCATCGGCAGGTGGACTCTCAACCACTGCGCCACCAGGGAAGCCCCATCTTTTAGTTTTTTGACTGGTTCAGACATCTGATTTCCAGATCATATTTTCTTCTTTGGCGTCTCCAGCTGACTGTGTTTACCCTGGTATTTGATCAAAGTTTGCATTTTCCCAAGTTAATCTCTGGATTTTTGTTGTTGTTGTTCTGTAAAGAGTACTTTTAAAAGACTCAACTATTTTCATTAAAATGATAGTTCCTTCTTTTTTCAGCTATAACCTGCCCTCCACCACCAATACCGAAGTTTGCAAAACTTAGTGTTTATCAGCCATTGTCTGGGAACAACTCCCTGTATGGAGGCAAGGCCGTCTTTGAATGCTTGCCACAGCACGCAATGTTTGGAAATGACACCGTTACCTGCACAGAACATGGAAACTGGACAGAATTACCAGAATGTAAGGGTGAGTGCAATGATGAGACAGAATCATCATGGGAGTGTAGAATCTCTTTTTTGAAGAGGATTGAAAATTTCTCTGTCATGGAGGGTTTCTAATGACCTTGTGTAACGAATGTTTACCGGCATCTGCCAGGTACCCAGGATGCCAGATGAGCGAGACCTGACTCAGCTCAGGAAGATGAGCTGTGATGCAGGGGTCTGTCTGCGGCTTCCCAGAGGAAGGGCTCGCGGGAGCAGTGGAGAATGGGGGAACGGCATAGGCATACCACACAAGGGCGCGGGATGGCGAGAGCCTGGGGGTGTGAAGGAGCAGGGTGTGTGCATGGACAGCTGAGTATTACTGTGAGGCTGGATTAAACTGGGGAGTCCTAAGAAACAGGCGAAAAACTGGGTTGCAGTCAGATCGATATAAGCTTTTGTAGTCTTTACCTAAACTTAAGAATCACAAGAATACTTGATTTAAAAATATATATGAAAATTCTTTCTCCTTTAATTTGACTCCTCATTACTATCTTTGAATTTGTCCACTGCATAACAAGTAGAATTTATCACGCACACCAGGAATTATACTAAGGACTGTTACCTTCTCCCGCAGTGGGTGTTACAGATATCTACTGAATGATTCAAACGTAAGTGCTTTTTAGCATAGGGAAACTACTACTACTACTAATACCTAGCACCTTTTGGGGGACTAAACTCTGGGCCAGGCACTGGTCTCCTCCTATATATGTGTCATCTCATTTAATTCTCCCAAGTCCTAAGCAGTGGGTTCTTTTTCTTTTCAGCCATTTACATAGATAGATCAGCCGTCAGCATGTTGTGACATTCTCTCTCTTTCCTTCTATAGACATACTATTTTCCCCCTGAATCATGTGAAAATAAGTTGTACACATCATGACACCCGTGAACACTTCAGCAGCATGAATGTCCGAAGAACAACATTGTCATATGTTATCACTGTACCCAAGACATTTAACATATTTGGAATTATTAACAATAATAATTTAAACAATTACATTATATACAATTAACAATATTTATTTCATATGCAAACTGCCCCAGCTGATCCAGAAGTATCCTTTATACACGTGTTTTGTTCTCTGTGAAATCTAATCATGAATCACGTATTCTGTCTAGTTGTCATAGCTCTTTGGTTTCCTTTAGTTAAGAGTTTTCCCCTGCCGTTTTGGTTGTCTTTCACTGACATTTTTGAAGAGTACATGCTAGTTGTCTTGGAGAAGTTTCCACAATGTGAATTTGGTCAATTATTTACTCATGATTGGATTTGAGTTAAATACTTTTTTTTAAAGAATACACTCCATCACATCAGAAGGCACATGGTGTCAGTCCATCGCTGTCATGCTTGATTTGATCCCTTGGTCAGGTGGGGTATGCCCCTCTTCTCTTGGTAAAGGCATCTCTTTCTCATTGAATTAGTAAGCAACCTGCGGGTGATAGTTTGAGACGGTGAGAATATTCATTCTCTAGCAGTCATTTTAGCATCCACTGATAATCCTTGAACTCAGTCAACTGAGACATTGGTGGTTACAAAATGGTGGCTTTCTAAGTTTATCTTTCTTTCTATATTTATTAGCTGGAATTTTTCTACAAGGAAGAGTTTTTCTTCCATGAACTATTTCTTTTTAGCGTTATTATAGACTCATAGATTCTTTTGCACTCAATTTGTGGAAGAGCCAAAACTGATCCAAGCAGCCCAGCACTGGATTTGGTCCCCTTGAACCATCTCATTAGACTTCCTCCCTCCAGCCTGGCTTTCTTTACTGGGGTAAATAGGGATACGGGCTTGGGGCTGTACTGCTGAGGATCTAAAGAAAGCCGGGAAGCCTTCAGTTTTCTCCTTCATATTTCATGCTGGTTTCTTGTATAGTCTGAAGACAGTCATAAGAATTAGATTTAACATTTAAAATCCAAATAATGCTGTTCTAGTGTGCATAGAGGGAATCGCTGTGTTTTAATTTCATGGTCTGTTGGTTAAAAGAGACAGACTTTTTCCGTCTTTCAAACCCACCATCTTAGACTGTGTGCAGATGAAGTTTGCAATAAGTACTACCTTGTGATTATGTGAAAGCCCAAAGCACTTGGTAACTCATTAATTTTCTTTCAAAGTGTTGTTGTTTCTATTTTAATATCCAGAGTCTCACAAGGATAAGATAAAGGGGACAGAATTAAGCACCAAGGTCCCCAGAAATTGTGTTCTATGCACAGGAACACCCAGTGATTCAGTGGTATAAGAGAGACAAGCGCGTGGCTATTCCGTAACCACTGGACCCCACGCTATTTATACTAATACGTCTTACTGCTTAAACTTTTTAGAAGTAAAATGCCCGTTCCCATCAAGACCAGACAATGGATTTGTGAACTATCCTGCAAAGCAAGTACTTTATTACAAGGATAAAGCCACTTATGGTTGCCATGATACATACGCCTTGGATGGACCAGAAGAAGTAGAATGTGGCAAATTCGGAAAATGGTCTGCACAGCCAAGTTGTAAAGGTAAGAAATAGGGGTAAGGTCTTGACCTGCCTCCCAATTCATGGAGTAGATCGCCTTTACTTGCCATCTTCTTGTTCCAGTCATCTTCCACTTTGTTTCTCAGACTTGATTCACAGCTACTGGGATTTATATGGGCATGGGGAAACTTCACGCTTAGCAATCCTGTTTGAGATGAAACTGCATGAAGTAGACATATTTTGTAAGCCTTGATAATATGGTGGAAGATCGTGTGGGCTTCCTATAATTGCTTTTAAGCCTTGGCCCATGAGCATCCTTTTTTGCTTTGTTCTAGTCAAGACCCTTCTCACTGTGGCAAAACCCAACCACACATTCCGGCTAGTTCCAGGAAATGGTGACGAATTATAAACAGGCAACAGGCAATTGTATGGACATTGACTATGAGGAAATGAAACACAACGGGTCCTCTTGAGGACTGCGACTGAAAGTCAGGAACTATTGCTACTCTTTCCACGTCTCATTGGCCTCACGGTCTCTCTCATATCCGTTTCTCTGCTTACTCACCTTGAACCTGGCTTGATGCTACACCAGGACCTCTCAACTAAAGGATGCATCACTCACTGGCGTCTTTTCCCTGAGATGCTGGTTGCTTCTGAGTTAGGTGTCTATCCTTGATCTGGTCCGTGTCATGCTTATGCAAAGAACACCGACTTTGCGCTGCATTTCTGCTCAAGTTGCTGTGGGCTGGACAGTTTTGTTTTTTTAAAATAATGTGTTTATTTTACTTTTGGCTGTGTTGGGTCTTTGTTGCTGAGCGCGGACTTTCTCTAGTTGCGTGAGTGAGGGTTACTCTTCGTTATGGTGCATGGGCTTCTCACTGCTGTGGCTTCTCTTGTTGCGGAGCACGGGCTCTAGGCATGTGGGCTTCAGTCATTGTGGCATGTGGCTTCAGTAGTTGTGGCACACAGGCTTCGTTGCTCCGCAGCATGTGGGATCTTCCCGGACCAGGGTTCGAACCCATGTCCCCTGCATTGGCAGGCGGATTCTTAACCACTGCACCACCAGGGAAGTCTGGGTTGGACAGTTTAAATAGAAAAGGCAATTAGGCACAACAGGCAAAATGACATATGACTAGGTTGGGGTCCCCTAGAAGCAGAGCCTGAGACAGGGATTCAAATACAGTTGGTTTATTAAGTGAGTCTCAGGAAAAAGAATGTGAGGCAGGTAGGATGGAGCTGGACACTGGTTCTCAAACCTCACTGTGCATCAGAATCTCCTAGAGGGTTTGTTTAAACAGAGTCTCTGATTTGCTGGAGCTGCAGTAGGACCTGAGAACTAGCATTTCTACTGGGTTCCCAGGTGATACTGACGCTGCCAAGCCAGGGACCATGTTTTGAACGAGGATGTGGGCTCAGCTGGAGTCTAACTTCAGTTTAATCCCCTGGGAGCTCTGGACCATGGGAGTCCATCCTATCGAGAGGCAAGGGGACCTGATTATTTTGATCCCCTTCTCAGCCCGTCATAGGCTGCGGGCTGCTCCCTTCCCTGACCCTGGGGTTGTGGACTGATGTGCATACTCTCCTTGGAGAGGTGGCTCTCTTATGGCTGAAGGGCATTTTTCAGAGAAAGGAGCATTTATGAGCTGTTATGAGCCAACACTCACAGTGGCTGGTGGGTGGTGCAGCAACTCAATAAATGGGAGCTGAGTGGGGCGGGGACGCTTACCTGAAAGGGCAGGTATCTGATAGGGGACGCTTACCTGAAATGGCAGGTATCTGATAGAAGTTCTTTTGCACAGAAGCCTAGTATCTGATGCTTCTGCTCTGACCTTTTTTTTTTTTTTTTTTTTGTGATACGCGGGCCTCTCAGCGGCCAGGGCTCATGGGCCCAGCCGCTCCGCGGCATGTGGGATCTTCCCAGACTGGGGCACGAACCCGTGACCCCTGCATCGGCAGGCGGCCTCTCAACCACTGCGCCACCAGGGAAGCCCTGCTCTGACCTTCTTATGTGGCTACTCCAGGGGAAGAAAAGGCGATCTTGGAAGCCACGATTAAAGGTTCTATTGATAAGGAGCAACAGTTAGCAATGATACTGATGTTACTTGCTGTCTTAGAACCTTCTCGTCTTGAGCACTTTGTTTCAGGTCTGAACATCTACTGGTTCAAATGCTACATTTTCTTTAAGAAAGAGTAAATGAAGTCCTGTCTTGACTACAAATATTGTCTCTTTCAGCGTCTTGTAAATTATCTGTTAAAAAAGCTACCGTGATATATGAAGGAGAGAGAGTAAATATCCAAGACAAATTTAAGAATGGGATGCTGCATGGCCAAAAAATTTCTTTCTTCTGCAAAAATAAGGAGAAGAAGTGTAGCTATACAGAGGATGCCCAGTGCATAGACGGCGTCATTCAAATCCCCAAATGTTTCAAGGGTGAGTTCAACACTGGAATGTTTAGCTAGCACTTACGCTTGTCCTTCGCCATAATCAGTACTTTTATTACCTGATGACTAAAAGAAGCCATGTTAATGTGGCCACTGGATTTTTTAAAAGAGAGTGGGGCAGGAGGAAATACCAAGATGAAGCAGTAAGCTGTATTTAGTTTCCCCACATTTTCCTTTCCTTTTCTTTTCCTTAAAACTCAGGGTTGTGGTTTTATTTGATGAGTGTTGAATTATGCCATCATGTATAATTCCAGGTTATGCTTGAATACTAATAATAATATTGAATGGAATACTGAATAATAATACTGATCACCTCTTGGTCCCAAATGATAAAGAACTCACCCCAAACTACAAAGTAACTCATGTCAATGGTCATTGGTTTATAGGTCTTCTAACATTTCTTTCCTTCCTTCGGCAATTCCTGGTGTTTGAAAAGTACCCATTAGCGCAAAGTGTTCGTTAGAGCTAAACATTTTAAGGAAGATGATATTGTGTTTGTGGGTGATAAAGAAGTGTATAATGGCCAGCATTAAAGCCATTAGTTTCAGGGTTTTTTTTTAAATTTATTTTTTAAAATAAATTCTGGATACAAAACTTTTTTTTTTTAATTACAAGCTATGAAAATATCTTCCCCAAGAATGTGATTTTCTTTTAACATTGCCTACAGTAACTTTTTTTTATTGGAGTAGAATTGTTTTACAATGTTGGGTTAGTTTCTGCTGTAGAACAAAGTGAATCAGCTATACGTATACATACATCCCCTCCCTCTTAAGCCTCCCTGCCACCCTCCCCCCACATCCCACCCCTCTAGGTCATCACAGAGCATTAGTTTCAGGTTTAAGGTCTACATATCTTTGTTTCTACAAAGGAGGAGCCAGCCAGAAGCTATTATTGCCTCCAGGTTTAGAAATGCTTCAAGAATGTTGACAGCCCTGTATCAGCTGGCAGAGGAGAGAGTTGGGAGCAGATTAGAGGAGAGAGGGGTCTGAGAAGTGGCCAGCTAGAGAGAGAGAAGGAAATGATAACTAGCAAATAATACCCACCTCATAGGTTTGATGATTAGAAATATTATGCGTGACATGGAGTAAGTACACAATGATAATAATGGTGGTTATTATCACTATAATTACAAATAGTTAGAAATGCACTGGATAAATTGTTATTGTTCAAAACACAGCAGAGCCCTAGTGAGACATTATATACTAAAGTTGACAAAGCACAGTAATCCTAGCACAGATCAGCAGAAAAAATATTAGCGGAAGATAATTTAAAAAACCAAACAGAGCTTTGTTAATGCACTTCCTCGTGCTGTTCTCTTTTACAGTCTTCAGACAGATGCAGCACTGTTGGTGCATTGGCGATTACATAAAGGGCTGATACAGTTTTTTTCTTTTAATCTTGACTGTCAGAATTATACCTAATCTTTTATTTTCTCTCTTGGAAACGAGTGCCTTATCATTTCCCTGATTTTTCTCGCATCACTTAAAGCTCACACTGAATGCTTTCATTCACGTAATTCGATTTATTCTGCACGTTTATAAAATGTATTTGACTAGGCTTGGCTACTTAACAGATTTAAGAGATGACTGTTTCTCATCAAAAAAAAGAGATGACTGTTTCTCTTAAAATGTTTTTTTTTTTCTCCCCAAACAGAGCACAGTTCTTTCGCTTTCTGGAAAACAGAAGCATCTGATGTAAAACCGTGCTAAGTTGGTTTCCTGATTCAAAATTAAGTGTCATCCTTGTATGTGTTTGTCCAAGGAACCTAATGGAAATGGAAAAATAAAGTGACTGAATGTATCGCGTCAGCCATTGCAGTGTTACTCCAGGGTAGCTTACTTTGAATTATCTGGTTAAGAAACCCAAATATTCGGAACATTGTCCTTGCATGGCTGTGAAATGGAAAGCGTAAATAATTACCTAGGTAACCCAGTTACCCTTTCCCTAATTCGACTCCTAAACGCTTTCACCTAAAACAACTGCGAGGCAAGAGTTTTCTTAGAATGGTCCACAGACCCCGGCATCAGTATCGCCTGGTAATTATTACAAAGGAAAAAAATGCTGTGTCCCGGAATTTCCGAGGATGGCCTCCAAATCTACATTTATAACAAAGTCCCCAGATAATTCTTCGCATTCTGAAGTTTGAGGAGCATCACCAAAAAGGAATGCATCGACTTTCAGGCCAATAGAAATGGATCTGAGCCCTTCAAGTTCGGTTTGCATAATGCCTAAACAGCTTTCCTTGCCCACCAGAATTCCGTGACCGGTCACTGACACTGCTCCTTTGTTTATGTCTAACGTCCTTGGCCTTTTCTCCTCCTGTAGTACGTGCTGGCAAAGCCCACCCCAGGCTCTAGCTGCCTTCCCTGTGCCTGCACCAGAGCAGCTGAACGTTGCTGGAAAAAAAGAAAACCTCACAATTATGCTAATAGGTCCCACTTCGATTCACGAACGTGGGCCTCACATACGCTCTCAACCGTGCCTGGCAATCCTACCGCATTTCACTAGTTTGTTCTCTCCCCAACTCCCCAACGTGGCTGTTTCTCTTCTCAGCCCTTCTCAAGCCATCGTCCCTGTCCTCTCTCTCAGCCGATGACCTTGCTCCTTTTTCGCAGAGAAAATAGAAAAGACCCTTTTCAGTCTTCCCATGACCAAGTCTACCATCTCAGCCATGTCTGTACCAGGGTCTCTGCCCTCCGCCTCGTTTCTCTGAGATCCCGTCTAAGGGCAAACCTCGTGTCCGGGATCCCGTCTTCTGTCTCCTACTTAAGGATTTTGTTCTTCTGATGAATGATCTTCCATGTTTATTTTTTTTCCCCTTTCTACTGGAGCATTTCTATCAGCATATAAATATGCAATAATATCACCACTGTTTTAAAAAGAAAACCTTACTGTTACCTCACATCTTTTTCTAGCTACTGCTCCGTCTCTGTATCCCTTTTTATAAAAGTCCCAGAAAGAGTTGTTTACTTTGCCATCTCCACGCTCTGTACTGCCCATCGCGACTGGTAAACTTTGTCTCCGCACAGGTGTTTCCTCCGGGATGCGTCTTCCTCAGGATTCACCTGCCTTCACGGGGTGTGGTCCGACATCTCCTCCAAGATGCTTTTCTCTTCCTCCTCCCTTTACAGAAATCAGTGTGCCCCCCACTTCCCAGGATGTCATTCAAAATCTCCAAGTGCCCGTTACTTAACTTTAAAAAACAGCTTTACTTTTTTTCTCAATCCTTTCCTTCGATATTCTTCCCTCTTCCTCTCTCTCAACCTCTCTCGCTTCCCCCCTCCCTCCCTGCCCCCTCCTTCCCCTTCTTCTTCTTCTCCGCCTTCTGCTTCCCCCACCCCTTATCTTTCTCCATGACGTGTATTGAGGGTCAGCTTTGAGAGTGGGCGGTTACTCCCCTTTCTAAACCAAAAGGCCCTATTTAGGCATTTTGCTGAACAAAAACCCATCCACCCTGGATTTCCTCTTTTAGCACTAAGTTTTAGAACCACTGTTTTCTTTAACTTGTCACCTATTCACTTAAAACTGGACCTCCCCCCATCTTACCTCACAGCTCTAGGAATGGAAAGAAAGCAGTAAAAATTTTAGAGCCTTTCCCCTGCCCCAGACTGGATCGCTGGGTTTGCTCCAGAAAAGGAGAGAATATGTTGTTCTATTATCCTCCCTTTTGTTGCAGATATTTTCCTAATTAAATTTATTGTTTCAAAAATGTTAAATATATAGACTTTTAAAACTGTAAACGAAGCTTTTTTTTTTTAATTGAAGTATAGTTGACTTACAGTATTGTATTACTCTCAGGTGTACAATATAGTGATTCAATATTTCTATAGACTATACTCCATTTAAAAAGATATTGTAAAATATTGGCTATATTCCCTGTGCTGTACAATATGTCCCTGTAGCTCATTTATTTTATACATAGTAGCTTGTATCTCTAATTCCCTACCCCTATCTTGCCCTTCTCTCCTTCCCTCTCCCCACTGGCATTCATTACTTTGTTCTCTATATCTGTTAAGTCTGTTTCTGCTTTGTTATATTCATTCGTTTCATTGTTTAGATTCCACATATAAGGGATATCATACTCAGCATAATGCTCTCCAGGTCTATCCATGTTGTTGCGAATTGCAAAATTTTATTCTTTTTTATGGCTGATTATTGTATACAATTGTGTGTGTGTGTGTGTATATATATATACATATACATATATGTATATACACACACACACACTACATATTCTTTTTTTTTTTTTTCGCGGTACGCGGGCCTCTCACTGTTGTGGCCCCTCCCGTTGCGGAGCACAAGCTCCGGACGCGCAGGCTCAGCGGCCACGGCTCACGGGCCCAGCCGCTCCGCGGCATGTGAGATCTTTCCGGACCGGGGCACGAACCCGCGTCCTCTGCATCGCCAGGCGGACTCTCAACCACTGAGCCACCAGGGAAGCCCTACATCGTCTTTGTCCATTCATCTGTTGATGGACACTTAGGTTGCTTCCATGTCTTGGCTATTGTTAGTGCTGCTATGAACATTGGGTTGTGTGTATCTTTTCCAATTAATGAAGAAAACATTGGTAGAACACTCTTTGACATAAATCATAGCAATATTTTTTTGAATCTTTCTTCTAAAGCAAAGGAAATAAAAATAAACAAATGGGGGCTTCCCTTTCCTGGTGGTGCAAGTGGTTGAGAGTCTGCCTGCTGATGCAGGGGACGCAGGTTCGTGCCCCGGTCCGGCAGGATCCCGCGTGCCGCGGAGCGGCTGGGCCCGTGAGCCATGGCTGCTGAGCCTGCGCGTCCAGAGCCTATGCTCCGCAACGGGAAAGGCCACAACAGTGAGAGGCCCGCGTACCGCAAAAAAAAAAAAAAAAACAAAAATAAAAAAACAAAACAAAAAAATAAACAAATGGGAAGTAATTAAACTTAAACGTTTTTGCACAGCAAAGGAAACCATCAACAAATCAAAAAGAAGACCTACTGAATAGGAGAAAATATTTGCAAATTATATGACTGATAAAGGTTTAATAGCCAAAATATATGAACAGTTCATACAACTCAACATCAAAAAAACAATCTGATTAAAAAATGCACAGAAGACCTGAATAGACATTATTCCAAAGGCCAACAGGCACATGAAAAGATGCTCAATGTCATTAATTATCAGAGAAATGCAAATCAAAACCACAATGAGATATCACCTCACACCCATCAGAATGGCCATCATCAAAAAGACCACAAATAACAAATGTTGGCGGGGATGGGGAGAAAAGGGAACTCTCCTACCTTGTTGGTGGGAATGTAAATTGGGGCAGCCACTGTGGAAAATGGCATGGAGGTTTCTCAAAAAACTAAAAATAGGGACTTCCGTGGCGGTCCAGCGGTTAAGACTCTGCACTTCTAGTGCAGGGGGCATGGGTTTGATCCTTGGTTGGGGAATTAAGATCCCACGTGCTGTGTGATGTGGCCAAAAAAAAAAAAAAAAAAAAAAGACTAAAAATGGAACTACCAAATGACCCAGAAATTTCACTCCTGAATATTTATCTGGCCATATATGTTCTTTCAAATCTGTTTTTTGTGTTTTTTTTAAATTCCTTGTCTTTTTTTTTTAACATCTTCATTGGAGTATAACTGCTTTACATTGTTGTGTTAGTTGCTGCTGTATTCAAATCTCTTTTGCTGGAACTTTTTATAAGGAATCTCCAGATGGAACTTTTAATAGACTATTCCATAAAAAACTCCCGGAATATGGCAAGTTTGTTGAGGATGGCTTCTTGCATCATTTTTTTCTTTGAAGGCATTTCAGGCCACTGGATAGGCTTGGGTCCTTGAAAATTAATCAGAGTAAACTTTAGAACTTAGGCCATAGTACTGATTCCTCTAATGATATTTTCACAGAAAGAAAAATCTGCTATTTTTCATTCTGAAGAGGCAATTTGGATTAGAGGAGCCCATCAGAAGAAACTGCCCAGTTGCAGCCCCTCTATTTAGTGATTATATGGTCCATTTAGTCCCATAAGTAGCCTCTCTATTTGAAATGTTTTTCTTCTTAAATGCTTAGATCACCAGGTTGCCTGTTACCAAAATTCAGCTGTACCCTCCACAGCCAGAGTGCAGTGACCTTCCCTGCTGGCTGAGGTACCAGAAAGTATTCTTCTTCTCCCCCACAGGCAACCTGGTGCAGAAAGAGTGAAATTATAATCACAAATCGATGGTTATCATCCTACATTTTAACAAGGTTGAAGGTGGTCTTCCCATGCTATGTAATGTTGCTTAACCCGCAACTGCAGACCCATGGAACCCTGTAAGCTATTATGGCAGATGGGCTTCTAAACACAAAGGGATCCAGGTCGTCACTTTTATTTCGTGCTCCAACATGTTTCTTCAAGAAGTTATAGAAAATGAACTTTCTCATTTCTAAGACATTGACCAATCTTTCAATATATAGGATCTGATTTCTGAGTCCCCAAACTCAATGATAAGTATTTATCAGTAAAATTTCCCATCTACTAGCCCGAGGGTCATTCCCCACCTTAACACTGAAATAGATTTAAAAGAAAGAGAAAGAAAGAAAGAAAGAAAGAAAGAAAGAAAGAAAGAAAGAAAGAAAGAAAGAAAGAAAGAAAGAAAGAAAGAAGGAAGGAAGGAAGGAAGGAAGGAAGGAAGGAAGGAAGGAAGGAGAGCTTGGGGTTTGTGCATATGGGTGTGAGTATATGTCTGCACATTTGAGAGTGTGTGTGGTTGGTGTGCACATGTGTACGTGAATGTGTATGCTGTTTGAGTGTGTGTTTTGTAAATGTGAGCACGAGTATGTGTGCACGTGTGTGCGAATGTGTGATGTACGTGTGTACACAAGTGTGTGTACGAGTGTGTGCTCTTTGTGCCCGTATGTGCATGTGAGCATGCGTGTGTGAATGTGTTTACATGAGTGTGTGTGAGCGTGCAGCATACTTAGTTCTTTGTGTGCTAATGCTGCTTCCCAGTGGCATCTGCCACTTCTGAAAGTTCATGACAGACAGTTTGGAAGGAAAAGATTGACGTTTCCCGCGTCAGGCGCCGGGAAGCACTTCCCTTCCCATCTAGCTCACCTGTGTGAACTCCGTCTTCCCAATCATCCCATAAGGATGGTAAAGACACTGAAGCTCACGGAGGTTATGTCAGTTGGTTTACACAAGTGACGGCGCTACAGAGCCAAACTTCAGGACTGTGTCTTTCCTCCCTTTTTTTACACTGCTAGGGAAGCAATGCATTTCCCGGTGGCTTCCTGGAAATAACCGAATTCTAGAGCTGGCATTTTCCAGCCTAGGGAGGGGTGCTGAAACAGGGTGGTGAGGAGATTTTTGTATAGGTGAGGCTAGGAAGTGGCCTAGTAGGTGGTTGCTGTTTGCATGAACGTTGGTGAGAGCAATATGTCTGCAAATCTTCCTCGACGTCCAATGGGGTTACCTCCTGATAAACACATTGTAAGTTGAAAATGCATTTAATACACCCAACCGACTGCTCATCATAGCTTAGCCTAGCCTACATTAAACGTGCTCAGAACACTTACATTAGCCTACGGTTGGCCAAAATCATCTAACACAAAGCCTGTTTTATAATAAAGTGTCAAATATCTCATGTAAGTTATTGAGTACTGTACTGAAAGTGAAAAACAGAATGGTTTGGGTACAGAATGGTTGGAGTGGAGGGGTTATTTATCCTCCTGATCGCGTGGCTGACTGGGAGCCCTGGCTGCCGCACTGCCCAGCATCACCAGAGAGCGTCTGACTTCAGATCATTACCTGGGACAAAAGCAAAATGCAACATTCAAAGTTCGGTTTCTACTAAATGTATATTGCTTTCGCACCATCATATAAACTGAAAAATCTTAAGTTGAACCATTGTAGGTGGGGGACTGTTTGTGTTATTGAAAGGGAGGGGGGACGAATAGCCGAGTTTATCTCTGTTAATAGCCTCTGGCACAGATCAATTGCCTCAGCTTAGTTCTGGCAAAAGAAAGGAATCCAGAATCATTGTGTTACAGGTTGTAACTCTGTCTTCTAGTGGTGATGAAAAGAAAACATGCCCCATAATTCTTGGTTTCTACACTCCTTAAACTACATCTATCTGTGGTATAATTTATTCTTCTGTGACCTAGAAATAGAAAGTTCTGAATTATTTCCTACCCAATTTAAGGACTTCACTGGCTACAGGATTATTTTATTTATCTCTAATGTCTTCACATAATAATAATAATACTCATTCTTTGTATTTATAAATTGCTTTCCATTTAGATGACTGAGTCATTCATGTATTTCAATGTAATGATACAGAGAATCTTAATAATGCAAAATGGTGAATCACTGACTGAAATTTGGTTATTCAGAATATCAGCTTAGGCATCAGTACTGTGTACAGAGCCATTTGCTGATTTTGAAACAATAGATTAAAATATGGAAGACATGTATAACATGTGAAATTTCCCCCCAAAATGGGCAAAGGACTAGAGGACACTCTGTGGAAGAATTTGAAAAAAGGACTAATAGGGATGTTCAAATATTTCAGCTTTTCTAATAGCGGAAAACACAAATTAAAAAGAGATACTATTTTTATATATATAATTAGCACAGATTAGAAAAATTGTTGATGTGAGACAGCCGCTCTCAGGGACTGTTTGAGTGGACTTGCAAATTTGCAAAACACTTCCAGGAAGCAATTTGGCAGTAATGATCAAAAGCTTTAATTTCATTCATGCCTGCAGGAATATCTTTTATGGAGATAGTTGAAACTTCAACTGAGATGTATATATTAGAAGATAATTATTGCAGTATTATATAAGAGCCAAAAATTGCTAATAACATATATCCAATCACAGGAAAATAATTAAGCAAATTATGTTATATCCAAATGATGCAAAAATAGACACTAAAACGATCATATATATATGTATAAGATTTGAGAATGTATTTATAATTGTTAATAGTGGCTATTCCTTAATGGTAGAATTAATTTTTATTTCTTCTTTAAACCTTTCAGTGTTTTCCAAATTCCGTATAATATCATCAAAACTTTTATAACCTGAAAAAAATACGCAATTCAAAAATCTCAGCTTAGGAAGAAAAATTTTGTTTCTCTTTACAGTTAACTCTTGATTATTCTTGATAGTAAGTGGAAATAATTGCCTGATAATCCACCTCAGTGATCCAAAGTCACTAACATTTGTTTTTGTGTCTTGTACTTGCTTTGCAATGTGTTTATTATTCACAATCCTTCAAACTACTGGATAACTGACTTCACACTGAAGCTATTGAAACCTCGATTCCAAAATGCTTGAGAGGGCTTCCCTGGTGGTGCAGTGGTTAAGAATCCGCCTGCCAATGCACGGGACACGGGTTCAAGCCCTGGTTCGGGAAGATCCCACATGCCGCGGAGCAACTAAGCCCGTGCGCCACAGCTACTGAGCCTGCGCTCTAGAGCCCGCGAGTCACAACTACTGAGCCCGTGCGCCTAGAACCCGTGGTCCATAACAAGACAAGCCACTGCAGTGAGAAGCCCACGCACCGCAACAAAGAGTAGCCCCCACTCGCTGCAACTAGAGAAAGCCCGTGCGCAGCAACAAAGTCCAACTTAGCCAAAAATAAATAAATAAATTTATGGAAAAAAAAACACCCAAAATGTTTGAGTGGGGAAGAATACAGTGAATTTCATAACTTTATGTCTGAGGAGAAGAATACGGTGAATTTCATAATTTTATGTCTAAGTCAACGTTTTCTAAAATAGAGCTATTTTTTGGAGAGATTTGAGGGTATCTAGGAAGTAAAATTGAATGACTTACATCATCTTTAGTTTCATTACCTAGAGATTCACTGTCCGCCTTTGCTTCACATCCTTACACGTTGTTTTCCTTTGTGTGTGTATATGGTAAGTATGTAAATTGGTAGAATGGCTTGTAAGCTGTTTTGTAACTCATTTTCTGTGAGTATTATTAGTAATATATTTATTACTATAGACTTATACATTTGGATCTTCAGGGAAATTAAGGTATGAAAGAATGCCTTTAGGAAACATATGTTTTTTTTTTGTTTTTTTGCGGTACGCGGGCCTCTCACTTTTGTGGCGTCTCCCGTTGCGGAGCACAGGCTCCGGACGCGCAGTCTCAGCGGCCATGGCTCACGGGCCCAGCCGTTCCGCGGCATGTGGGATCTTCCCGGACCGGGGCACGAACCCGTGTCCCTTGCATTGGCAGGCGGACTCTCAACCACTGCGCCACCAGGGAAGCCCAGGAAACATATGTTTTATATGCATATAATTTAAAGTTGAGAGAAGTAAATTACTGTATCAGGTTTAAATTTGACTTTATATAAACAGAAAATTCAGAAAACAGTAGCTTAAACAAAATGGAGGTAACCTCTAGTCTCTGCTATAGTTACTATAATTTTATAGAACGGGATTTTGAAATATATGGATAATCAGATTTAATACTTATAACAAAATGCAGGCCTAGCTCAAAATATCTATGAAAAATTATCTTTCTAATTAGTAAAAGTCACATTGTCCCAAGTTTTATGTAGAGAATCATTGACTTCACATTGCTCAGTATTATCCAGACTAATTCTTAATTTTAAGTTTATATTTTGAAAATAAATAGATCCCTTTCAACTTGAGAAGTATAGCATGATTAACTTCCCACCTGGGAAAGAAAAACTATTTTTGGGGTCATGTTTATCCTATCATTATCAACTATGTTACCATTTGATTTCTAAATATTGAGGTAAACCATTAATTTGTTTTTGGAACAATCCTTCTATTTTCATTTAAGTCACTTGTGGCTGATAGGAAATAACATTTCCAATGGAAATAATGCTTCAATTTCAATACCTTTTTAAAGCCAAAGATAAAACAAGGTTCAGTATATATTTTCATATGGTAACTTTATAATCACAGTGATGTGTTTTCTTAATCTCTCCTCTATTCCCATAACATATTATTTTAAACCAGGTGGCATAATCTGACTCTAATATGGTTATTCGGTATTTGTGTTACTACCTCCTACAATACTGTAAACTTTTGGAGGGAAGAAACTCATCTCTGACCTCCCAACTCTTGAAGCTCTGTTATACTTGGAACCATTTGAGGTAACTCATCCATCCCCTTCTCTGAGAAAAGAACCCCAGCTACTGTCCCCTAAGCACAAGAGTGAGCTGACAAAATCATGTTTATATGATGGGATGCCCAGTCCTGACATTACCTGATTCGACTAAGTGTGCTCTCCTGATTCACATTAGACAGTCAGACTCACTCTCTTAGAAAGAAATTTGGCCTCTCCCACAGCAGGGAGCTATGGGGCGGTCATATTCCACTCCAGGTACAGAGAGAAGCACGAAAGACCCATCTGCGTTAATTCTTTGGTTCAATAAACATGTATGGATTGCCTCTCCGTGCTAGGAACTCTGGGTCTGCCGTGGTAAAACCCAGCAGATATGGTCCTTGTCCTGATGGAAACTATAGACATATTATTTTTATTATTTATTTATTTTTTTTGTGGTACGCGGGCCTCTCACTGTTGTGGCCTCTCCCGTTGCGGAGCACAGGCTCTGGACGCGCAGGTTCAGCGGCCGTGGCTCACGGGCCCAGCCGCTCTGCAGCACGTGGGATCTTCCCGGATCGGGGCACGAACCCGTGTTCCCTGCATCGGCAGGCGGACTCTCAACCACTGCGCCACCAGGGAAGCCCGACATATTATTTTAAAAAAAATTTTTAGATTTATTATTTATTTACTTTTATTTTTGGCTGCGTTGGGTCCTAGTTGCGGCACGCGGGATCTGTGCTGAGGCATGTGGGATCTTTCGTTGCAGCGCGCGGGCTTCTCTCTAGTTGTGGTGGCAGGTTTTCTCTCTCTAGCTGTGGCGTGTGGCCTCCAGAGCGCATGGGCCCTGTAGTTTGCGGCACGGGGGCTCTAGTTGAGGTGCACGAGTTCAGTAGTTGTGGCACGCAGGCTTAGTTGCCCTGTGCATATGGGATCTTGGTTCCCCGACCAGGGATCGAACCCATGTCCCCTGCATTGTAAGGCGGATTCTTTACCACTGGACCACCAGGGAAGTCCCGCCTATAGACATTTTAAAAATATCTTTAATATCAGTTAATATTTGACTACAAATTTCGATAAAGGCAGTGAAGATAAAGAGCAGGGGGCTTTGAAAGAGAATAAGGGGTAGTTTGAGAAGCACTGATGGCCTCTCTGAGAAAGTGACGTTTAGGGTGAGCTGTCAGAACATTCGTGGTAGAAGAAACATTCCGTTAAAACAATCTACACATACTAGACATTCAATAAATATATATTGAGGTGACAAATTATTATCCTTTATGAAATAACTAGACATAGAAGTCATATTAATTGGTTGCCATAGGTTTGTGGCCATAAAACCTTCGTGTGAAACAGTATTTTTCAGGCCACGCAAGCACTGGAACATTTACAACAGAGTATTTATCTGTCTTCACCCTTGGGGTCCCTGAAGGGACTCCGATTCCAGATATTTCTTCCCAAGTATTCCCAGGGTGGGGCTCATGTGTGCTCTGCATCTTCCTAAGCCACCATATGGTGGGCATCATCTGTTTTTCTCCGAGTGTGTGTAGCTGTGAGGATATTCTTCTCATTTCTTGCCTCTGATGCTCGCTGAAGGCATCCCTGCTGCTGCTGCTTTTCACTAATGCCTGCCCTGAGGTTGCTGGAACCAAGTGTTGAGGGCAGTGATGTCTGTACTGCGTTTGTCCATAATAGCTTCAGAAATTATGGACAAGAATGCCGCTATAGCTTCTGTTCTCAATGTTTAAGTTGATATAAAATCCATAGGGCAGAAGTCCTTAACCGAGGTTCCATGGATGGACTTGAGGAATTTGGGGAACCCTTTGATTTGTACTCATATTTTTGGGCATGTGGGCATTTAGGGGTGGTGAAGTACAGGGGGCAGGAGAGGTATAGCTTTTTAAGATTCTCAAAGGAAAATCTTCACCTTAAAAGATTGGGAATCACTCTGTTACAAGCAAAGGAGGAGAGCTGGAAGTCAACCCATGGCTAGTACTTTACGTGGAACCACCTGTCCATTCAATGTTTGTGTACTGTTACTGAACCATATCTGCTCACTGTCACCTAGGGTGAGTTACTTTCTAGAAGTTTCCTTGGTTGTCATGGAAGGAGATTTCCAATGGACATCGTGACACAAAAGCTTGAATCCAAAGGTCAACACAGCTCAGGTTCCAGTTGGCATCCCAGCTACATATGTATTACATAAATAACTATAAAAATCCTATGTACATATCTTAATTTTTTAAATATATATATGTGTGTGTATATATATTTATATATATATATACACACATAGTGACAATCTCCTAGTTCTTGAAAATGTAAAAGGAGATTTTCTCTTCTTACTTTCACCTAAATATAGAAATTATTTTAAGAAACTTACCTTAATTTTTTTAACCTTTTAAGTCATGTATTTTTTTTTCTGCTGCGATTTTTTCTTAGATGAACTTGACTTTGTTGCATTTCCCCCCTCAATCCCCTTTTTTCTTCTTCTACTTTTCTGCTAGTCTTCATTTAGACATCAATTGTCAAATTCATTTCATGTTCTTCCAGCAGCATGGTTTTGAACCTCTTCATTGGGTAGTCAAATTCCTGCAATTGCATGTGTGGGTATTGCATCCCAGATTCTCTGTGCAAATGACTGAATTACCCATTATTCTTTAGCTATAAACATGTTCAACTATGCTTTTGAGAAACTAAACATTCCTAAAAGTGTTTCATACCTCTTCTTTTCCTTAGCTTTAATAATTTGTCACTGAAACCATGAAAAACCGTTGGTTCCAGTGGGAGGGTTTGAAAAAGCACCTTGGAAAGAATATGCCTTCCCTCTGGAAGCTTGAAAGTAACTAGTTACAAATGAATGAATCTTCTATTTTCTTTATGGAAAGTTGAAAAGATGCTTCAAGCTGTGTTTATGTTAGATTTGGCATCACACTGCGTGTATTGCAGATACTGCAGAAGGAATCCTGTGTGAAATTACATGAAAAACAGTGGTAAACTGAATTTCATTTAAGTGAGTGTTTTCACAATTTAAATTTTGTTTCTGTTCGGTATTTTTAAAAATATATATAGTTCAGAGCCTTTCCAGAAATGTAACAGAAGACCAGAGAAAACCACAACATAGCAATGGAGACCGCCCCGAGGTGGATGAGACTTCCTGGGAGCAGCAAAAATACATTTTGCTCTTGATCTTGTTATTCTATCCAGAATTGGTAAACACAAAGCCTTTTCATATTATTTCAGCATCTTCGGAATTTGGGGTAAGTTTTTTCAGATCTTGGATAGTTATGAATGCAAAAAAAAAAAAAAAAAGCAGTGTTCATTTTCTCCTTTAATTCAACGGTATTCACCTCTGGGTTGTGAGATACCAGGCAGTAAGTTCTCAGTTCTTTAGATTCTTTCAATGTCGTTTGTCCACCCTCTGAATATCCTACTGCAACCCCGTGTTCTTTGCTCTTTACCCGTTCTTTCTCTACCGCCCCTAAAGTGTTCACGAGCTACTTGTCCGAGCGGGATGCCTGAAGGCAGCAGCGTCCAGTGCGTGGCCTGGTCATCCCGGGAGTCTCTGCTTGGGATTGGTCTAGGGGCCGCCACGCTGGAAGGCGAGCCGGAAGCTGCGCTGAGGGCCGGGACGTCGCCATGACAACGCCGCCCAGCGCAGGGGGGGCGGGGAAACGCGAGCGCGGACGTGCCTGCTCCCGACCTGCTAGGCAGGGGCAGCAGAGACCCGTAGCGTCGCCAGCGCAACGGCGCCGCGCGGCCTGGGGGGCGGGGAAACGCTAGTGCGGAAGTCCCCGTCCCCGGCCTGCTGGGCGGGGCAGCCGAGGCCCGGAGCGTCGCCATGGCAACGGCGCCGCGCGCGGCCGCCGGAGGCTTGGGGAAGGGGGCGGGGCCTGCGAGCTGGGCACCTCCTCCCGTCCCACCGCCCAGCCGGCTCCTCCCACCCCCCGGGCCTGCTGCGAGGCTGCGACCTCTGCGCCCGCACGGATTTGAAACCTTTTTGTGGCGGCGGTGGCGACGGCGGCGACGGCGGCGGCCGCTCGGAAAGCTTGCACGTAGGGGCGCCAGATTCTCGTTTTTCCGATTTCCCCTCCGGGGTCCCCACACGCGGGTTCTCGGGTGGAATTTTGCGCGGGGAGCGGTCGCCCCGTGGGCGGGCCCGGGCCTCTCTGCAGGCCTGTGGGGCGGGCGCCGCGGGGGCTTCTGGGCGCGGGCGGCCGCTGCTTCGCGGGCGGACTGGAGTCCGGGCCGCGCAGGGCGGGGAGGTTCTGAGAAAGTTGGGGCGGGTCAGCATGTCCGGGTCTGGGCACCTGACGGGGTCGCGCCCGGGTCCCAGGCCGGCGGGAACACTTCCCCCTGCAGCCGGACGGCGTCCTGGGCCCTCGGGGTGAGGGGTGGCCCCCGGGAGGCCCGGCCCGCCGCCGGCCCGCTGGCCACGACCCAGTGTCCCGGGTCCGAGTGTCCGAGGGACGAGGGACGTCCATGCGAGCGGCCTGTGTGTTGAGGGTCGTGCGCCCTTCCTGTTTACAGGTGCGTGGACACGGGGTAGAAAAGGCCGGTGCGGGGGCACGAGCCGCCCCGCAGGCCTCAGGCTGCGGCCCAGCCGCCCCCCAGCCGTCACTGGCCCCCCCAGGCCTCGGCGTGCTCCCCCGTCTCCAGGGTTATGCCAGGGCGCGGTCAGTGTCCGGTAACTGTCTAAACACCCAAAAGGGCGAGCCGGGTGAAACAGGCACCTTTAAACCGGCTTCGTGTACCGGAGGACGGTTTTCAAGTTTTGTGTAATGATCCGCCATCTATTTAAAGTATGGTTTGATTGAACAAAATTGACTTCATGCAACTTTGAGGAGTGTGTTTATTCGGGGCCTGATGTATGTGAGGTGTGTTCCTTGTTGAGCGGTGTGGCTCCTTTTCCGCAGGACCTTTAATGTTTGTGGCCCGCTTATGCTCTGCTGACCCCTATGACAGCGAAGCACCTTGAGAAGGTCTTAGCCCGTTTTGTAGCTGTCCACATAGACACAGGTTTAAAAAAAGACAGTGCCGGTGAGTTAAATAAAAGACATGAGCCAACTATACTATAGCTATAAGCAAGACTCACCCAGTTTACTTCCTTTTTTGCGTTTGCACTAATTTATGTGACTGGCAGGCACGCTCTAAGTATTTTAAACCTAAGTCAAAGATACAGCTTTCCTTATTTTTTAATCTAATAATTTAAATCTGCAATTCTAATAAATCGTAATAAAAGTTTTTGATTAGCTGGGACTAAGTAGATATAACCTACTTATAAGATGTAATTTCTGTAGCAAGAATTCCTTGAAAGTTTGGAACGATAACAATTTTTTTTTCATTTTGTTGGAGAATAAATAAGGGATAGGAAAAGCTGAGTTTTAGCTTTTACCAAGTATCACACTGATTCTTTATAGTGCTTTTAAAAAAATGTGTACTCCAGTATTGCATGTTATTATAGCAATTATGATCGTCTTTCTACTTTTCTCCAACTTCTTTACTAGTTGGAGATATTGCTGATTCATATTTAAATGGCCAAGAGGTCAGATATGATGGATCTGAGAGCTAACGGTTTCAGGATTTTAGTTTGAGCTTTATGTTTAATTTCACGACTTTGGGTCTTTTTACTGAGTTTTCGTTTCTCTAAACATTAACATCGCCTGCGTGTGTCAAAGATTTGTTGAGAGTTAGTGATTATTAGGAATCTTTTTGTCTAGCTACGGGTGCTCTCAGGCATATGTTAGAGTACGTGGGCAGGATGAACTGTTTAAGCCTGGAAATACACTTCCAGGTCAAAGCTGTGCTTAAAATTCTGGGTTTATGAGTTTCCATTTGTTTGTTCATCCACTTGCTTTTCAGCTTTATGATCTAACATCCAGCAGTGGTATCATAGCCTTCTGTTACCAGGTACATAACTGATGGAGTTATGTATGAATGCAGCTAGTTATTGTAGGAATGCAAAACAAAACCACGCAACCAAATAATGCCAAGCCAACTAACCAATCAGAAAATGCGCTTAAATAAAATTTATCTTAACCAAGTCTTGAATTTGAAATATGTTTCTTCTACTGTAATGCAGAAGGTACAACGACCGGTTTTGGTAAATAGAATTAAGGGCAATAGTATTTCTATTCTAGGGGACCTATTTGGTACTCAGAACAGAATTAAAAAACAAAACAAAACACAGGCATACCTTGTTTTATTGCGCTTTGCTTTATACGCTTTTGCGTTTTTTACAAATTGAAGGTTTGTGGCAGCCCTGCCTTGAGCAAGTGTACCAGTGCCATTTTCCAACAGTGTTTGCTCATTTTGTGTCTCTGGGTTACATTTTGGTAATTCTCGCAATATTTCAAACCCTCCACCCCCGAAAAGGTTACAAATTGCTGAAGGCTCAGATGATGGATAGCTTTTTTTTTAGTAATAAAGTAATTTTTAATTAAGGTAAGTATGTACATTTTTTTACCATAATGCTATTGAACACTTAATAGACTATAGTATAGCGTAAACATACCTTTTATGTGCACTGGGAAAGCACAGTGTTCATGTGACTTGCTTTATTGCGATGTTTGCTTCATTGCTGTGGTCTGGAACTGAACCTGCAATATTTCTGAGGTTTGCCTGTATTAGGCATGTAAAAGTAAGACATTAATCCCTTTAGTTATTAGCTTTTATTTACCAGTCGATTGATTCTTCAGCTTCTATTATGTGCCGTGTAATGTGCTAGGTACCTACTAAGATGTGTCAGTCACGGTCTTTGCCTTTCAGGAGCAGCTCACAGATGGTGGCAGACCTGTAAATAGTACACAGATGTGTAAAAAAAGAGGTAACAGCGTGATGAATGCCGTGGCACAGATGTGAGCAGTACACACTAAGATGGAGAGATGAGTCTGGGATGTGTGGGGCAAGCTCTACTCTGAAGTGATGTTTGAGTTGCATTTCTTGATGACTCCATGCAGTGGGACAGCCTGTGTGATCCTGTAAGGGCTTGGAGTGTTTGCAGAATGGCAGGGAGTTCACCGGTGGGACATGGTCATCTGTGCGCGTGTGTGCGTGTGCGCGCGTGTGTAGGGAGCTCAGAAGGCAAAGGCCCTGGCAGGCCGGCCTAACTTTGGGTTTGGATCCTGTCCCGTGGCAGTGGGCGGTGGAGACAGGAAGTGATGTGCGGAGCTTTGTACTTGGGACATCTCTGGTGCCAGTGAGGACTGAAGCAGGGAGAGTTAGGGTGAGTCGGCGGTGGGGAGGGCTTGCTCTGAGAGAGCGGCGGTGAGAATAGGCACACAGGCAGGTTCTGAGACCTTTCTGAGCGTTTGTTGCTGTGTTGGCTCACGGGGCTTAGCGAATGGGGACGGCGGAGGGGAAGGAGTCAGTGTGAAACAGCGAGGAGGCCCCTGACGGTGATGGAGGTCTCGGCGGCAGGGAGGACGGTCAGCGCTTCCGACGCGGGGGCGGGGGCGAGCACGTGAGGATGTGCTCCCGAGGAGGCGAGTTGGGCGGTGGAGGGAAGAGCATGCCGTTTTCCTCCCAGGAAGAGGTGAGCTTCCCACGTGGAGAGTCAGCGGAGCTGCAACGGCTTAGGGGCTTGGAGAGGGCTGGTAAAAGTTTCAGGGCTGCCTTGCGGACGGCGAAATGGGAGAAAACGGAGGATTCCGGTGGGACCTCAGGGCGGTGCCCGTTTTCTCCAGCAGACGCTCAGCTGAGGAGCGAAGGACGGTGTCGAGCGGTCGCTGTCGCTGTCGTGCGGAGTAGGGAGGAAAAGAGGCCGATCGGCCGGAGGGCATTTTGGTGGGCGGCAGCGATGCAGGGGGAGCGCTGGGTCCGGCCCGCTGGCGGGGGCCTCATAAGAGGGGCGTTGCGGGCGGGCTTGCGAGAGCCGTGGCTGGGAGCGGTAGCGTGGACGTCAGAGACTGCTTCCCTTCCCGGCACGGCTGCCTGCCGGCGCGGGGGGAAGATCCCCGGCAGGGCTCGTCGGGCCCCGAGGGAGCCGCCGGCCCACCTCCGCGAGCTGCGAGGGACGGCCGGCGGCCGGACGCGGAGGGGCCGGGTCCAGGGCCGTCCGCGCAGGGGCTGCTGGTGTTGAGGTGGGCGCCCTGGTGAACGTTAGGGGCCCGCTGAGCAGAGGGAGGGCGTCTGTGGAGCAGGGCCGCCGCCGAGGCACACCGGAGCCTTTCCCCAAACGTGTGGTTTGTAAACCGGCCAAATGACAAATTGGGGACCGTGCATAGCGTAGAGATGGTGCGCATCCTTACCAAGGCATTTCGAACCTGAGAGGAACATGTGGACTCTTGGGTATATTTTTAACGTAAGAAATTTTGTCAGAAGCTCTGTGTCTGAGTTTGGGGGTCCACTCCCTTCATTTTCAGTGGTTTTCTTCCTGATTAGGAAGAAGTACGAGGACCAGTATTTTACGTTTTTTGATGGAAGTTAAACCTTTTACATTACGTACGGTTACAATCGCTTTCTTGGTGTTGCAGTGTGATGAATTTTTACACAGACTCAGAATGGGTTTTTATGACCTCGGGCGCAGAAGGCGCGGGACAGTCGCAGCGCCCCGTGTGCTCTCCTTGCGCCCCAGTGCTACCCCAGTGCGCCACCGAGCTGTTCTGTGTGCCTGTAGCTTTTGCCTTTTCGGGGATGCCGTACGAGTGGGTGTCGTCGTACAGCACGCGGCCCTCCGGGAACGGCGCCTTGCGCGTCGCGTCCTCGCGCATGGACGCTCATCCGTGTGGCGGGGCCAGTGGGCGCTTCCGTCCTCTCTCTGCCCGAGCGCTGTTTCGTTGTGTGGCGAGGCCACGGCGGTTTATCCATTTCCCGGGGGAGGGACACGTGGGTGTTTCCAGGGTTTGGTGGCTATAGAAGAAGAAAGCTGCTAGAAACATTACATCCGGGTTTCTGTGCGAATAGAGATTTTGCTTCTCCTGAATAGATGCCCAAGAGGGGGATTTCTGGCTCCTCCGCTACGGGTATGTTTAACGGGGTGGGCGATGGCTAACCTCTCTTCCTGAGTGGCTGCACCGCTCTGTGCTCCTCCCAGCAATGCGTGAGAAGGCCTCTCGCGCTGAGCCCTCAGCAGCTTTGGTGGTGTTTGCCTTTTTAATTTTAGCTGTCCTAATAGGCAGGTAGTGATATCTCATTGTGGTTTTAATTTGCATTTCTCTGATGATTAATGAGGTTAAGCATCTTTTTCACGCGCTTACTTCTCAACTGTACATCTTCTTTGGTAAAGGAACTAATTTTTTTTGCTGATTACTTTTATTGGGTTGTTTGTTTTCTTATGGTTTAGTTTTAAAAGTTCTTTATGTATTCTTGATATAGGTCCTTTCTGAGGTAAATGATTTGCAGTATTTTCTCCCAGGCTGTAGCTTATCTTTTCAACTCCTGGAAAGAGTTCTTTGCAGAACAGAAATTTTTCATTTTGATACAGTCCAATATATCAATTTTTTCTTTTACAGGTAGTGCTTTTAGTGATATATCGAAGAAATCCTTGACTAACACCAAGTCATGAAGATTTTCGTCTATGTTTTCTTCTAAGAGTTTTATAGTTTTACATTTTACACTTAGGTCTGTTATTTATTTGGAGTTAATTTTTCATACAGAGTGAGGTTGTTTAAATTTATTTATGCATATGGATCCCCAATTGTTACAGCATCGTTTGTTGTAAAAACTATCATTCCTCCATGAATTGTACCTTTGTCGAGTGTCAGTTGTCCATATTTGTGTTGGTCAATTTCTGGACTCTCTAGTTTGTTCCATTGGTCTATGTGTCTTATCCTTTCACCAATACCATATTGTCTTGACTGCTGTACTTTTATAGTGCATCTTAAATCAGGTAATGTGAGTGTTCCAAACTTGTTCTTCTTTTTCAGGATTGTTTCTGCTATTCTAATTCCTTTAACTTTCCACGCAAATTTTAGAATCAGCTTGTGTATATCTACAAAGAATACTGCTGGGATTTTGATTGGAGTTGCATTAAATCTATAGATCAATTTGGGGGTATTTAATACTACCTTTGATCTCTTTCATGAGTTTTGTAGTTTTCAGCATACAGATCTTAATATTTTAATTTTAAATCTTTTACAGGCTGAATTATGGAAATGGGAAGCGAAGAAGAAAAATGGGAGAAGCTGGATGCGGAATTTGATCACTTTGTGGTAGATATGAAGCCCTTTGTTCTAAAATTACCCCATAGGTCAGGTAAGAGTATGTTTGAAAATTACGTTCTTAAAATTAATTTTTTTCTTTGTATTATTTAGTCAAACCCATGAACTTTCAAAATGAAAAGTGGATTCATTTAATAACAGTTTTCATCTTAAGCTGATAAAGGATTGTTTACCTTGAGCTGTTGGAGGGTAAACAGAAATTTAGTCATGGTGAACTACTGAACTGTGGAAAGGTATTATTACTGTGAGACCACTTCTCACAGGTCATGAGCTTAAATTGCATGGGTCTTTAAAGTTGGCTGTTACTGTTTTTTCCTGCGTCTTTTTCCTCCTACCATGAAGTTGGTTCTTCTTTCAGGAGCCTACTGTCCACCTGTCTCTGACCCTTTTGTTTATCAAAGCAGAAAAGAATCTGTTAGTCTTACATGCTCATTGGTTGACTGACTAAAATCAAGTGTGAATGCGTTTTTGTTGGCATCTTGTCTGCAATTCCTAACCTTTTCTCCTCTGTGAGTCTTTGTCTCAAGTAAAAAAGGTTTATCAGAGAGCAGTTGAAGAGAGTTTGAGGGGCAGGGAAGACCCTCTGAGTCATAGTAGGCGTAAGGCTGGCCGTAAAGGTAAATCTGATTTGGGAGCTTTCGCGAGGAGGGTTCGGAGTGGGACCAGGAGACCCGGCTTTTACCCCCGTGTTGTCCAAGTCCCCTGTTTCTGTGAGGTGTCTGAGTCAACTTCATATTCAACATGAGGCGCCGACTCAATGTTAGATCTTTATTCTAGGGAGCTGCACTGGGAAGAGGGAGCGCAGTGTATGAGTTACGCGTTCTGTGGTCACCCATCGTACCAGGCAGGGCCTGCAGCCTGTCCGAGTCCAGGGTGGCTTGGCATGGTCTTCCCTTCACGCCTCTTCCTCTGCCTTCTTCTCTTGCCTTGTTGGATGGTAACCTCTTCTTTCTTCTTCTGCTTTTCTTAAAATGAATATTTCCTGTCCCGTGGCTCATTCACGATTAGTTGAATTAGTATTTAATGATATTTCTATACTGTGTCCTCTTCTGATACTCAGTGCCTTTTTTTCCTTCTTGTCTTAGATCTGCTGATTAGCATAAGTGTATATTAAAATCTCTCATTATAAATGTACTTCAGACTATCCTCATATTTCATCTTTTTTTTTAAAGATGCAGTATCACTTTTTAAAAATTAATTTATTTATTTTTGGCTGCATTGGGTCTTTGTTGCTGCACATGGGCTTTCTCTAGTTGGGGCGAGTGGGAGCTACTCTTCCTTGTGGCGCGTGGGCTTCTTGGGGTGACTTCTCATTGCAGTGGCCTCTCTCGTGGAGCACGGGTGCTAGGTGCGCGGGCTTCAGTAGTTGTGACTCGCGCGCTCTAGAGCGCAGGCTCAGTAGTTGTGGGGCACGGGCTTAGTTGCTCCACGGCATGTGGGATCTTCCCGGACCAGGGCTCGAACCCATGACCCCTGCATTGGCAGGCAGATTCTTAACCACTGCGCCACCAGGGAAGTCCCTCATCTGCTTTTAAAAAGGGATTTGGGGTACATAGAATTGGATTAATTGTGATCTTTGGTTCTGATCACATCCCAGTCAAGAACCTGAACATTCATAATAACTTAAATTTCATTATAGTTAAATTCTACTTTTGATAATGGTTTTCGCCATTATTTTAAATAGAGGAATTAATTTTTTTCGCTAGCTGGATTGTTGTACTAAGTTGTATTCACCGACTATTATATGGATCTCAGTTTGCTGCAGGGCGTATAAACATATAGTTTGAAAAACTGCTTAAGTTTATCCGCTTTAGTTTGTATTTTCTTTTTGCACAAAGTACACCTGATATTTCAAGAAGTTTGTTTTGTGATTATATAATTTTCAAAGCTAAAAATACAAAAGTTATTTAGAGACTACCTTTCATACATGTAGTGATAAATCCAGTATGAGCAAAGTGGTAAATCTGCCCCAGGGATTTTTGTAGGTAAAACAATAAATGAATATGACCTTTAGAAACTAAGACATTGAAGCAGATTTATGATTTGTGTTAGATATATAATCCTCAAATTGAGTTAGACTGATAAAAGATTAATGTCAAAATGGTTTTCCTGAGACCTAAAAACAATTCTGTGTCGTGGTAAGATAAGATAATCAATAGGTCATTATATGTGGATTAAACTGTGCTACATTTTTAAGGTAGCTTTTAAAGGGATAATTATTTTTCAAAATTACATGTAAATATGTAACCCTCAATTGTTTTTAGAGAGGTTAAAAGAAATTCCTAAATAAATCATCCACAAATCCCTGAAGATTACCAGTTTAATAAATAAAACATTTGAGATTCAATTTTAGATTAGGTTTAAAATGCTAAATAAGATTGCATTCTCTCTCTCTTGGTTTGTGTAATGAGAATTACAGAAAGATTTTTCAACACAACGGAAATTATTTTAGAGATGGTTTTACAGCAACCTTTTTTTTTTTAAACATCTTTATTGGGGTATAATTGCTTTACAATGGTGTGTTAGTTTCTGCTTTATAACAAAGTGAATCAGTTATACATATACATATGTTCCCATATCTCTTCCCTCTTGTGTCTCCCTCCCTCCCACCCTCCCTACCCCACCCCTCCAGGCGGTCACAAAGCACCGATCTGATCTCCCTGTGCTATGTGAACAGCAACATTTTTTTTTTTTTTTTTTTTAAACTTTTATTTATTTGCGGTACGCGGGCCTCTCATTGCTGTGGCCTCTCCCGTTGCGGAGCACAGGCTCTGGACGCGCAGGCTCAGCGGCCATGGCTCACGGGCCCAGCCTCTCGGCGGCATGTGGGATCTTCCCGGCCTTGGGGCACGAACCCATGTCCCCTGCATCGGCAGGCGGACTCGCAACCACTGCGCCAGCAGGGAAGCCCCGAACAGCAACATTTTTGTCTCAGATTTATTTGGTAGCAATCCTGAGATCTTATTACTAGTTTAAAGTTAAACTTTAGACCAGGGTGGGTTGGCAAACTGTAGCCCCTGGGCCACATCCAGGCTGCTGCCTTTTTTATAAAGTTTTATTAGAAAACAGCCATAACCATTTGGTGACGTGTGGTGTGAATGGTGTGTGGCTGCTTTCATGCTACAGCGGCAGAGTTGGGTAGATATCATATGGCTGCAAAACCTAAAATATTCGCTGTCAGCCAATCCCTGCTGCAGACTAGAGCAGATGTTTTATGGGTCTTTAATGTAATGTTTTATTTTTTGAAAACTCAAGTCTCTAACAGCTCCTGTGTATTTCTAGAGCGGCAGAGGTGTGCACTTTGGATTAGAAAACTGTGTGAGCCTTCAGGAACAGGAGCAGGGGTCACAGGCAGGAGGAATCGGAATCTGTACGCAAAGCTCTTACTACACATGCTCAGGCGAGGGGCTCTCGAGGGCCCTTTCACTCACCGCCCTGAGCCAGGGACGCTGAAAACTTTACCTTCATACATGGTAGGTGTCTTTGACCAAAAGATGCATTCGTTTGTTTCTCTAAAAGTGTCAATTTATCATCCCATTTGGGAATGGTCATATTATTAAGCTACAAGTCCTAGAAAATATGTTAGCTAAAACTATTTTTTTGCTCCCTGATTCAGTTTTTTTCCACCTTGAATGGAAATCAGATATTGAGCTCTAATGGAACCATACTTAATTGATTTAGTCATCCTCCAGTATTCTACAATATTTCTAAAAACATTAAAATGAATTTTTAAATATTGGGCCTTAATTTTCCACTAATTTTCACTGGATTATGTAATAATTTATGGATGTCAGTAAATTCTAGTTTATTAAGCGCTTCTGTATGTATTATTTAATGTAACGAGAGGTTGGATTGAATTACTTTTTTTTAAAGTTTTTTAGAAAAATTTATTATTTATTTATTTATTTTTGGCTGCGTTGGGTCTTCGTTGCTGCGCGTGGGCTTTCTCTAGTTGCAGCGAGCGGGGGCTACTCTTCGTTACGGTGCGCAGGCTTCTCATTGTGGTGGCTTCTTTTGTTGCAGAGCACGGGCTCTAGGTGCACGGGCTTCAGTAGCTGTGGCACGTGGGCTCAGTAGTTGTGGCTTGCGGGCTCTAGAGCGCAGACTCAGTAGTTGTGGTGCATGGGCTTAGTTTCTCTGCTGCATGTGGGATCTTCCCAGACCATCGTGTCCCCTGCATTGGCAGGTGGATTCTTGTTTTGTTTTTTTTATTATCTTTTGGCTGTGTTGGGTCTTTGTTGCTGCACGTGGGCTTTCTCTCGTTGCGGCGAGTGGGGGCTTCTCTTTGTTGCGGTGCGTGGGCTTCTCATTGCGGTGGCTTCTCTTCTTTCAGAGCACGGGCTCTAGGCACCCGGGCTTCAGTAGTTGTGGCGCGTGGGTTCAGTAGTTGTGGCTTGCGGGCTCTAGAGCACAGGCTCAGTAGTTGTGGTGCACGGGCTTAGTTGCTTCACGGCATGTGGGATCTTCCTGGACCAGGGCTTGAACCCGTGTCCCCTGTATTGGCAGGCGGATTCTTAACCACTGCGCCAACAGGGAAGTCCCAGCCCATCTATTCTTTTTTTTTTTTTTTTTTTTTCTTTTTGCTGTACGCAGGCCTCTCACTGTTGTGGCCTCTCCTGCTGCGGAGCACAGGCTCCGGACGCGCAGGCTCAGCAGCCATGGCTCACGGGCCCAGCCGCTCCGCGGCATGTGGGATCCTCCCACACCAGGACACGAACCCGTGTCCCCTGCATTGGCAGGCGGACTCTCAACCACTGCGCCACCAGGGAAGCCCCCATCTATTCTTAATGACCGAAGGTAGAACATTTTCTGAAACACATGCAGATGTTGAAATATGAGTGTATTGTATCATGCTTTCCCTTTCACACTCATTTTATGGAATTGTAGGAAAGGGCTTTATTTTACTAATGTTAGTAATGTAAAGGCCTAGAGACCTGTCTTGGATTTTTCATCTAGCTTGTGGGATACTGCAGGATGACCAGAAACTTTTATTTCTGGTTTTTATTGATTTTGGTTTCTCTGCCTACTGATATGTGTGTGTGTGTGTGTGTGTGTGTGTGTGTGTGTGTGCGCGCGCGTGCAGAGTAGTTAATGATCACAGAAAGAAATAGGAGAGCACATGATTTAAAAAGAACTTTTCACTTATCTTTTCATACAGCTAATATTCCTTTTGTAATATAAATCATTATTATCAGATGTATCTGTCATGTAATTTTATCATTTATCAGATTTCTTATACAGCACAACATAACTAAAATGTAAATAAGTTATCCATTTTATGTATTTTAATATTTCATTGAATGATACATTTTTATATATTTTTATGTAATTGAATTTGAGTATTTGAAAGGTTGTCACTAAACTTGATGGAAATCTTAACTGATTATCTCATATAGTACATTTTGAAAGAATAATTTTTCTAATTTTTAAAAATCAGTCCATCTATTTTGATGAACCAAATCCAGCACAAGCCAAAGGATTGTCCAGCCCAGAAGGATTACCAGACTGGGTGATGGGCGAGCTGGGGAACGGTGAGCACAGACTCAGCGAGTCACGGACGCTCTCTTCTGGAGAAGATTGCTCTTTGGTACAGTCGCCGACCCATGTCCAGAGGTACGCCATGAACTTGGGGTTTCAAGTGTGTTTCATTATTTAGCCCATCTTTGGAACTGGTTAGTACATTCCATTTTTCCATGTTTTTTTTATGGTAAGCAGTTGGTTTACTTTATATTTTTACTATGAAGTTGAGGGCTATGAAGGAATGTTGTATAGTTAAAATAACAGTTTTGCTTTTCCATTTGTTGTATATTCAAGATTATAGTATGTTTTTAGCTGCTTTTTGGATATATGTTAAATATTTCTATCTAGTCCACTGCTTGGAAAGTGGTGCCTGAAAATCTTTAAATGACACAGTTCTCTGTTTCCCTTTATGACAAGCGTGAATTAAGGACATTTCACTGACTTCAACCAAATATAACATCCTCCATATCCATCTGGAAGCTTATGCTTGAACTTCTGTCCTTCCCCCTCATTGAACAGTGTTCGTTTTGATTTAATAAAAGAATGAATGCAAACATAAACCCTATTAAACTGTGCTTTCTTACTAGAGTACTAAGCTTAAATAGGATTTTTAGTACAAATAAACGTGAACTTCTGAGTTTGTTAAGTACACAATAAAACAGTTGTTGTAGTATAACTTTTGGCCTTCAGGACGGGTAGATTTAAATTGGACTTTTATCAGATTTTGAGTTTTACCTTTGGCATGTTCCCTGAAATGTTAAAGTATTGGACAGTGTCAATTCTTACATTACTCCTCACCATTCTCTTGGTAATTTTAATTTTTGGAATTTGAATAGGTTATGGATATGTAATCTTTCTTTTCTGCTATAATTTTTTTTGGTTTATTCCTTAAAAGATACAGAAATCTTATTAGTAATTTGAAGTGTCTTCGTAGTTGATATAGTCTGGTTATGTTTTTCAGACCTCAGGTATTATGGTGGAAAAGAACAGGTGAACAGAAAGCAAGAGATCCAGTCCATATGAAATTTTTTTATTAGAAAGGGGAAACAAATTAATATGGAACAGGAAGAGGTGATATAATTAAGGACATGTTTCGGAAGAGGGAAAAGGAATGAATAGATGAGTCCAAAGCAGGCGGTGTTAAATACTAATTTTTGCCTTCCTAGGAGATTCAGAAGCAGAAGAGTTGTGACTGGAATTTTTGTTAGCTGTGTAGCAGTAAGTTGGGGTGTAAGGAGATTGTGGTCTCGTTACAGAGACTGAGGCAGGGACAGTGTTCTTCCTGTCTGCACGGTATTTCCAGTGCCTGGCCCTGGGTGGGCACCTGTGACCAACGGTATGAGTCTTAGTTTTTGGTGAGTGCCTACATGAGTCAGTGAATGGGCTGTTAGGCACTGCCACACATTGAATTTATTCTGGACACAGCCTCTTTGAGGCAGGCATATTGTGGCAGAGAGAATGGCTCACAAGGATTTGCAAAAAGTACTGTTAGAAAAAGTTGAGGGAAGGATAAATTTTAGAAGAAGTTAAGGGATGTGTGGTTATAGGCTACAGAGATGCCCTGTTTGTGTCCTAACCTTTTTATATTTTTAACAATGCAATTAGTAAAGGCAATGAAGGAACTGGAAAAGGCAAGTCTCTTTCTAGTCAAGTGTTAGAATTTCACTAAGGCCAAGGCCAAGTAGGGCTGCAAAAACAAAACTTCTCAGGGGTATCTTTACTTACATGCTTCTCTTAACTTAACTTGATCTATTTAAAAATTTTAATTTGCATGTACATTAATTAACAGATATTTGTAATTTTATGTACATGAAGGCACTTAAAAGTAAAACTAACATTTACTTCATCTAAAGGCAATACAATTGATTTAAGACCAGATACAAAATGTGTGAGATCAGATCAGTAGTGGTGGTGGAATCTATTGATGGTCTGTCTTCATATTGTTTTCTGAAGTTGTTCCTTTGCTCTGAGTGGTCATACTGTGCTGCTGAAAAAGTTAGAATCTGCTCGTGTTGACCTAATACATCTCCTCCGTTCTGCAAGGAATTGTTTAAAAAGTTTAAGAGGCTTATAATATTTGACACATGTATGTTTTTGTAGTGAATAATTTATTGTTACTTAGAACTGAAGTTTAATGCTGCCTCATAAATGTTACAACCACTTCAACTTGTCCTTTGAACATCCTCTTTAATCTTAAAAGATTTTCCCCCTTAGTGTTTCTGTTTTGATCACTTTATAAAATCCTGCTTTACTTAGACCTTTTTGTATGTGAAGTATTTCTCATGGCATTTTAGATTATGCTGTTTGTGTCCTAGCCTTTTTATATTATTAAAGATGCAGAGTCCTTCTGAAGCCCCTTTGTTAGGACCCTATTCAACAGAGACGGCACCTGCCCTTTACCTTTATTCTTCCTGTAGGATATGGCATGCAGCCTCATTCTAGACACATTAGAAGTATTACGAGGTCATATTCTGTCAGGCTTATTATCATGCTTTTTTCCACCAAATACACATTGCACACTAGTAAACTTAGCATTTCACTTCAGACAGTTTCAACACATAACTAGTCCTGTCCTGGTTTTATCCTTTTTCATAGTTCTTGGTGTAAGCTTATGTTATTACCCATGGTTTATTTTATAAAAACCACTTTCCAAATTGCCTTGCCATTTTATTAGAGATCTTTTATTGTATTTAATGTCAAATAGCTGCTTCCTTTCTTGACAATGAAATACTTGAATTATATTTGAACTTGGAGCATGGTTTTACAAAATGTTACTAATGAGACCATAGACATAGATCTCCTGCCTGTACAGTTTGGTTAATTTCATTTAGACAACCATGAGATACATCCATATAAATGACTTCCCAGTCATCTTTCAGGTGCTTACCATTGAGAGATGGTAAAGATCCTGATTGTCTTTGTGGTACACAGAGTTTCAGGTGGCCCCGAGATCCTGCTCTGGGTGTTGACAGCCTTGTACAGTCCTTCCTCCTTGAGTGTGGGCAGGACCTGTGAGTGGCTTCTAACCAATAGAGTATGGCAGTGGTGATGGGCTGTCACGTCCGTGAATACATTGCGATACATAAGACTCTGCCCTGCTGGCAGACTGGCTCTAGAGGCTTGCTGTCTTTTCCTTGCTGGCTTGAAGAAGCAGGCTGCCGTGAATCCCATATCCAGAAGGAACGGAAGCTGCTGACAACCGTGACAGTGGGGAAGCAGATTCTTCCCTCATTGAGTCTCTGTATGAGAACCCAGCTCTGGGCAAACCCTGATTGCAGCCTTGTGTGGCCTTAAGCAGAGGACTGAGCTCGGCTGCACCTGCACTTCTGACCCACAGAAACTATGAGAAAATGTATGTGTTGTTTAAAGCTGTTATGTCTGTGGTAATTGGTTATGCAGCAATAGATGACTGATACAGTTTTTATCCTCATTTTAGAAAATTATACAGTCTATATATGATGCACGCTCTTTGTAAAAACCTCAGTGTAGAACTATGAAGGGTAAAAAGAGTCCTTCCCTCCATGTTCTTGCTTCACTTCCCTCACGAGAGGTAGTTGGCATCAACAGTTTGGTGTGTATCATTCCATAGTACACACATACCCACACGTATGTAATTAAAAATTATAGGGCTTCCCTGGTGGCGCAGTGGTTGAGAGTCCGCCTGCCGATGCAGGGGACACGGGTTCGTGCCCCGGTCCGGGAGGATCCCACATGCCGCGGAGCGGCTGGGCCCGTGAGCCATGGCCGCTGAGCCTGCGCGTCCGGAGCCTGTGCTCCGCAACGGGAGAGACCACAACAGTGAGAGGCCCGTGTACTGCAAAAAAAAATAAAAAATAAAAATAAGTTGGCTTGTACTACATGTATTATTCTTTTGTCACTTAACTGTGTCTTAATCCTGTGTCATGTAACCTGTGTAATCTTTTTCATCACAGATAATAATCCATAGCATAGATTTACTGTAACTTACCCATCTCGTTGCTTTTGATTCTTTAGTGTTAAAAGAACGCCTTAGTTAACTTCCTGGTGCATATATCATTATGCGCCTGTGTGTGTTTGGGCTATTAGGGATGCTGTAGCTGGGCACAGTAAAACATTTAATGGGTGAGCTGTTGGTGGGATTATTAGTAGGTTCAACACCTTGTGCAATGGTAACAAAAATATATGGGCTAGTATGGAATGATCTCTAAGATGTATAAAGTTCAAAAGAAGTACATAAAAGTGTAGTAAGCTTCCATTTGTGTGTGTGTGTGTGTGTGTGTGTGTGTGTATTTTAAAGAGGATATATGGATACGTATGGGTACGCGTGCATGGAGTATTTCTGGGTGCCACATACGAAACTGTTTTACCTTTAGGGAGTGGGAGTAATCTGGTGTGAAAAGTTCAAAAATTTTTTGTACACATGTCTATGTTATTTTTAATAATCACACATTTTTTGATAAATGGTGTCAGGTTGCCTTCCAAAACACTATCTTATTAAAAAGCTTGGGCATACACACTATTTACCATAGTTACGCACGTTAATAAATCTAACCATGTATAGCAAATACACAGATTTAAACATAAGAATGAAATTTTCCCAATGAACAGTCTCAGTGTTTGTGGATTTCACTTGTATTTCTAGTTTGTTAAAATAGGAACCAAGTGAGGCAAGTTGTACGTTTATGGAGCACCTACTGTATGCTAAATACTCTTCTAGAAATCTTTTGTAAGTTATCTGATTGCATCCTGTCTGTAGTTCTGTGAGGTTGACAAAATTGCGCTTTGTATTTATTGATGAGGTAACAGCTTCAGTAAGGTCAATAAACTTTCCCAGTGATGGATTCAGTATTGGAATCTAGGTCTTTGTGATTCCAGACCCCATATTCTTTCTGGTGTTCCATGTAGGCATGAGTACTTTATGCAGCAAACATGGAAACTTCACTATAATCCATTTTTTCTCCACTTGAGCTGTGTTAGCAATCTTGGGCGACTATACCTTTGTTCTTGGTTATTTCTAGGTTGAGCTGAAATGAGGCAGTTTGCCTTTGCTCAGATATCACTTCTGACACTTGGCAACCATGTATCCTCAGGCAGCTTACTTACTTTCTCTAAACCCCAGTTTCGTCTCCTGTAAGTTGGAGATGGGGGTAGTACTAACGTCAGAGTCGTGTGGGTGAAGTGCATACTGCACGTCGAGCTTCTGACCCGGGACCTGTGAAAGTGCTGGCTGTTGCTAACGCCATCATCAGTGGTGCGGGGATGGTTACTTTAACAGGCCACACAGGGGCTTGCTTGTTAGAGTGACTGCTCTTTTGCTTCTCTCATTATTTAATCTTCCCAAAGGGTATTGTCTTAAGGTCCATTGGTCATTAATTATTTTCAGTTCCTAAAAGTCATTCTGTGTTTCTGAGAGAAAGAAATTAATGCTATGCAGAAAAGTTCAGATTGTAAGTATGATTCCTGCACACTCTCAGAATAAAGAGAGGTAATAGTATTTTAGAAGAGGCTTTTGGGAGTTCCTTGGTGGTCCGGTGGTTAGGACGCAGTGCGTCCACTGCTGGGGCCCCGGGTTCAATCCCTGGTCAGGAAGCAGATCTTGAAAGCCACGCAGCGTGGCCAAAGAAATAAAAAAATAAAGTAAAAATAAAATAAAAGAGGTTTTGAATCAGTCTTTATTTAGATAACTCAGCAAGCCCCCTTTTCCAGGATAGAGGGAACACAGTGTGGCTGGCCCTGTTTTTAAACATTTTATCACAGCGTGTATTAGAAGCTGCCTAAGTGACATTAGACTTCAGTTCTTGTCGTCTCTCTGTGCTTTTTTCTGTGCATTATCCCAAAGACAGACACAAAGGTAATAGATTTTATTTTGTCCTCCTGTTCTGTGAAAAATGTTTTGAAGCTTCTTTTTTTTTTTGCGGTACACCAGCCTCTCACTGTTGTGGCCTCTCCCGTTGTGGAGCACAGGCTCCGGACGCACAGGTCCAGTGGCCATGGCTCACGGGCCCAGCCGCTCCGTGGCATGTGGGATCCCCCCGGACCAGGGCACGAACCCGTGTCCCCTGCATCGGCAGGCGGACTCTCAACCACTGCACCACCGGGGAAACCCTGAAGCTTCTTTTTAATGGCTTGTAATTATTTATATAGCTTTTCAGTCAAGTATGATGTGGTCTGGTAGCTTATCACCAGAGTGTAGTTAGGTTCTGGGATAGGGGACGATGAAAAAGAATGATGTAATACCCCTTATTGTTTCTACTGGAAACTTTGGTTAAGAGTTACGAGTTAGGAGAAAGCACAGAGGAGAGATGTGGAATCAATGCCGACCTTTAAACACTGCTTCACGGTGGAGGAGAGACAATGCTGCTTATTTTAGAGGACTTCACTGCTGAGAAAGAAGGCAGCAGTTGTTTACATTTCCTCAGATGCCACTTTATAAAGAGTCATCCAGATTGCTTAAGAATTCTAGGAGCATGCAAGCAGAATTATTATTTATTATATATGACTTTTACCATATTAGATTTAGGTTAATTTTACATAAATTAAAGTTTTATCTTTTGATTTATGTTGTATCCTTCAAATAACAAATATGTTCATACCTTTAAGAAAGGACTTGGAGAATAATTATCCTATTTTACATGAGTGTGGAGGACTATAATTTGTGCATCTTGCTTTAATGAGATCTTTCCATGGGTTATTTGGTGCCAGATTTCAGTTTGGAATGAAGAATCTAATTATAGTCCTGCCCTTATGGAAAATATGATTTGCTTTACAGTGAGCCTCTTTATGATGTGGTTTTCCAGGAATGCATTGTGGCGAAGAGCGGGGACTGTGTCCTTTAAAAATGTCTCCCAGTACAGCCAGCGTTTCATGTGCTGGTACAGTTTAAGAACATCGCCAGCAGATGGTGACCAAGTATAATGAAAAAATGTACTTATGGTTGAGTATGTTGATCTGTGTGAAAAAACAGTTTTCACTTTAAAAATATTGATTTAATTTTTAGTCTGTATACTCAACTATAGTAGATAGAATCTTTTAAATTTGTTAAACTCCATTTCTATATGTAAATGGCACTGATCTATAAATAGCCTCTGCTTCTAAATTGTTGGATGAATTTACAGGGGAGCTTATCATTACCTTTCCTTCCTAGGATTTCTTTATGTCCATTGGCATAGATAATTATGGTTAGGGTTACATGTAGTAAAACATCCTTAAATATTATTCACAAAAAGTACATTCATTTTATTTAAGAATTGCCCTGTTGATTAGGCAAAGATACATTCTGCACTAGTACATTACGTATCTTCGTTCCATACGTATACTACGTATATTCTGCAGCAGTGTAATACAGCATCCCGCAGTGGTGGGAATGTTCCGCAGCTGTGCTGTCCAGTATCGCAGCCACTATTCACATGTGACTGCTGAGCACTTGCAGTGTGGCTACTGTGGCTGAGGAATTGAATTTGGGGTTTTAATTAGTTCAAGTAGCCATATGTGATTAGGGGCTACCAAGTGGGGCTTGGAGTTCTAGACCTGGGTCTTCCTGCCAGGTGGAGAGCTGCTGTCTAGGTGGGCAGTGGGAGGTGGGTGTTGGTGCATCTAAACTGCCTCTGCCCCCGGGAGAGACCTGTGCTGTGTGCTTACTGCACTTCCTGGGTATCTCCCTTCTTTGGTGAGGATCGCCTGTGATCAGTATCTGGTAGCTTCCTGTTGGTCAGTCTAAGGTTTAAGAGGACCTCTCCCCAACAAGTCTTTTTGGAAGAAAGAAAAATTAATCATTTTTCTTAAATTAATGAAAGAAAAGTCAATCTTTTTCATCATTGTGTTTGGAGAGAACGTTTAGTGAGGAACAAATGTGATTAACTTGGTCTTTTTGCCAGAATGGACACTTGTTAGGCAGATGTTTAACCTTGAGCTCTAGGGGTAAGACTGCTTCATAAACAAGGGATGGAAACTTTCTTAGGATCCTCAATAGAACAGTATGTTTCACACCCTCATGGGACCACTTAGCTGCTCATTAATTTTCAACAGTGATGTGCTAATTAAATATCATTCTTAGGTATTTACCAAGGCAAGGCCAAGTGACAGCAATTTGTAACTGAGATGGAATAGCTTTGAAAATAATGGCCTTGCATTTCTTTTAGGCTTTTTTTTCCATTGAGTCAGATTTTTGACAAATTTAGTCACTTCTAACTTTTTAAAATTTTTTAACGAGTGGGGCTTTGTAATAAGTATCTCTTTGTTTCACAAGCAAGTTTCTTTTTGTGAGATCATAATATTGAACAGTTTAGTTCTGATTGTTCTTTTAAACAAAAAAGGATGACAGTAAGCTTATATGTGTTGTAAAACTTAGAGGGAATTAAAATACTCTCTTGAGTGTTGATACTATTAAACCAGAGATATATTAATAAACGTTGATTTAAATGAGTGACTTTTAAAGCTGGTTTTTAATTTTAAAATCAAATGTGTTATTTTAAAGTAGGAAATGGGGAAAAATACAAAGTCTTAAAAAGTTTATGAATCTCTGATCATTTTTTGGTTTGGTCAAGCTTCTCATTTATTTAAAATTTAGTTTTGTTTTTTTTATTCCTAATAAAGTTCTCTTTGAAATATTAAAATAAATATATTGTGGATCCGTGAAAGTTATTTTCATTTTCTTATTTTCAGTGTTATTTGATACTTTACTGCGGTATTAATTGTTGCTAATTATTTTTATGTTTCATTGATATTTAGCAATACCGTAAGAAAACTATTCCGCAGATGGTATATAACAGTATTACTTGCTGCTCAGATGAATGCACCGATGTGAAATCTAAAGTTAGTTCTCATTTTAGTTTTCTGATTTATAAGGCAGTAGTTGTATTACTCTTAAAAAGTTTTACCTCTGTGAAACATAGCATATATGTAAAAAGTGTATGAAAATGACAGGTACAGTTTAAAGAGCAGTTAGAAAATAAACGTCCCTATGCTGCTAACCCAGCCAAGAAATAGCACATCACTGCTCCAGGAGACCTTCGGCCGTGCCTCCTCCCCCTTGTCCTGAAAGGCCAGCGCTCTGTATTCTGTGTTGATCATTTCTTTGCTTAGATCAACATAGAGAACATGACCAGCTCTCCAGAAACCTCTCTCTCGCTCCCTCCCAGTCATTTATCGTCCCTGCAAAAGGTGACCACTATTTTGCATTATATCAACATAGGTTAGTTTTTGGTTCATAAAGTATTTTCACTTTTTTCCAGCTTCTTTTGTTCAGCATTATGTAGTGAGATTGATCCATGTTGTTGCATTTAGCAATGGATTTTTCTTTGATTACTGTGTGACTATATCACATTTTTATTTCCATTCTGCCATTGTTGGATGTTTGGGGTTGTCCCAGCTTCTAGCTATTACAAATAATCCTGTGAACATTCTTTCACACGTCTTCTAGTGCACATATGTATACTGTGTTGACTTGGAAGTGTAATTATGGTAGATGCTGCCAAAGAGTTTTCCAAAATGGTTATAGCAATTTACATTTCCACCAGGAAGGCTTTCAAAGTCTGTGGCTCATCGTCTTTACCAGTACTTGGTTGTTCAGTTTCTTTTAGCTTCAGCAATTCTAGTCTGGTACATGTGAGTTTTAATTTGCATTTTCCCTCATGACTAATGATATTGAGCACACTTTTCTATGCCTGTTGACCATTTGGGTATCTTCTTTTGTGAAGTTCCTGTTTGTTCCCATTTTAATAAAAATGGTTTGTCAGTCTTTTCTCCATTGATTTGTTGCAACTCTTTATATATTCTGGAAACAAATTCTTTGATACATGTATGGCAAATGTCTTCTCCCACGTTCACTGGTATGTTCGGTTGAACAATATTTAATTATAATATAATTATTTTTAGTCAGTCATCTCTGATATTCTTTTTTAGTCAGTCATCTCTGATATTCTTTTTTTAGTCAGTCAGCTCTGATATTCTTTTATTCTTCTTTCACGCAAAAGAAGAATGTTTAAGATTTCTTACCTTGCCTGTCTCAAGATCATGGGGATACCTTCTAGAAGCTTCCTTATTTTACCTTTCTCATTTGGATATGTGCTATATCTGGAGTTGATTCTTATGTATGAAGTGATGTAGGGGTCATCCCCCCACCCCTCCTGTGGATAAATGATAGCCATCTGACCCAGTATCATTTAAAAAAGCTATTTTTCCCCACTACTATAGTTGACACCATTATTGTAAACCAGAAAATCTTACTTGTGTGGGTTTCTGGACCCTTGTCTCCTCCGATGGTCTCTCTGTGTGTGTACTAATACTAACCACGCTGCCTTAGTTACTGTGGCTTTAAAATAAAGTCTTGATTTTTGGTAGTGCAGTGCATGCACTCCAGGTTTCTTCTTCTTTAAGACTGCCTTGACTCTTTTTGGTCCTTTGCATTCCCATATAAATTCTAGAATTATCTTGCCAGTTTTAATAACACACATACACATGCCCCTGTTGAGATTTTGATTGAGAATGCATTGAGTCTGTAGATCAACTTGGGAAGAATTAATATCTTTATAATATGGAATTACTCCAAGCCCCAGGCAAGCAATGCTCTGCTCTCTGTCACTATAGTTTTGCCTTTTCTAGAAGTTACATATGAGTGGAATCATGAATTATGTAGTCTTATGCATCTGGTTATTGTTTTTGAAGTTCATGTGGCATGTATCAGTAATTCATTCCTTTTTATTCCTGAATGGTATTTCACTGATGAGTATATTACATTTGTTTATCCACTGACTTGTTAATAGATATTTGGATTGTTACCAGTTTTTAATTATTCTGAATAATGCTGCTATGGACATTCATATACATATTTTTGTTTGGACATGTGTTTTTCATTTCTTTTGTGTAAATATCTAGCAGTGGGTTGTGTGGTAAGTGTATTTTTAACTTTTTTAGGGAATCAAACCATTTTCCAAAATAGTACCATTTGACATCCCCATTAGCAATATGAGTGTTCCAGTTTCTTCACATCCTCAACTCTTGGTATTTTCTGTGTTTTAGATTTTGGCCGTTGTAATGAGCATGTTAGTGGTATCTCGTGGTTTTAACTCACATTTTTCCTAATGACTAATGATGCTGAGCATCTTTTCACATGCTCACTGGCCATTTGTGTCTCTTCTTTGGAGAAATGTCTATTCCAGTAGTTAACTGCTCCCCACACGCCCAACATACAATAATTACTATAGACATTTCTAAAAAGGAGAATAATAGGAGGTACAAAGAAGTCCATAGCAATTCTGAAATCCAGTTGGGTAAATGTTGGAAGTTCCTTAATTAAGGCTCAAGATCTGGGTATAATGCTCCATGTCTCTTGGCTCCTCCCGCTAGGTTTTTGATTCCATCTTCTGAGTTATCCTTTCTTTTTCATGAAAAATAGTAAGTGTTTGTGTTTCGGTAGTTTGTGCTTGCAGGTGAGTAGTTTTCTTAGTCTGCTTCCTTCCAGAAGAATTTTGGGGGTCCAGTGGTCCCTTTTCATTTTGTACTCTGTCCCTTTCAGTCCAAGGACAGTGATTTTGCTGATATAATTTCCTCAAAACCTTTGTAGACCTCCTGTGAATCCTATGTGTGTTCACTCCATTAGACAAAAGCCACATATACTCATCTCTTTTTAGGTTGGGTTACTTCTCAGAAGATTGAAGGACAGTGTCCTTAAGTTTTTCAGAAGCCCTGTTGTTTGAGATGCACACCCTTAATCCTTTTAAAGGTCTTTATGTATGAATGTACTCTGATGTACCACCTTTGATCTTTTTTTTAAAAAAATAAATTTATTTATTTATTTTATTTTTGGCTGCATTGGGTCTTCGTTGCTGTGTGAGGGCTTTCTCTAGTTGCGGCGAGCCGGGGCTACTCTTCGTTGCAGTGCACGGGCTTCTCGTTGTGGTGGCTTCTCTTGTTGTGGAGCATGGGCTTTAGGTGCACAGGCTTCAGTAGTTGTGGCTCACGGGCTCTAGAGCGCAGGCTCAGTAGTTATGGTGCATGGGCTTGGTTGCTCCGCGGCATGTGGGATCTTCCTGGACCAGGGTTCGAACCCATGTCCCCTGCATTGGCAGGCTGATTCTTAACCACTGTGCCACCAGGGAAGCCCTGATCTTTTTGATCTTAACAAAAGGTTGTTGATTTGTACTGTTGGCTTAATCTCTCGGCAGTGCGCAAACTTAGCTTGGTGCCATTTCTTAATTGCTCATGTTTTGCCTCTGGAGAGACGGAGAATTTTTAAAACCATGAAGCCCCAGTTCCTTTTTCTTTAATTGTCCTTCACTTAACTTACTACTCTCCTCTTGCATCTTACTGTAAGCAGCAAGACATACTTTGCTTGGAAATCTACTTAGCTATAGCACTCACGCAATTCATTAGGCACGTTTTCTATTTCTCATGTTATTGAAGATGATGGGGTGGCTTTCTACCACTGTATAAAAAGGATTTCTCACTTCCTTTTGAGCCCTTACTGGCAATGTCCTCAAATTCCAGATTTCTACTAACAGCCTGTTGAAGTCAATTTCGTGTTTCTCTGGCACACTACTGAAAATCCTTCTAGACTCTGACCACTACCTGGTTCAAAAGACACTTCTGAATTTTTAGGCAGCACCTCACTTCCATGTACCCAAATCATTATTAGTTATCTATTGCTGTGTAACAAATTATTCCAAATCTTAGCAGCTTAAAGCAACAAACATTTATTTCATGAGCATAGCTGAGTTTTCTGGCTCAGGTTCTCTTGTAAAGCTGAAATCAAAATATTGGCTGAGACTGTGGTCTCAGTTGAAGGTTTAACTGAGGGGATAATCCATTTCTGTTCTCACTTACGTGTTTAATAGGATTCAGTTATATGTGGGCTCTTGGTTTGGGGCCCTCAGTCTTCTATGGCTGTCATCCAGAGGCCTCATCCAGTTACTTGCTTCTGGACTTCTCTGTAGGACAGCCCACAATAGGGCAGCTGGCTTCCATCAGAGGAAGTAAGCAAGATGGAAGCCAGAGTCTTTTTTTTTTTTTTTTTTTTTTTTGCAGTACATGGGCCTCTCACTGTTGTGGCCTCTCCCGTTGCGGAGCACAGGCTCCGGACGCGCAGGCTCAGCGGCCATGGCTCACGGGCCCAGCCGCTCCGTGGCACGCGGGATCTTCCCGGACCAGGGCACGAACCCGTGTCCCCTGCATTGGCAGGCGGACTCTCAACCACTGCGCCACCAGGGAAGCCCAAAGCCAGAGGGTTTTCATAAGGTAGTTTTCGAAGTGATAATCCATCACTTTTGCCAGATTCTGGTTATTAGAAGTAAGTCACTAGGTTCAGTCCACACTCAAGAAAAGGGCATTACACAAGGGATTTTGGGATAACTGGGAGGCATATTAGATATTGCCTGGCACAGGGTTCCCCAACCCCCAGGCTATGGACCGATAACGGTCTGCAGCCTGTTAGGAACCGGGTCGCACAGCAGGAGGTGAGCGGTGGGCAAGTGAGCAACCTTCATCTGCTGCTCCCCGTCGGTCACATTATCACCTGAACCATTCCCCTCCCACCCCCTGTCCGTGGAAAAACTGCCCTCCACAAAACCGGTCCCTGGTGCCAAAAAAGGTTGGGGACTGCTAGCCTAGCACATACCTCGGACAAGTACTAAAAGTATAATAGGCATACAACTAGAAAGAAATATAACTAGAGGGATTAAAATGGAATACAATGAATAGTCAATGAACACAGTCAAAGGAGGTAGGGGAGAAAGAACAGGAACAAAGAAAGATGGGACAAATGTAAAACCAATAGCAAAATGGCAGAGTAAATAGAACCATATCAGTGATTACGTTAAATGTAAATGGACTCAACACTCTAATCTAAAGGTAGTGGTTGTTAGACTGGATCAAAAAGCATGAACAAACTGTATGTTGTCTGTAAGAGACATACATACAAGGACAAGTAAATTAAAACTAAAAGGATGTAAAGAGATGTGTAATGGGAGCAACAAACATAAGAAAGCTGGAATGGCCATATTAAATATCAAATAAAATAGACTTTAAGACAAGGAGAATTACCAGAGATGAATAGAATCATTTTGTAATGATACAGGGGTCAATTCATAACCATGACATAACAGTTATAAGTGTATAAGCATCAAATAATAGAGCTTCAAAAATACGTGTAGCAAAGGAACCTCCATACTGTTCTCCATAGTGGTTGTATCAATTTACATTCCTACCAACAGTACAGGAGGGTTCCCTTTTCACCACACCCTTTCCAGAATTTATTGTTTCTAGATTTTTTTGATGATGGCCATTCTGACCAGTGTGAGGTGATACCTCATTGTAGTTTTGATTTGCATTTCTCTAATAATTAGTGATGTTGAGCATCTTTTCATGTGCCTTTTGGCCATCTGTATGTCTTCCTTGGTGAAATGTCTATTTAGGTCTTCCGCCCATTTTTTAACTGGATTGTTTGTTTCTTTTGATATTGAGCTCCATGAGCTGTTTGTATATTTTGGAGATTAATCCTTTGTCCGTTGTTTCATTTGCAAATATTTTCTCCCATTCTGAGGGTTGTCTTTTCATGTTGTTTATGGTTTCCTTTGCTGTGCAAAAGGTTTGAAGTTTTATTAGGTTCCATTTGTTTATTTTTATTTTTATTTCTGTTACTCTAGGAAGTGGGTCAAAAAAGATCTTGCTGTGGTTTATGTCAAAGAATGCTTTTCCTTTGTTTTCCTCTAAGAGTTTTATAGTATCTGGTCTTATATTTAGGTCTTTAATCCATTTTGAGTTTATTTTTGTGTATGGTGTTAGGTACTGTTCTAATTTCATTCTTTTACATGTAGCTGTGCAGTTTTCCCAGAACCACTTATTGAAGACACTGTCTTTTCTCCATTATATGTTCTTGCCTCCTTTGTCATAAATTAGGTGCCCATATGTGAGTGGGTTTATCTCTGGGCTTTCTATCTGTTGATCTATATTTCTGTTTTTGTGCTAGTACCATACGGTTTTGATTACTGTAGCTTTGTGGTATAATCTGAAATTGGGGAGCCTGATTCCCCCAGCTCCATTAAAAATAGAATTATCATATGACCCAGCAATCCCACTACTGGGCAAATATCTTGAGAAAACCATAATTCAAAAAGAGACATGTACCACAGTGTTCATTGCAGCACTATTTACAATAGCCAGGACATGGAAGCAACCTAAATGTCCATCGACAGATGAATGGATAAAGAAGATGTGGTACATATATATAATGGAATATTACTCAGCCATAAAAAGAAATGAAATTGAGTTATTTGTAGTGAGGTGGATGGACCTAGAGTCTGTCATACAGGGTGAAGTAAGTCAGAAAGAGACAAACAAATACTGTATGGTAACACATATATATGGAACCAAAAAAAAATGGTACTGATGAACCAAGTGGCAGGGCAGGAATAAAGACATAGACGTAGAGAATGAACATGAGGACACAGTGTGGGGAGGGGAAAGCTGGGGCGAAGTAAGAGCAGCATCGACATATATACACTACCGGATGTAAAATAGTTAGCTAGTGGGAAGCAGCAGCATAGCACAGGGAGATCAGCTCGGTGCTTTGCGATGACCTAGAGGGGTGGGATAGGGAGGGTGGGAGGGAGATGCAAGAGGGAGGAGATATGGGGATATATGTATGCATATGGCTGATTCACTTTGTTATACAACAGAAACTAACACAGTATTGTGAAGCAATTATACTCCAGTAAAGATCTGTTTTAAAAAAAAAAAAATGTACCAAAAAGTAACAAGAGCTAAAGAGAGACATAGACAAATCTACAGCCATTGTTGCAGATTTTAACATCCCTTTCTTAGGAATTATGGAGCAACATGACCAAAGAATCAACAAGGATTTAGAAGATTTGAACAATACTCTGAGCTACCTCAACCTAGTTGACATCTAAGAAATACCCCATCCAATAAGTGCAGATTACACATTCTTCAAGTGCACATGGTATGTTCATCGGGATAAGTCACGTCTGGGTCGTAAAAGAAATTCAGTTGGTCTCAAAGGATGGAAGTCACACGGAGCATGTTTTCTGATCTCATCGGAATTTAATAAGAAACAATTATAGTACATCCAGAAAAGCCGTCAAACGTTTATAAATTAAAAAAACTCACTTCTAAATAACCTATTTGTCACGAAAGAAATCACAAGGGTTTATAGAAATTTTGAACCAAATGATAAAGAAAATACAACATATCAAAATTTATGAGATGCAGCTTAGAGGGAAATTTAGAGTTTTTAATGCTTGTGTCAGAAAAGAAGAAAAATCCAAAATCAGTGGTCACAACTTCTCCCTTTGGAAGATGGAAGAATAAGAGCTGAGTGAATCCAGTGTAAGCAGAATGAAGGAAATAAAATAGATAAGAGTGGAAATCAGTGCAACAGGAAAACAATAAAGTCAATGGAGGCAAACATTGTTTTTTTTTTTTAAGTTAAATAAAATTGATAAATTCTAGTTAGACTCATGAAATAAAAAGAGAGAAATACATTGGTAAATATAAAAACCTGTAGAATGGTAATTCTGGTTTACAACTCCACTTTTTATTTTTTATAGGGTTACAAAGGCAGTTGAATAAAATGATATCCAACTATATGCTACCTACAAGGGACAAGGGACTCACTTTAGATCTAAGGACACATCCAAGTTGAAAGTGAAAGGATGGAAAAGATATTCCATGCAAATAGTAACCAAAAGAGGGCAGGAGTGGATTTGTATTATAAGAAATAGATTAAGTAATAACCTGTTACAAGAGACAAAGAATGAACTTATATAATGATGAAAGGGTCAATGAACCAGGAAGATATAACAGTTATACACATACATGCACCAAACATCAGAAGTCTTAAATATATGAGTCAAACATCAACAGAATGGAGGGAGAAATAGCTCTACAATAGTGGTAAGAAAACTTCAGTACCACACATTCAGTGATGGTTAGAACAATCAGAAGATCATAAAGAAACAGAGGACTTGAACAACACTGCAGGCCAATTTGACCAAACCAATACATAGAGAACATTCCATCCAACAGCAGTAGAATACATTTTTCTCAAGTGCACATGGAATATTCTCCAGGATAAAACCATTTGATAGTCCACAAAACCAGTTTTAATATATTTTAAAAGATTGAAATCATACTGAGTATCTTTGCTGATCAAAGTGTAGGGAAACTAGGAATCAATAGTAAAACTGGAAAATTCATAAATATGTGGAAATTAAATAACACACTCATAGTCAAGAAGTCAAAAAAGAAATCAAAAGGGAAATCAGAAAATATCTTGAGACAAATGAAAATGAAAACACAACATACCAAAACTTATGGGATGCAGTGAAAGCAGTGCTATGAGGGGAATTTATAGTTGTAAAATCTTACATTAAAAAAGAAAAATCTGACATCAACAACCTAAATTTACATCTTAAGGAACTAGGAAAAGAACAAACTCTGAAGCTAGCAGAAGAAAGGAAATAAAACAGAAAATGGGAAAACATTAGAGAAAATCATGGAAACCACTAGAAAAAAAAGAAGACAACTGAAATCAGACATGAAAGAAGAGACATTGTAACTGATTTTACAGAAATAAAACATTATAAGTGAGTACAATGAGCAGTCGTAAACCAACACATTGGGTAGCCTAGATGAAGTGGATAATTTCCTAGAAACACAGTCTACCAAGACTGAATCATGAAGAAATAGAAAATCTATTTCTATTTCTAGAACAGACCTATAACTAGTAAGGAGATTGAAGCAGTATTCAAAAACCTTCCAACAAAGAAAAGCCTAGGACCAGATAGCTTCACTGGTGAATTCTGTCAAACATTTAAAGAATAGTTAACACCAATCCAAACTCTTAAACTCTTCCAAAATTGAAGAGGGAATACTTCCAGCTTCATGGTATGAGGCCAGCATTACTGTGATACCAAAGCCAGACAAAGACACTACAAGAAAACTACAAACCAATATTCCTGATGAATATTGATGAAAAAACCCTGAAAAAAATACTAGCAAACAATTCAACAGAACATTAAAAGGATTATACACCATGACAAAGTGGGATATATTCACGGAATGCAAGGAAAATTTGACAAATGAAACAATCATTATAGTACACCACATTAACAGAATGATGGAAAAGAAACACGTGATCATCTCAATTGATGCAGAAAAAGCATGTGACAAAATTTAACACTCTTTCATGATAAAAATACTTGACAGACTATGAATAGAAGGAAACTACCTCAAAAGAATAAAGGCCGTATATGAAAAGCCCACAGCTAACAGCATACATAAGAGTGAAAGCAAAAGTTTTACCTTTAAGAGCAGTAGTAAGACAGGGATGCCCACTCTCATCACTTCTATTCAACATAGTACTGGAAGTCCTAACCAGAGCAATGAGGCAAGAAAAAGAAAAGTCATCGAAATTGAAAAGAGAAGAAAAATGATCTCTGTTCACAAATGATATGATCTTACATACAGAAAACTAAATATTCCACAAAAAACTATTAGAACTAATAAACAAATTCAATAAAGTAGCAGGATACAAAACCAACAAATAAAAATCAGTCACAATTTTATACAGTAACAGTGAACAATCTGAAAAGGAAATTAAGAAGACAGTTCCATTTACAACAGTGTCAAAAAAGAATAAAATACTTAGGAATAAACTTAACCAAGGACTTGTACACTAAAAACACTACAAACTATTGTTGAGAGGAATTTAAAAAGACACCAGTAAATGGAAAGACATGAGTTCATGGATTGGAAGACTTAATATTATTAAGATGTACAATACAACCCAAAGTGATATATTGAATAATATTGGGTTGGGTAACATGGGAAACCCGAATGAACGTTTTGGCCAACCCAATACAATCCCAATCAAAATTCCAGTGGCTTTTATTTTCAGAAAAGGAAAAATACTTCCTAAAAGTCATATGGAATCTCAAGTGACACTGAATAGCTGAAACAGTCTTGGAAAAGAAAAGCAAAACTGGAATTCTAACATTTTCTAATTTCAAAACTTCCTACAATGCCACAGTAATCTAAACAGTGTTGTGCTATCCTCAAAGGATAGAGTGAGCTTTCTGCACCAGTGTGCAGTTTTAATCTTACCTCCCTTCTAGTAGCTAGCACCTCATAATAGAAATTAGAGGTGTGGAAAGAAGAAGAGGTAAAAAGTGGCTATAAAATTGCTAGAGTTGAAAAAAAAACACCAGAAATGTTACAACCATGTAAATATTTTGGATATAGCAAGGATGGATTTCCCAACCCAGGTATAGTAGTCTTCCTGTTTCTGGGAAACAAGGCTATTTTGCAGGACGGTCAATGCTGATGCTAGTCTAAGATACATGAAGGAAAGAGAGAACTGTACACAACCCTACAGTTCACGTTCACATTTGGTGTTTGTGCTGGGAAATGTGGGAAGCTAGATCTGTTGCCAGTTTTATTTACCTTTTGTAATGAACATATTTTTTTTTTGCATTTTAAATAAAAAATAACTAGCAGTTTTTGAATTAAATAAGTTTCTTGCTTGGCTATACTGAGATGCTAAATTCACTTGGAGAGAGCACCAAAAATATATATAAGTCCACACACCTTTGGAGATTCTAGTAGTTCTTTGTACTCGGTATTTGTTGAAGCAAAGAGGAAATGTACCCAAACCAACCTCTATACAAAGGACAGACAGCACTGTAAATGTGAGTGTGCCCGTTAACACATAATACATTGACCAAATTTGGTAAGCGAGGCACCACAATTTGTCAGTGTTAATGATATAGAGGCCACGGTACTTAGGTACCTGTATGTAGCAATCAATAAAGCGTTTTTTTTTCCCTTATGACTTCATGCTTTATGAAGATGATGCAAAGACTGTTGGGAATGATCTTTAACAAACTATAGAAGGGGTGTCGTCTGCTCTGATATCAGTCTGTGGTTCCTATTCACAAAGCTCCTTGAGGAGAGAGACTGTCTTGCTCACAATTATATTCCTAAGGCCTGTCACTGTACCATGGAGCACAGTTAATAACTCAGTTATTTGTTAAATGAATATGAATGAATGAACAAATTAATGATTGGATAAATTAGTAAAAAAGTCTGGTACTGGCATAAAGACAGACATATAGACTAATAGATTAGAATAGAGAGCCCAGAGATAAGCCCTTGCATATATGGTCAAATGATTTTTGACAAGGGTGCCAAGACCATTCAATAGGAAAAGGACAGTCTTTTCAACAAATGGCGTGGCAAAACTGGATATTCACATGCAAAAGAATGAAGTAGGACTCTTACTTTTTACTATATATAAAAATTAAGTGGGCTTCCCTGGTGGTTCGGTGGTTGAGAGTCCGCCTGCTGATGCAGGGGACGCAGGTTTGTGCCCCGGTCCGGGAAGATCCCACATGCCGCGGAGCGGCTGGGCCCGTGAGCCATGGCCACTGAGGCTGCGCGTCCGGAGCCTGTGCTCTGCAACGGGAGAGCCCACAATGGTGAGAGGCCCGCATAACGCAAAAAACAAAAACAAAAACAAAAAAATTAACGCAAAATGGATCAAATACCTAAAGGTAAATATCGGGGGAAAGCTTCATGACGATGGATTTGGCATTGATTTATTGGATATGATACCAAAAGCACAAGCAGCAACCAAAAAAAGCTGTAGATAAATTGGACCATGTCAAAATTAAAAACTTTAGTGCATCAAAGGACGCAATCAGCAGAGTGAAAAGGCAACCCATGGAATGGGAGAAAATATTTGCGAATCACCTACCTGAAAAAGGGTTAATATCCAGAGTATGTGAAGAACCCCACAATTCAACAACAACAAAAACAAACAACCTGATTAAAAAGTGGGCAAAGGACTTGAATAGACATTTCTCCAAAAAATTGATCAGTAATCATTCTGGAAATGCAAGTCAAAACCATAATGAGATGCCATCTATTAGGATGGCTACTATAAAACAAACAAACAAAACGTGTTTGGCAAGGATGTGGAGAAGTTGGACCCCTCTGTGCTGTTGGTGGGAATGTAAAATAGTGTAGCTGTGGTTGAACACCGTCAGCAGCTCATCAAAAAAATTAAAAATACAATTACCATATCATACAGAAATCCCACTTCCATGTATATATCCAAAATAATTGAAAACAGGGACCCAAACAGATACTTGTATAGCCTTGTACATAGCATCATTATTTTCAGTAGCCAAAAGATGGAAGCACCCCAAGTATCCGTCAATGGCTGAATGCATAAAAATGTGGCATATGATACAATGGAATATTCTTGAGCCTTAAAAAGGAAGGAAATTCTGACCCATGTTACAACATGGGTGAACCTTGAAGGTATTATGCTAAGGCAGATAAGCCAGTCACAGAATGAAAAATACTGTATGATTCCACTTATATGAAGTGTAAATTCATAGAGGCAGAAAGTAGAATGGTGTTTGCCAGGGGCTGAGGGGAGAGGAGAAAGGGAAGTTACTGTTTAATAGGTAAGGTGTTTCTGTCTTGGGAAGATGGAACAACTCTAGAGATGGATGGTGATGGTGGTAGCACAACACTGTGATTGTACTTCCAACCACTGAACTGAACACTTAAAAGTGGTTAAGAAAAAAAAAAAAAGTGGTTAAGATGGTAAATTTTATGTTCCATGTATTTTGCCACAGTTAAAAATATAAAATGGGAGAGAAAACACAAATTCGCAATGTCAGGAATGAATGAAAGAGGAGGCTCCACACAGATCCTACAGACATTCAGAATACGATGAGGTGGGAATTCCCTCGTGGTCCAGTGGTTACGACTCCTCACTTTCACTGCTAGGGGCCCGGGTTCGATCCCTGGTCAGGGAAGTAAGATCCTGCAAGCACGTGGCATGGCCAAAAAAAAAAAAGTATAATGAGGCTATTATAAACAACTTTGTATCAGTGAAAATTTGGATGAAATAGAAGAATTCCTTAAAAGACAAGAAGAAATGGGGAATCTGAGTATCCCTATAGTTAACCAAAGAAGTTTATTTTATAATTAACTACCTTCCTATAAAGAAATCTGTAAGCCCAGATGGTTTCCTTGGTGAATTCTATCAGGCTTTTATGGAAGAAATGATATCATCCTACATGAATTTTTTTCAGGCAATAGAGAAAGAGGGAATGCTTCCCAACTCACTTTGTTAAGTCTGTATTACTTTGTTTTCAAAAGAAGACAGACATTCCCAGAATGTAAAACTACATACCAATATTCCTGCATGAATATAGATTTTAAAATTCTTAATTAGCATATTGTATCCAGAAAATATACAAAGGGTATTATATCATGAATAGATGGTGCTCCTTGCATATAGAGAAAATATTCTAAATACATATATCTGATAAATGATTTGTGTCTAGAGTATGTGCAACTCAAGGAAAAGTAGACAACAACCCAATTAATGTGCAAAAGATTTTACAGACACTTCACAAAGTGTATATATAAATAAATGGCTAATGTACACACATGAAAAGATGGACAACATCATCCTTTATCAGGGAAATGAAAATTATAAAGCACAATTGTGATACCACTATACACCCATTAGAATGGCTAAAATGATAAAGACAGAAAACCAAGTATGGTGACAATGAGATGAAACTGGAAGTCTCATACAGCATTAATGGGCATATAAAGTGCCCCCACCACTTTGGAAAACAGTTTACCAATTTCTTACAAAGTTTTAGATAATTTACCACATGACCTCACAATTCTATTCCTACATGTCAAGAGAAATGAAAATGTATGTCAACATAAATTCTTGAATGTCCGTAGCAGCTTTATTCATAATAGCCAGATGTGGAGACAAGTGTCCATCAGTACATGAATCAAAAAGGAAATTAAGGTTCATGCATATAATGGAATACTTCTAATCAATAAAAAGAAATGAACTTTGATACATGCAACAACATGGCTAAATCTCTTCCTGAGTGAGAGGAGCCAGACATAAAAAGTGCATTCTGTTTGCTTCCATATATAAGAGATTCTGCGAAATGCAGGTTGCCTGGGTTTGTGGGAGGGAGTAGATTGCTTGCCAGGGAGGCCAAGAGAACTTCTGGGTGTGATGGAAAGAATCTGTATCTTCATTGTACTGGTTACACAGGTATATGCATTTGTCGGAACTCTACATTTTAAATGGGTATGGCTTTACGGTACATAAATTATACTTCAGTAAACCTAATGAAAGTCATATCTAGGTGTAGGTGAGACTTTCCTGGTGTGGCTTCTTCCATTGTAAACACCTGTGAACTAAAGTTGTAAGTTACCTCCCCCCCACCCCCCCAGTGGTGAGAGAGGGACTGGAGAATTCCCATTTAAAAAACAGGGAAAATGGGAGACACAAACCAATGACAGTTCCATAGAAATTCTGAAATCTAGCAGGTGCTGATTGCCAGTTTCTTGATTAGGGCTTAGTGCTGCTTCCTGGAAGTGTTCTTCATGGTTCTCTGCTCTGTCTTTTGGGTTCTTGACTTTTCCTTCTGAATTATCTTTTTTTTTTTTTTTTTTTGCTTTTTAACAGAAGCAATGATTTGTTTTAAGCTGAGTAGTTTTCTCAGGCTGCCTCCTGTTTATAGGAATTTGGGGAACCAAATGCCTCTTTTCACTTTTTTTTTTTAATTTTTAAAAATTATTTTTGGTTGCATTGGGTCTTCATTGCTGTGCGCGGGCTCCCTCTAGTTGCGGTGAGCAGGGGTTACTCTTCATTGCGGTGCGCGGGCTTCTCACTGCAGTGGCTTCTCTTGTTGCGGAGCACGGGCTGTAGGGCGTGCGGGCTTCAGTAGTTGTAGCACGAGGGCTCAGTAGTTGTGGCGCACGGGCTTAGTTGCTCCGTGGCATGTGGGATCTTCCCGGACCAGGGATCAAACCCGTGTCCCCTGCATTGGCAGGCGGATTCTTAACCACTGCGCCCCCTCTTTTCACTTTGAACTCTGTCCTTTCATACAACGAGTCTAGTTCCTTGGCTTTGAGGCCATGTCTGTGTTCCTTGCCTTTCCAGGGCACAAAGCTTCTTATAAGCCAGAGCTTTCCAAAGTGGTCACCAGCACTGATTTTCAGCTTCTTCTCAAGAACAAGGAACTCCATCCCTGCTTTTGGTTTCTTGATGAGTTTGACTTTGTCCTTCTACTTAGAGGAACTTTGATTCTCTCCTACTTGTCCAGAGTCATACTTCCTGCTCTTTCTAGCTGTCTCTGAAACCAGAGCCTGGCAGACCTTCAGTTCCTGTCCTTTTTATGACATTACATTTTTTAAAATTAAAGTATAGTTGATTTACAATATTAGATTAGTTTCAGGCATACTACTAGTGATTCGGTATTTTTATAGATTATATTCCATTTAAAGTTATTATAAAATATTGGCTATATTCCCTGTGCTGTACAATATATTCTTGTATCTTATTTATTTTATACATAGTGGTTTGTACCTCTTAATCCCCTCCTCCTACCTTGTCCCTCCCCCCACCCCTCTCGCTACTGGTAACAATTAGCTTGTGAGTCTGTTTCTGTTTTGTTATATTTGTTTGCTTTGTTTTTTAGATTTCACACATAAATGATAACATTCAGTGTTTGCCTTTCTGTGTCTAACTTATTTCATTCAGCATAATACATTTTAGGTCCATCCATGTTGTTGCAAAGGGCAAAATTTTATTCCTTTTTATGGCTGAGTAGTATTCCATTGTATATATGTACCACACCTTCATCCATTCATCTGTTGATGGACACCTAGGTTGCTTCCATGTCTTGGCTATTGTAAATAGTGCTGCTGTGAACATTGGGGTGCATGTATCTTTTTGAATTAGTGTTTTCATTTTCTTTGCATGTATACCCAGGAGTGGAATTGCTGGATCATATGGTAGTTCTATTTTTAGTGTTTTGAGGACGATCCTTACTGTTCTCCATAGTGGCTCCACCAATTTACATACCCACTAACAGGGTGCTAGGTTTTCTTTTTTCCACATCCTCACCAACATTTATTTGTGGTCTTTTTGACAATAGCATGGCATTACATTTTTTTGGGTTTTTTGGGCATTGCATTTTTGTCCGAGCTAAAAGAGATGTTCTAGGTTGTTCCTTTAGGTTTTTCTCCAATGCAGTCTTGACTGGCATTGTCACTACTATTTCTTTAATTATTATTTTCCCAGTTTCTGTTTTATTTATGCCTTCTGGAATTCATATTATTTTGATATGAGAGATTTTGAATTTATCTTCCTTATCTGTTGCATTTTTATTTATTATATTCATCCCTTAATTTTTTTGTGTGTTCTCAGAATATTTCTTGAAGTAGTTTTCTAAGTCACTGATTTGATTTTATGCTATATTTTATCTGCCATTCTCTTCTTACATTGTGGTTTTAAAATTTGGTAATCATGTTTTTCATTTTTAAGCACATTTTTATGATCACAGATTGTTTATTTCCTTTTTATATCTGAAATGTCTACTTGAATCACATTGAGGACACAAATTAAAAAGACATTTTAGAAATTTTCCATATGTATAAGTTTCTTTTGCAGGAAGAAATTCAGTCAGTCTTTGTTTAGGCTTTTAAAGCTTATTATGTGTCTCATTACTTATCTCTTTATTTTTATAGTGACAAGTCTATGTTTCTGTAGTATTTGGAATCAGCAAAGATGCTGGGAGAATGTTTCTGGATTGTCGTTGAAGTATTTTAGCATTAGGAAAAAGTGAAAGGGGAAACTTACATTTCCTCTAGTTTTCCTCCTCCAGAGGAGGAAGGAGGCACTGGCATGCCAGGGAATCTTACTCATACACCGAGACCCTGCTTTCTGGGCTAGCTTGGCACCCACACGTGAATGAGCCACAGTCCCTCCTCCTCATTGGCACAAACTCCGTAGTCCTGACCTCGCTGTCATCGTGTCCCCTGTACCAACGGTAGGCTGTCTTCATAAGCACCATGACTTGCTATTTATTCTCTGTGGCAGGCAGCGCCTGCTGTTCTTCCTAAAGGATAACACAGGGTTAAGCTTTGCCCCCTGCCCTCTGTCTCCCTGTTCACCCTGACCTCCAGCCCCATCACGGTGAATCTGAGCCGTCTTTGTGCCTCCTTAGAGTTCCAGTTAATTGTGTTTCCAGCTGGAGTCATTATCAGTGGCAAGAGATGAAACTTCTGTGCTTAATGCCCCATGCTTCTTGTGCCAGCTGGATCTTAGCAATGATACTGACCTCCTTCTTTAGTTGGCTCAACTGCCTTCACAAGAAGCTGACTTCAGCAATGCCTCTGCTTTACTTGGCCTGCACTGGAGCATGTTTCAGGGGAAATAGAATGAATTTAGTTTGGGGCATGTTGAATTGGAGGTAGGGCTATTCAGTTTGTATTTGCAATGGGGTTGGAGGCCAAGAGAGCAGTTTGGGCTGGAGATGTAGATTGGTAATCAGAGCTTCTCCTTATTATTTGAAAAACTAATAGTATATTGGATTGACCAGGGAAAGCACATAAAAGGAAAATAAATATGGTTAGACACAGAACCCCAGGGATTATAGCATGTATGAGATGGGCAGAGAAAGAAAAGCTAGTGAAAAAGCTGTGAAGGAGGTTTCTAAAGGACCGGATAGGAACCCGGAAAGAATGGTTCTGTGGAGCCAATAAATGTGGCACCTTTAAAGCCCCACCCCTAATGTCTTAGTGCGAGCAGCCAGGGTAGGAACAGATGGCGGCTCATTTGCTTGAGCACCTAGGAGATCAATGCTGACTTTACTTACAGCACTTTCAGGATGAGTGGAAGTCAGATTGTAGTTGATTGGAGAGGACATGGCAGGGTAGGACATAGATTCAATAACTTATTTTGAAAATTTACTAAGAAGGGAAAGAGGTAGGATCGTTAGAGAAGACAGCTACATGTGACTTAAAAGGATGTGTTGTTTCATGTATGCACCCTGTGTAATAAGTAGATAAATGTTTCAGTCCTCTTTTTATTAATATTTTCTATGAGAAGAATTACTTTTAATATTTAAGCATTTTTCAATTTTTAAGTATCGCTCTTTTTATGATTGTTTAATCTATTCTTAAAGAAGAACAGGCCACTACTTAGTATGGTATATCAGGGTGTCTCTTCCCACATACTAAGTTTTAAATGCTTTATATCAGCTCAAGCACACTGGCTGATGAGATTATTCTCAAAATATTACTTTATCTCCTTTTCTCATTTATTTTTAAGTATTTGGATATCTGGACTACTGAGTAGGGGTATTAAAAAAAGCTACAGCTCTCTTTAAAACAACTTTTTCAGACATTCTCAATTACGTGGTAACTAGTCTAAGGAATGTTATTCTGTCAGTGTTAACTACCAAAAAACACATTAATTTTAATCTTGTCTTTTTGAACTACTGTTCCGTCTTTTGAGAATACTTAGTATGACCCACAACTTGTGAAGGAAATCCTGATATGGCTAGTGGTTGAAAGTCAGTGGCTTTAATTCATTAAATAGTGGTTAGTTTTCGTTTTGTGTCTCTTGAAGTAACCATTCAGAGAATAGATATTTGTAATCATGGAACTTCCATTGAAGTAGCTCGAATAGAAATATATGGGAGAGAAGTGGACATGAAGGGAAGTCAAATATTTTCTTAGGAAACTAGATTCCCTAGGGTAATGGATAAAGTAATTTATCCATTATCCTTGGTAGTATAAAAATATGGCAGTACAGGAAGATGATTGCACCAGGTGCCATCCACATAATCCAGCTAAAGAGTTAACAATATCTCATCGTATGTGTCTACCACTTCTGCTCTGTCCATTTCTCTGTTAATGGATATTTGGGTTGTTTCCATATCTTCAGCATAGTGCCTAGATAACAATGTAGTATTGTGCTCTTCAAATTTGTTAAAAGGATAGACCTCATATTAAGTGTTCTTACAACAAAACAAAAACAAAGGGTCACAGGGAAACTCTGGGAAGTATTGGATATGTCTGTTACCTTGATTGTGGTGATGGTATCACAGGTGTTTGCGTTTGTTCAGCCTCATCAAATTGCACACAGTAAATATGTTCAGTTCTTTGTATGTCAATTGTGCCTCAACAGAGCTCTTTTTTAAACAAGAAAAAATATATGGGAGACTCTAGGCTAAAGTAGAGTATTGAGAATGGCACCTTTTGTACTATATTTTATATTGGAGAAAAATCTTTTTGTTCTAATTCATCTGGAAGCTTAAACTATTTTCCTGTTTATGCTCTACTTATGTTTTACCTAAATTAACATGGCATATTTTTAAATTTAGGACTTTGATTTATCTGTGGTTTCTGAGATGGCTTCAGATTAATTCAGACTTTCAGCTATGTGAAAGTTTTGTTATTTTATATATTTTAAGACTTCATCATGATGTGAAACATGAATCCAACAAAACTTGCTAACCTTTGAAAACAATTATCTTCTCTGAGACTGTATGCTTCAGTTTTTCTCTTCCTACACGTAGGAAAAGGGGAAATGCATGTGGTTTATTATAGTCCCACTTAATAACAGCATTTGTTTGTAAGCAAGCATGTGGCATTTAGGTGACATTTTACTTATAGTTTAATAAATACAAGTGGTTATTATTCGTATTTCTTTTTTCTTTGCTATTGAAACGTCATTGTTAATATAAACAGTCATCTCATTTCCAAAAGGAAAAGAATATTGTAGTCCTAGATTTGAATACCCCTGTGTACTCTGAATTCCCCCAATTCTGACTGTGACTGTTTTGGTCTCTCAATAGGGAACAATGCATTGCAAAGCTCCAAACCAGATCACAGTCTATGAGTCCAACCTACAGAGATGATGGACAGATTATTACCCCAAGGAGTTATGTAAGATCAGATTCTACTTTTGTTTTTTTTGTTTGTTTGCTTCTTGTTTTAAAATATCTCCACATAGGGCTTTCCTGGTGGCGCAGTGGTTGGGAGTCCACCTGCCGATGCAGGGGACATGGATTTGTGCCCTGGTCCGGGAGGATCCCACATGCCGCGGAGCGGCTGGGCCCGTGAGCCATGGCCGCTGAGCCTGTGTGTCCGGAGCCTGTGCTCCGCGATGGGAGAGGCCACAACAGTGAGAGGCCCGCGTACCGCAAAAAAAAAAAAAAATCTCCACATATTTTTAGTTTCATATTGTTAAATTCCAACGATTACTTACAAACAATAAAGTCTGAAGGTTTTGGTGAATATCCTGGTTTCAAAGAAAGTGGTGTATTTCGTATGTTCCATAGCATTCCTTCTGCTTTCTCAAAGATTCTGAGGCATCGTGTTAATCAGTCTATCATTTTTCCTGTGCATTGAAGAATAACTTTGAAAAGGTTTTGTTTTTTAGTTAACTTTTCCCCTTTTACTCAGTATATGTCTAAAAATGATTAGACGCACAATGGTCATAAACTTAAGAAATTGGGATTAGTTTGTAGTGAAGTAGGGAACACTGCCTTCCTGATGAAGGTGAACTGTTCCTATCTTGAAATATGAATACTTCTCTTGCATGTAACTACTTAACATAGATTTGGTTTGACCATGGAGCTAATGAGCATTCCAGTCAGGTTGATAAAGAGGACTCTGCCTGCTTCCTACAGCATAGCTCAGCTTGTCTTGGGTGATGAGACTTTTAGTTACAAGCAAGTTGAATGTGAAACACGACTGTTTCAGAACATTTGCTCTGAACATAACTCCTTCCATTTTCTCCAGTGATGGAGGGGTCCAGTTTGGAACTTTCATAAATATCTTAATATAAAGAGCAGCACATTTTAGATATTTGTGAATTTATTATCAATCATTATATTTACTCAAAATAAATAAGGGAGGTGCATTTTAAAAGACATTCTCATTCACACATACATACACACACATTCAAAAAGCAAGGGACCAACAGTAGAGGCAATAATGAATTTTAATATAGTGTATATAATAAACCCAACATTTTGTTCAGTAGAAATCTGGAGATTCAGTAAAATATGAAGAACATTGTTTTTTCTTTCAAATTTTGAATTTTATTTTATTTATCTTTTTATACAGCAGGTTCTTATTAGTCATCAGTTTTATACACATCAGTGTATACATGTCAATCCCAATCGCCCAATTCAGCACACCACCATCCCCACCCCACCGCGGCTTTCCCCCCTTGGTGTCCATACGTTTGTTCTCTGCATCTGTGTCTGAAGAACATTTTAATGTATTTTTCATCACTTAAGATAATTTAAATGACCATAGATAAATAGATTTATTTGTTAGTAGTGAGGTTTTCTAAAAGCATGAAAATGCTATACCAAGAATTTAAATTTAAATAAAATATTTTGGCTGTACTGTAGGATGTACATTATTATTTTCCACAGACTTACTTTCTAAGTTTGTAGGGCTTTCAGGTCATTGTCCATTCCTGGGTACAGATCTTTGGCTGTCCTCAGTTAATAATTTTAATCTGGTTTGATAAGTTTATAATATAAATTATATGGGAGGGAAAAGAGCATGGAATTTTATTTTATTTTTTATAAATTTATTTATTTTTACTTATTTATTTTTGTGTGTTGGGTCTTTGTTGCTGCGCCCGGGCTTACTCTAGTTGCGGTGAGCGGGGGCTACTCTTCGTTGCGGTGCGCAGGCTTCTCATTGTGGTGGCTTCTCTTGTTGCAGAGCACGGGCTCTAGGTGCACAGGCTCAGTAGTTGTGGCTCGCAGGCTCTAGAGCGCAGGCTCAGTAGTTGTGGCGTACGGGCTTAGTTGCTCCGCGACATGTGGGATCTTCCTGGACCAGGGCTCGAACCCATGTCACCTGCATTGGCAGGCAGATTCTTAACCACTGCACCACCAGGGAAGTCCCTTAATTTTTTTAAGAAGTAAAGAATTACTTTTTCATAATAAATAATTATGTTTTCATGATGTGAATCCAAAGCTTATTTCTCTTTACGTACAGTGTATGAATGAGAATTAATTTAAGAACAAAAAGCTTCTTGGACAGCAATACAAACTTCCCTGTTAACTAATTTTTTTTTTTTTTTTTCTTTTTTGCGGTATGCGGGCCTCTCACTGTTGTGGCCTCTCCCGTTGCGGAGCACAGGCTCCGGACGCGCGGGCTCAGCGGCCATGGCTCACGGGCCCAGCCGCTCTGCGGCATGTGGAATCTTCCCGGACCAGGGTATGAACCCGCGTCCCCTGCATCAGCAGGCAGACCCTCAACCACTGCGCCACCAGGGAAGCCCTGTTAACTAATTTTAATGAGAGTAAATAATCATTTTTTCAAGTGTTTCCTTACCCCCCTTTAAAGTTACTGTGGTATACCACAATTAAAACTTCTTGTGAAAGAACTTAAAGAGAAGGGTCTGGATTATTTTTTAAAATATTCTTTTGATTTTTTTTTTCTGAAATCTAGTTGCTGTGTGAATATATTGTGAAGGCCTCTCATAGCCTTAAGCAGCTGTAATAAACAGTCATTACTTAGAATTGAGAACTAACTCCGTTGTAACATAATCCTTTCCTCTGAGGGTAGTATAGCATTACTAAAAAAGGCACACAAAACTCTTATTACTCTGAGACATATATTTTGTCCTGTTTTCTCCCTCCCTCCCTCCCTCCCTCCCCTCTGCCCTTCTTTCCTTCCTTCTCTCACTCCCTTCTTTCCCTCCTTCCTTTCCACTTTTGTTTCTTCCCTCCATCCTGTCTTTTTTTTCATCCTGCTTTTCTTTTTCTCTTTTGTACTTTAGGAAATTCATTCGAGGAAATCTGCTCTTTCTTTGGATGACAGTGACATCGAAGCTCGCCTTAATAGTTGGAATCTTGGGGTAAAAAAGTATTTGTTTCATGTATGTATGTTGATGTGGCAGAATCATGTTGTATTTGGAAAACATCTTCACTAATTTAATTCTAAACAATGACTATTACTGGCTGTTAGACATTTAGTACTGTGTGAGCACTGGGAAGAACTTGGGGAACAGGAAAGAGAAAGAACATTCCAAAGAAGCGTGAATGGTCCCTGCCCTCGACAAGCTGACTTTCTTGTTGGTGAAATAAGAGATATACACATGAAACAGTTAAATAAACTTTAAGATAGTGTATGGTCAAACTATATAACCAAAGTGAGTTATCTAGAAAGTAGAATCCTGAGGCGGAGGAGAGAGGAGGAGGACTTGGAGAAGCAAGGTCAGCTGGGTTAGAAACATTCTCCCGGCGGCCTCAGGATGAGCCGCCATCGTGGACGGCGGTTTTCATGTTCAGAGGCCAGCTGTGAACGTTTCTGGGTGGGTAGGGAGGAGGGGGCAGGAACTAGAGGCAGAAAGAGGCGTGAAGAAAGGTGTGGCCGTGACCGGGACTCAGTTATGGTTAGAGGGCAGTGCCATCAGGTTGGGCTGCATTGGAGCTTTGAATACTAAACTGAGAAGTTTAGCTTTTAAATTTTAGGCAGTAGTGAGATTAATATTTTTTCCCCTCCACATTCCACTTTACATATATGCTGTTTAAATGCTTTCAGGAAGTGAAAAGGTATTTGGTCAATTTTTTTAATCCCACTTTATTATTAAAATAATTTGTAACTTGAAAAATTTGAAAAACACATAAAGTCAGATGAATAAAATTTGTATTAACATTTTGTTAAATATATCTTTCCCTCATTTTTTTCTGTGTGTATTTATAAAATTAAGATTTAAACAAAATTGGGGTCATATTATAATTACTATTTTATTATGTGCTGTTTTAAGTTTGGTATAAGTTAATAATAGTTCTATTAGCATGAATATTAATGGTAACACTAATTTTTCTTTTGAGTAGATAGTTCATAACCTATTTAAACATTCTGACATTTTTGGGCATGTAGGTTGCTCCCAGTTTATTGCTAATATAAGTAATACTGCAATAAAATTCCATAAAAGAGTCCTTTTATACCTACTTGGTTGCTTTCTTAGGTTATGTTAGGTCTTGGTACATTGCCCTCCAGAAGGTGTATACCAATTTGTTCTCCAACCAGAAGTATATAGGACTGTCTATTTCTTACTTCTTCACTGACATCAGGTGTTGTTAGTTTTTTAAAAAAACCTAAAACCCTTCCTACTAACAATGTTCTTTTTTAAAAATAAATTTATTTATTTATTTTAGGCTGTGTTGGGTCTTTGTTGCTGCGCGCGGGCTTTCTCTAGTTGCGGCGAGCGGGTCTACTCTTCATTGCGGTGCGCAGGCTTCTCATTGCAGTGGCTTCTCTTGTTGGGAGCACAGGCTCTAGGCGCACGGGCTTCAGTAGTTGTGGCACACGGGCTCAGTAGTTGTGGTTCACGGGCTTCAGTAGTTGTGGCAGGTGGACTCAGTAGTTGTGGCTCGCGGGCTCTAGAGCACAGGCTCAGTTGTTGTGGCACACAGGCTTACTTGCTCCGCAGCATGTGGGATCTTCCCAGACCAGGGCCCAAACCCGTGTCCCCTGCATTGGCAGGTGGATTCTTAACCCCTGCACCACCAGGGAAATCCCATATAAATACCAATCTTTAATGAAGGCAGTGCTTTAGGACATGTGACTAGGTGGTATTAAGAAGGTCACAGTGGGTGTGCATAGACACGGAGAAAGGGAGCCAACCCTCCTTTAGGTGTCTGCGGTGGACTCCACGGTGGTGTAATGTCTGTGAAGACGGAAAGGATAGGAAAGAGACACATTTCAAAGAGAATAAAGAATGCTTAGTGGCTGATTGGTGGGCTGAGTAGGAGGGTGCCTGAAGGTTTGGTTGCAGGAAAATGGGAAGGTTGTGTCTCTGTCAGTTAATTGATTGTCTGATGGGGGAAGCATTTCAGGGATTTCAATGTGTTATTCTAGACTGGTAGGGTTAAGAGAGGCGGTAAGATTAATTGGGGAGTTCAAGGTTTTCAGCTCCATGAGTGAGTCTCCAGGGCTGGCGTCTTGTTTTGCAGCCGCACTGCTGTAGGTGGTGGCTGTATCCAGGGCCTGGGACAGATCTAGTCTTCAGAGACTTCAGAGTGAGGGGGCTGGCAGCGCAGTGGCCACAGTTAGAGGGGAGGGGACCCGGAAGGATTTAAAGCAGTGTGAATCTCCATGGCATTTGGGGAGTATGCTAATGAAAGAGAAGAAAGAATTGATAGTGAGAGGGCAATAAGAAGACCGTTTTCACATTTGAAGGGGTAGGGGAGCTGCCACTGGAGGGGAGTGCTGAGTTACTGGTGTGGGAAAGGAGCACAGGAAATCCCTCAGAAGGACCCATTCTGTTTGCCAGAAAGCAGTATCAACGTGAAAAATAAAATTCTGGGCTGTCCTTTTAAAATTGCCTTTGCCCTTAGCCATTTGAGACTTCTGCTGTACACTTCTTAGCACATAGTACATAGAGTACTTTTCACAATTATTTAACTGTTCAGAGGATTAAAATTTTCATTCATATAAAAAATTAAGATAAAACATCTAAAATATTTTGAGGTAATGCCCTAAAACTAGGACTGCCTGGGGTTTTGTTTCACATTTTTATTGTTCAAAGAATGCACTAACAGTGTAAAATATGAAAGTCTTGCGTTTTTATATATTTATAACGCATCTGCATTAATCAGGTTGAACTGTATCTCTTGATCACAGTAGAATAATTTAAATACCCAGTGTATTCAAAAGCTTCGATTTTGCTTTGATTTTAGTTTTGTATGGGAATGTGCGATGCACTTTTGTTTCTTTCTTCCTCTGAATGATCAGTTTATAGCTAGTGAATTTTGTGCTCTGTACTAAGGGCACATGTTTTATGTTGCTGGCATGCCTGTCAGCACCTACTTTCTGATTCATTAGATGTTCTAGATTTTTAATTTTCTAGTTATTGTTGAAAAAATATATTTCTCCCCCAATTATATTCTTTCTTTTCTTAGGAGTGTGTTAATACTTTCCCTAGGAATGCATAATTCAAGTAGGAATTTACTTGGTAAAGCTAGCAATTAAATAATACAATTCCTCCTGTATTATTTTTTAAATTACTCTTTAACCTTTTTAACCTTTAGCTTTTGGGAAGCTTTCTTGCTTTGTTAACGTATATTTCATGCATGACTGTCTTTATGTAAAATTTTTTTCTTTTTTCATGAGCACGGCTGTGGGACCCGGAAGGGGACGGCTCTCCCAGGCCTTCCATCGGGTCACCAGCCCCCCACCCGTTCCCACCTGCGACCTAGGTGCTGACTGAGAGCCTCGCTCCCATCAGGAGTGAACAAACAGTGGGGACGCTTTCGGTGATGCCCTTAGGTCAGGTCTCTTCAGAATTTGTGCAGGAGATCTCCCAGGACAGGCAGTGGAGAAAATGGGACCCGACGGAGGATGGAGTGGGGGAGGTCAGCGGGAGTGAGGCCCCCCGATCCCGCGGGGAGCTCCCGAGGGTGGACAGCACCCCTACCCTAGTCCGGCGGCCCCACTGAGGGCAGAGCCCATGGGGGAGAACTTCCTGTCCAGGGCTGGGGGGCACCTGCAAGCCCTCGGCAGCTGGAGACGCCCCCGGGCACCCCCTGTAAGGAGTGAGGGACCCCTGGCTGTCTTCCCTGTGGTCGCCCTGCCGGGGCCTGTCCAGAACTGTGCTCAGTCACCGGGCATAGCTGTCCCCCCGGCTGAGTGGACGCGTGGGCGAGTCCAGGTGAGAGGAGCGCCCACGCTGCCGAGCCTCGGAGTCCTGGGCTAAATAAAGTGCGCTAGTTGGAAGCCAAGGAGCTCAAAGCTAATGGATACGGTAGATGCTGCCGAACAGTTTTGTAAAGTGACTGCCGGTCTGCACCGTCATCGGGATGCACCGTCATCGGGATGCGGCGTGGGCCGGTTCCTGCCCCTCTACTTTCTCTTCCGTACTTGGTGGTGTCAGTCAGTTTTTCTTTTAATTATAAAACTTAGACGTTCTTGACAGTGGTTAGTGACATTGGGAAGTGTGCTTTTAATATGTATTTTCCTGAGGACTGATAGAGTTAGATGCCGTTCAGTATGTTGACAGTTTGGGTAGCCTCTCAGAGTTAAGTGCTTACTGAAGACTTTTCCAGTTTTCCTGTTGGGTTGTCTGCCTTTTTCTTCTGAATATGTAAGAGCTTTGTATCTGTTCTGGATGACTACTTTTGGAATATAGTATTGTAAATATTTCCTTCCACTTTGTTGCTTTCCTTCATTCTCTTACTGGTGTCTTTGATGAACAGAAATTTTAAATTTTAATGCTGTTCATCTTCACATTTTCATCTCATGAAAAAATGCTTTTTCTGTCCTGTTTAAGGTCTTTGACTATCTTGAGTTCCTGACGACGTTCTATGTTTTCTTCTAACAACTCTATTGTTTCACTCTTTCTATTTAGATTTACATGCCATCTGGGGCCGATTGTAGTATATGTTGTAAGATAGGAAGTTAAGATTTGTTTTCGTCCCTTATAAGTATCCAGGTGACACTCGCATTTATTGCAAAGACTATTCTTTTCCTGCTGCGCTGCAGTGTTACTCATCTCATAAATCAGGTGACAGTACATGTGTGTTTCCATTCTGTTCCTTTGGCTTATTTGCTTTTCCTTGTGGCAGTGATTGATGTCTATATCTGTATTTCATTTGTGCTCATTAAATGTTTGTTGAAACGTGAGTAAACCAACAAATGAACCTTCATTTGTAGTATTTTTTTCTGTGGAAAACATTTTTCAAGTTCTAAAATATTGACTTAAAAACATTATTTTGGAGCATAATTGATTTGACATTGATGACTGAATTTATTTTATGCTATAGAAAGAGTTTTGGCAGTTCTTCTGACGGATGCTGTGACTTGAAAACGCTTATTCTAGTTGTGCTGCTAGTAATATATTGCCCGAGAATGTCCTTTCCTCTAAGACAGCTAAAATATCAGATAAAGTGTCTTTCTATATTTCTGGAACCTTGGAGCATCTCTATTTGATCAACATTAGTTAGTCTATAAGGAGATCAGTTTGACCAAGTCCTGAATAATCTCTTCAAGAAACAAACTGACAGAACTCTTTGTAACCGAAAAATAAGGCTAAAAACTTAACAAAATAAAATGTTAAAAGCCAGTTTTCAGTAGAGAGCTTTCAGATATCTGTATTTATGTCTAGTTTAAATTATTATTTATTTTATTATTATGACTCTGTTTTTCAAACAAGAAATGTTTTGTCACGTGATTCATTCATGCTATTGGAACTAAATTATTTTTGGCTTTGCTTTCTGTATAATATTTTGTTAGACTTTAATATTTCACATAAGTTCTTTTTATCTTCCATTTTGGTCGTTTCTTACTGTGGTACTCTTTCTTGAGGTGTTATGAGAGAACAAGAAGTCTTCTAAAAGAGCATGAAGACAGTAAATGTTAAGACTACAGATTCCTGCAAGTCCATGATACTTGTGGGTTACAAAGTGGGAACATTTAACTTCAAAGCACGTCGGCTGCTGTTATAAAATCAGAAAACAGACTGCTTATTTCCCTCAGATAGACTAAAGAACATGCTCTGCTATGAATAGTTCTCATTACATTTTAGAAGTGGGCATGAGACAAACACAATGTGTTGTAAATGAATAACAACAGCAGGAGATTTATACTTGTTTACAGTGTTCATTCTTGCTTTTAAATATTATAATAGATTTTTTTTTTGGTCAACTTGAGAGAGGAAATTTATGATAACAGGATGACTCCTTAATTTCTGTATTTAACGGCTTTTAAAGATGAAGAGGATGAAATAGGAGTTACTTTTGCATACTTGAGATGCTACATTGTAATTAGCTAAACCAATATTTTGTACCCTGCTTACAGATGTAGAGCCGGGTAAAAATTAGCCACGGGTGGTTTTCTTGGCTTTTGGTTTTAAATTTTAAGCTTAATTAGAGCTTGGGCATCTTTGGGAATTCTCTGTTTCCCTCTTCCTTTATTTTCCCCCTTATATTTAATTCTGCTTTATGAATTAGGGTTTTATATGCGTGTGTCTTTGAAGGACTTACTTTCTATGCTGGTTTTCTCCATTCCAAAAATAGAGAATGGTTACTTACTTTTCGTATATATACCTTCAGACAATAAATATTTATTGAGTGTACTTTGCTACCTGCTGGAAATTTGCTGCCTCTGTTTTTCAAAAAGTTGTGTATATGTATAGTACAGTGTTATTTACTAAAGACTATGCATCTTTCTCTGGTATGATATTTAAGTAGATTTTACTATTATCTTTACTTAATAAATGTTTCCCAAAGTAAATGCACTAATTCATACACCCAACAGTAGTGCTCCACATCTGGAACACTTTTATTGTCAAATTTTTAATGTATGCCAATCTAGTGGCTGTAAAACACCATCTCTTTGTGGTATTACTTTACATTTTTCATATTTCTCAACAGATTGAGCATATTTTCATGTTTATGTTATTCAGATTTCCTCATCAGTGAAATGTGTCTCAAGTTTTTCCCATTTTTTTTTTTCAAATGGGCTGTTGTTCTTTCTTTTATTTTAAAAGAACTTCTTTACACATTGTGTAGACTAATTATTTGTGCAAATATCTCCATCCAGTTTACGGCTTGCCTTTTCAATTTATTTATAATATTTTTTTTAGAGAGAAGTTCTTACTTAAAGTGGTCAAATTTATTATTTCTTTTTTGTTTATGCTTTTTTAATGTGTTGTTTAAAGAAATTTTCTCTACTCCAAGGCCATGAAGTCATTCTTCTCAGTTGTCTTCTGAAAGTTTTTATAGTTCTGCTTTTAATTATAAGTATTTAATCCTTTGGGAATTTATTATACAGGGTGTGAGGAAGGGATCTGCTCTTATTTTCTTCCTCTTATTGAACACATCCTTATTTTCTCAATAATTTGCAGTGCTATATCTTTCATGAATCATATTCTTATATATATTTGAGTTTCTGGTACTTTCCAGTTAGTTCCTTTGAGTTATTTTCATTACTATAGTTTTATTATGTCTTGTAAGGCAACCCACCTTGTTTTTTTTCCTTCAGGCACGTCTTGGCTATCCTTGTCCCTTTATTTATTTATATACATTTTATAATGAGTTTATTAAATTTTCCAAAAACCCTATTGAGATTTTGGTTTGGATAAATTTAGTCACTAGATCTAGTTAAGGGGAATTGACATTTTTATGATATTGAGGCTATCCAAAAACATGGTTTCACACTCTTTTTATTTCAGTCTTAATGTCTTTCAGAAAAAGCTAAATTATTTTCTCCATAAAGGGTTTATGAATGTTTTCTTAGATTTACTTTTAGGAGTTATATATTGTTTTATGATTATAAATTATGTCTTTGTAAAATCGTCTTTTTTCCTAGATGATTTTTGCTAATTTATAGAAATGCAGCTGACTTTTACATATTGGCATCCGGCAGCTTTGCCAAGCTCTTATTTGGTCAGCCTCTACTTAACATCTTTCTATTTTTTGTCTTTATCTGTTGTGTTCTTTATGAACTTCCTGAAAGTATTTAAAAGTTGTACTTGAATATATATTGTTCTAGTGGTTGTGGAATGTAAATATCATCAAATATTGACCTGCAGGAGAGTGGCCTACCTTAAGTGGGCTGTCCAAAAAGCCTGATGAATCAGAGCACTGCAGACAGGGGAGGCAAAAGGGGGGCTGTATGACAGTTTTCTTCTGTTTCATGGATTTTTAAAAAAGTGATTCCTTCTGCTGACAGGTTTTGATTTTGATGTTCTATTTTTTTATAGTAAGCTTTTATGGACATCGGATTCTTTTTTCTGTTCATGATTATTTCTGTTAGGTTTTTCTGAACAAGCAATAGCCAGCGAGCGTATGAGAGTGGTGGCTTGGGTAGCGTACTTTATTTATTTCTTAGTTCAGGGAGGCTCCCTTCTCCTGCTCCACTGAACTGCAATACCTTTAGTAGATGGTGCCTTCTGTGGCTGTCATTTTGGCCTGTCTTCAGATTCCTTGATTTCTTCTTGTTTCCGTAGGGCCCTTTTCCGTAGCCCCTTTTTCTTTTTTCCTCACGGACAGCCTTCCTTCCAGGGCCCTCTCTACTGCAGAAGTGCTCGCTTCCTAAGACCGCCTTCTCTGGCCCACACCCTGTGACCCTCTTTGACTCCTCTGTCTCCAGCACTCTCATCTCTCAGGCTTTTTGTCTGACCCACTTAAGCCACTTTCCTTCTACAGGTGAATATTGGATGACATTTATGTCCCACCACTAGTAGGACCCTCAGGACTTGCTTTTTTTCCATGTTATCACTCAGGTTTGGCTTAGGATCTAATTCTGCTGATTTGTGATCTTTCTTTGGCCACTTATATGTTATTTGAATTTTTTGTAATCTCTTTCTCCTTGTTGTGATGTAGGCATGGGTGATGGGTATTAATAAAAATAAATGCTCTCTTTGTTCGTCTGTATGGATTTTTGGAGGATGGGGAGAGAAATTTAAATTCAGGCAGTTGCCATTACTTTATGGGAACCAGCCTGTAGGTGAAAGAAATTATTTTGTAAATTTCTTCTAATCTAGGTGCAGAAATATAGTTATTCTTCAGATCCTATCTGTCGCTATAGAGGCTTAAAATTTTTTTTTGAATTTTATTGAAGTATAGTTGATTTACAATGTTGTGTTAATTTCTGCTATACAGCAAAGTGACTCAGTTATACATATATATATTCTTTTTCATATTCTTTTCCATTGTGGTTTATTAAAGGATACTGAATATAGTTCCCTGTGCTATACAGTAGGACCCTGTTGTTTATCTATCCTATATTAAATATTTTTTTTTTTTTTTAACGGTACGTGAGCCTCTCACTGTTGTGGCCTCTCCTGTCGCGGAGCACAGGCTCCGGACGCGCAGGCTCAGTGGCCATGGCTCATGGGCGTAGCCACTCCGTGGCACGTTGGATCTTCCCGGACCGGGGCACGAACCCATGTCGCCTGCATCGGCAGGTGGACTCTCAACCACTGCGCCACCAGAGAAGCCCTATTAAAATATTTTTTGATTAAGTTCTATTTTTAATTTCATTGCCGTTATATTCTTTGATTAATTGATTCTTTACCCCGAACTTTATTGTCAAATTGGGTATGGAGTGTTCATCTTCCATGATTATTAATTATAATACACCATTTGAGAAGCTTTTTGAAAACACAGTGGGATTTTGGAGGAGTGGAACCCAGTAATATATGTTTGAAAAAGTTTGTCAGTTGATGCTAATGGTTTACTTCAGGGTAAGAACCACTATCCTAGGTTGAAGTCATAATTAGTGTTACATTCATATTCTTGTACATTTTGAGGTTATCCATGTAGCAAATTGTGAGTTTATGATGTTAAGAGATTGGAATTCCATGATAATGATTTTTAATTATCACTTCATTTGTGGATCAAATAGTTGAGATAATAATCAGTGTTTCTAATTGATCATATAGTACATTAATTCAATAAATATTTCATTGAAAGCCTGCTACATGCTAAGTATTATGCTAGGTTCCAGGAATACACAATTGAGAAGTCATCATCCTTGCACTCACTGAGCTTAAAGACAGATATGGAGACATACTGATTAAACACGTAAATATAACAGAAGAGCCATGAGAGACACACAGCGTACTTCAGGAGATGATAAGAGGGTGGGATCAGGTGCAGTTTGCCCCTTCCTTCCTTCTTTTCTTTCTCCTTTCCTTCTTTCTTCTCTTCCTTCCTTCCTCCCTCCCTTCCTTTATTCCTTCTTACTGAATATTTGTGAGACACCCACTACCTACTGTGTCCTGTGGTGGATGTTGGGATAGGTGTGTTACAAGACAGGCATAATCTGTTTTCAGAGTCCACAATTTTTGCAGAAGATAGATGTTAGCTCACAAAAAGAAGATGAACCTCCAGGGTACTGCTGCAGTAGTAGGAAGTTAACTAAATTTCCTGGTGGAGACATTCCTGAACTGAGAGTCTGGAATAAGTTAACCACATGAGAATGATTTCACAGGTTGCAAAGGCTCAGATATGGGAGAGAGTGTAGTGCTTTCAAGGTAAAGCAAGTTGTTCGGTGTCCTTGGAACATAGGGTATATTGGGGGATAGAAAGGTAGATATAGGAGGAATCCCAAAGGAATTTTGTATTCCGGTTCTTATTATGAAGGTAAAGTTAAGGATTCATACATCAAATCTTCCTGGGAGTGTAGCGATTAAATTGGGACTCGAAGGATGATAGGAGGGTACTTATAGGGGTTAGAAGGGTAGACAGAGGTAGAGAGGCACAGGAAGACCTACCGTATTCTGGTGATGTAGGTCATTCAGCGTCCTGGGGGATGAAATGTGAGGTGAGGAGAAGTGGGGATGAGGCTGGGTGGTTAGGCTGTGAGAGGGTCATGCAGGTGCATTTATGGCACAAAGGAGTTTATGCTTTATATTTTATTTGTTCATGGGGCACTAAAAATATATTATGCAATACCCATTCTAAGAAACATACTAAATATTAAGACATATGGGAAACATTTTCATTATAGTTTAATTAAAACTCAAATATTAATGTCTTTATTTTATTTAAAAATTTTCAGATAGAAAATCCTCGGTACCTGAGACAGAAGCCTATCCCCGTTACTTTGGTAGGTGAGAAATGCATTGAACTTTTCCTACGGTTAGATATTTTAAAATAAAATAATCCTCAAGATATTTAGAGAAAATAATGCAAGTCCACATTATGAAGCATAATAGTCCTATTAATCCTATCGCTTGGAAGTGAATAAATCACTATTTTTCTCCAATATTGGTATTATTTTGGCATGAACTTCAGCCAGTTTAGAGTTTACTTTTTGATAAACCAGGCCTGAAAAAGTATTGAATGACTCTTTCTCATTCAGCAGATGACTCCCAAATTCAGCCTGAGAAAATCCAGCAGTCTCCAGGAGGATCAGTTACTGTCTCGAATGCATGGGAAGGAGGTAGGATCGAGATATTTCTGATGTATCTAGTTTATTAAACAATTTTTGTATTTTGTGTAATGTGAATTTTCTGGTTAGAATAAGGTTGCACGGTAGGAAGAGGTTGTCATTGGTACGGATATAAAATACTGATGCAGGTAAGGCAGGGTTGTCTTCAGCTTTGTGTTGCCCGTCTTCCACTTTGTGTGTCCTGGCCCCAGGCCTGCTGGACAGATTGTGCTGAGGGGCTCTCTCCTGACTATCAGTTCCTGATTATCAGGGCCTGGGGGGGATGGCAGGTTTTAGAAGCAGTATCTTTGACCTCGGTGAATCCCTTCATTCTCTCTTTATCTCAGCTTCCTCATAATGTATCTTTCTAATTTCACTATTTTTACTGTTTCTACTATTTTAAATTGATCTGCTAAATTCAGCTATGCCAGAGCTGCTATAGGACACAATGTACTATCTTTCTTTGATCATTTGAAAATAGAATTATTAAAGAGGCAGTGGTGTTTATTGGTTAAGAGTAAAGGCTGTGGAGTCAAGAATATGTGGATGTAAATCCTCCTTACCAGCTATGTGAAAATGGGCAGATACTTATCCTCCCTCAGTCTCAGTTTCTTCATCTTACTTGGGAGGTGTCTGCTTTACAGGATTAGTAGGAAGATTTTGTGGTCTTTGGGTAACTGTGTACTCCACATGTATAATAGTAGTCATTAATTTGCTTTATTATTTTCTTTTAAAAACTTTTATTCTGGAAAATTTTAAAATCATCATTATTATTATTTTTTTGCTTATGACACCAATGAAACACTGGTCATCTATGTGGTACGATGAAAGACAATTAGATTAGGAACCTGAAAAATTATGTTCTTTTTTTTTTTTTTTGCGGTACGCGGGCCTTTCACTGTTGTGGCCTCTCCCGATGCGGAGCACAGGCTCCGGGCGCGCAGGCTCAGTGGCCATGGCTCACGGGCCCAGCCGCTCCGCGGTATGTGGGATCTTCCCCGACCAGGCGGACTCTCAACCACTGTGCCACCAGGGAAGCCCCTGAAGAATTATGTTCTTAATCTGCCTTAACCATTTTCTAGTTATATGACCCAGGGAAGTCAAGAATATTGGTTTAATTTTTGTTTAAACAGGGTTGTTACGAAGTCAAATGAGAACAGTGAATATGTATGTAACTTGTAAATGGTAATGCACTATTTAAATGGGCAAATTGTGAAAAATACTACTGGACTTAGATTAATGGTTCTAATTAATTTATTTCAATAATTTTATCTTTCATTTTAATGGGAGGCTTCTAAGAATTTCTGAAATTTAATTTCAATTTGGGTATTTTTTTTTTTTTGCGTTATGCGGGCCTCTCACTGTTGTGGCCTCTCCCGTTGGGGAGCACAGGCTCCGGACGCGCAGGCTCAGTGGCCATGGCTCACGGGCCCAGCCGCTCCGCGGCATGTGGGATCTTCCCGGACCGGGGCACGAACCCGTGTCCCCTGCATCGGCAGGCGGACTCTCAACCACTGCGCCACCAGGAAAGCCCTCAATTTGGGTATTTTTAACATGATAGAATTTTCTTACCATCCTATTTATAAAATATCACAGAAGACAATGATATTTTTCTTAGATATTCCAAACAATATCATGAGCGTGTAAGTTTATTTTTGTTGATAACAGAGGAGGAAGCGCTCTTTTTTCTTTTAAATTTCTTTTTTTAAAAAACTATTCATGTATTTTAATTAATTGGTATTGGAGTATAGTTGCCTTACAGTGTTGTGTGAGTTTCTGCTGTACAGCAAAGTGAATCAGCTATATGTATACATATATCCCTTCTTGTTTAGATTTCCTTCCCATTCAGGTCACCACAGAGCACTGAGTAGAGTTCCCTGTGCTATAGGGTAGGTTCTCATCAGTTATCTAGTTTATATGTAGTAGAGTATATGTGTCAATCCCAATCTCCCAATTCATTCCACCCCCCCCTTTTAAATTTCAATCTGGTGGAGTGACTGCTGCTGATCTCAGTAATATTCCGTCGTTTTATAGCTCCTATTTAAGGCATGCAGGGTTTTGTTTCTTAGTGCACTGCTAGTGTTTGAAGAACCTGTTGAAATAAAAAGAAATTACACTCTAAAAAGTGTTTTTGAGGGTAATACTTATATTCAGATGCACCTTCTTTGGAACTCTTGTTTCGAAATTGTTTCCTTTTTTTTTTTTGTGGTACGCGGGCCTCTCACTTCTGTGGCCTCTCCTGTTGCGGAGCACAGTCTCTGGACGCTCAGGCCCAGCGGCCATGGCTCACGGGCCCAGCCGCTCCACGGCATGTGGGATCTTCCCGGACCGGGGCACAAACCTGCGTCCCCTGCATCGACAGGCGGACTCTCAACCACTGCGCCACCAGGGAAGCCCTGAAATTCTTTCCTTTTAAGAAAATTGTCATTAATTGTTTTTACACGTCATTCTAAGCCATTGCCAACTATTTTTCCTTTTCCTTTTACTGTTGAGACTGCTTACCATAGAATAAATAATTGAAAGGACCTGGTGTCTTTTTGAATTTTTTTTTTGGTGTTTCGTGAAATAATGTCCTTATTCTTTATGATGACATCTTGGGTCAGGGGTAAACATACCAAGGCTCCCCACATACGTGTTGAAAGAGAAAACATTTAAAGCTGTTGTGTATTGCATTTGAGATTCATAATTTTAAATGTGTGTGGCTTTATTTTTTTCCCCACCCTTATGTTGTTGTTTTTCTTTTTGGCATACTGTAAAAATATTTGTGGCATCATTGAGAAGTTCGCATGTAAACATCAACTTACACCATATCTTAAAATATATCCAGTGTATATTTTGGCTAAAATAACTCTTTGTGTAGCTACATAGTCATTTCTGACTTTTTTTTTAAACTCCTTTATTAGAGTATAATTGCTTTATAATGGTGAGTTCGTTTCTGCTTTGTAACAAAGTGAATCAGCTATACGTATACATATATCCCCATATCTTCTCCCTCTTGCATCTCCCTTCCACCCTCCCTATCCCACCCCTCTAGGTGGTCACAAAGCACCGAGCTGATCTTCCTGTGCTATGCGGTTGCTTCCCACTAGCTATCTGTTTACAGTTGGTAGTGTATATATGTCCATGTCACTCTCTCACTTCATCCCAGCTTACCCTTCCCACTCCCTGTGTCCTCAAGTCTGACTATTTTTGATGAAATTTTTTGATCATATTTTTTTCTCCATCCTAAAATATTTAAAAGTATATGCTGAGTTGCCCCAGTGTGAGAATTGTCTTAGTTTCATCTTTCTTTTAAAGTAGTATTTGTGATTATAAAATAATTTGTGGATTTTTATTAAAGAAAACTTGGAAAATATAGACGTATGTAAAGAAAGAAATAAAATCATCTGTGAAATAAAAACACTGGTAAAATGTCATTGGGTTGTCTTTTAGTCTTTTCTTTATGTATCCTGTAAACATGTTATTTTTCTTTAGAAAATTGAGATGATATCATATACATTGTTTTGTATCACTCAAGTATTTTATGCTACTGTATATTGTTCCTAAGCATTTATTTTCAATGGCTGTATTATAGTTCATATTATACAATTATCCCCAGTTAATTTAAATTATCCCTATTGTTGGGTATTGAGGTTGAGTTTTCACTAATATAAATAATTCTGGGAAGAATGTCCTTAGATGTCTGTCTTTATAAGCATTCTAAATATTTCTGTGGGGTAATGAATTATGTCTTACATGGTCAATTGAAATAATGGATTTTTGTAAGTTTAGTGTCATAAACAATTTAACCTCTAAAATAAAAATTAATGCTTGGAAGTGTCATGAACATTGTATGTGATTATAAGGTACAAGTAAAGGATGTATTATATGCAAAAATGAGAATGAATATAAAAAAAGCAAAGATAATTAGGAGCCATTTGAAGGTAGAGGAAGGTAGCAGTTTAGATTGCCTTTGTAAATATAAGATGACTAATTATATTTTTAATACAGAACATGTATTTCTTTAAAGTTTTTTTCAGTTTCAGGAGATAGTTTTTTAATATTTTCATTTTTGAAAATAGAGAATGCTAATCATTAAAAGAAAGATATTCAGACTTTAGGAAAAACATTGATTTTCCTGAATTACATGTGTATCTCTGTGCTAAACATAATATAACTGTTAGAGATCATGGTGTTTCCCCTGTTCTGGTCACTAGAAAGATCAGAGCTTCCACAGCATATTTTCAGCAACTGTAATATTTTATGACGTGTACTTTTGTGTGCTGTCCTTAAATCTTTGTCCTTAGTGGTCTCTTTCTAAATCTTTGTCCTTAGTGGTCTCTTTCTATTTCATATTCTTTTCAATTTTTTGTCTATGTGCTTTAATCTTATTATATTTGTGTATATCAATATTTGTGTAACTGTATCAGATTCTTTCTAGAGTGGTACATGAATAGATGGATAAATAAAAAAGTCCATTTGCAAAAAAAAGAATTAACAAAAAAGAAAATACCAACCATACCGCTTTAATATTTTTGTCTGTTTTCAAGAGATAGTTTTCTAACTTGGATTTTTCCCTAAACTTAAATGCATAGTTACATTGTGATGTGTGTAGTTATCCTTTAGAAGGATGATCTTATGTCTACTTGATTAAGTCACTTCTGTTAGACATATACTTTTGGGCATGAGGATAAATGCTTTTCTGTTTTGAAATTCAGCAGGCTCTTGCATGTTCACATCAGACCACCCTGATGTGTCTTGTACATGTTCTCATCTACAAATGCTTTTGTTGTTGCTGGGTGGCATTTTAAAAATAAGAAATAGCATTGTTTCAGGTGAGTTAAGTTTATTTTAAAATTAAATATTAAATGAAATAGTAATCTTCATTTCCTCAGCACCTGATCTTTTCAAGGTAATCATTGCAGAAAATTTAACATGTATTCTCTTTAAGAGTTTCCAGGAATATCTCATTTTTAAAATACAAATAAGATCCTAGCACATACTCTATATACTGTTTCATTTTGCTTTTTAAATGCTAACATATATTCTGATGATTTTTTATATCAGTAGTATGGCATCATCTTTTTACATAGTTGCATTGTATTTTATTTTACTGATGGACCGTATTTTATTAATATAGATTCCTGTTGAGGGATAGAGGTTTGTAGAGTATTTTGCTACAACAAATAGTGTTTCAAGAATATCCCTGTGTATATTTTTATGTATTGCATATTTCTTCTTATACAGTAAATTCTGTGAAATTGAATTGCCCAGTAACAGGGTTGCAGGTTTAAAGTTTTGATTGACATTGACAGATTGCCCTTAAAATGAGGTTATGTCTGCCTCAGGCTGCAGGCTTGGGTGAGAGTAGGGAGTGACCGCCAGTGGGTGTGAGAGTTCCTTTTTGGAGTGATGAAAATGTCCTAAGTTAGACTGTGGTGATGTTGCATAATTCTCTGATGTATTAAAAGACATTGAATTGTATATTTTAAGTGGGTGAATGTTATAGTATGTGAATTATGTATATCTTAATAAACTATTAAAAAAGGTTAGGTCTATTTGTACTTGCACCAATAGTGGATGAGAATGTCTATTTTCCCATTTCATCAACACTGAATTATAAACATTTTTGATTATCTGTGAGATGAAAAATAGCATCTTGTTGCTTTGATATTTCCATTGCTTTCATGTAAGTGAGAATGAACATATTTTTTGTCTGTTTATTGTCTTTTTTTTGCGGACCTCTCACTGTCATGGCCTCTCGCGTTGCGGAGCACAGGCTCCGGAGGCACAGGCTCAGCGGCCATGGCTCACGGGCCCAGCCGCTCCGTGGCATGTGGGATCTTCCCAGACTGGGGGACTGGGGCACGAACCCGCGTCCCCTGCATTGGCAGGCGGACTCTCAACCACTGAACCACCGGGGAAGCCCTGTTTATTGTCTTTTTAATTTCACTTTTGTGAGCTGTCTTTTCTTATACCTTTCCATATTTTGTTAAAATTGTTTGTCTTCATTGTGATTCCTAAGAACAATTTATATGTTAAGGAATTCAGGTCTTTGTCATATATCTTACAAGTATTTTTCTCTGTATGTCTTTTGATGTATTTCTATTTTTTTACTGTATAGAAGTTTTCTTTTCAGTAGTTGGATCTATCAGTCTTTTCTCTATGGCTTCTGGTTTTTGTAGAATAGACTTTCTTATTCCAAGATTATGAAAAAAATTCGTATTTTTGTCTCTTTTAAAATCTTATTTTTGTATTTAAATCTCAGATCCATTTCACAGGGTTTTACTATGAGTAGTGATGATAACCTAGGTTAATCAATTCTTAATGTTATAAAATCAAAATTTAGGAAGTTGAAATGCGTAAGTTTAAGAATGCAGTAAGTGTGGAGAGAATTGAGTGACATGAAATTATATACAGACTACAGAGTTTGTCTGTGTTTAATAAATGATGCAATTCTTTTGATGCTTTAGAGAGTCCTAAAATATTTAATTAGCCTTTGGAAATCAAACTTTATAAAACACAACTTCCATTTTAAGTTTATAACTGTGTGGAAAATACCTTAGATGTTAAATGAGTAATATTTGCAATATTATTTTATTAGAGTTGAAGAACTGTAGTAGTTTTCTTTTGATTGGGAAAAACACACCTATAAAATATTTTAAGATTAGAAGTTTTTTTCAATTTATTTGGCATTGTGGGAAGGTTTGGTGACCGTGATCCTTTATTTTAACCTTAGTCTGTCATTCACAAACATACTTGGACTTGTTTGCCTTTGTAATTGCTAACACATTTCCTGTGATATCCACATCACAGAATTGTGTGACCTTGAGCACCATCAAGCAGTGGGGTTCTTTTTTTTAGTATTCTTAAAAAAGATTTCTGACATAGATTAAGACATTTGGAAAACTGTTGTCACTGAAAATGAAAGAAGAGACAACACAAGGGGAGATCAATTTTCAGAGCAACCGTCAGTTTTCCGAGAACAGACAGTAGAAACTGCTCTTTTTGTGAAGTAAAACAGAGTGTTTCCTTTGAACTTCACCTCCACCCATATTGAATGTCCCCACCATTGCCTAAAAAGGGGTTATTGCTTCCTTCTTACACAGAATGCCAATTAGGCAGTTTTTCCTTTTGCAAATCTGCTAGTTAAATGTGGAATTTACATAGATCCAAGATGACGTAATCTACAGTCATTGACATAATGAGAGAATTTATATTTTAAAACATTTCTTATGAATATAGCATTCAGATACACGGAGTCTTACAAACTATAATAAATAATTATACAAAGGAGAACCATTGGAAAGTGCATGCAGGCAAGGATGAGATCATTGCCAAGACGTCAGCAGCCTGCTGTCTGACTCTTCCCCATCTTACCTCATCCATCTCCCCCAGCAGTAACTGCTATCCTGACTTCTCTGGTAATTTCCCTCCTTTGTTTTTAAGCTTGACTTTACCACCAATGCCTGCATTCTTAAAAATGAAAATATTTCTGTTTTAGTGGATTTTGACCTTCATTTAAATAAACCTAAACTTCACATATTTTTTTGCTCAGTAGTATATGGGTGACGTTCATCCTTGTTACGCCATTTAGCTATGGTTGGCTTCATTTGCGTTACTTTCTATTCAATGAATCTTCCACAGTTTCTTGCCATTTTGTCGATGAATCTATTCTAATTTTTGACTTTTGCAAACAATAACCCTATGAACAATCTTGTACATGTTTCCTGACACACATGTACAAGAGTTTCTCTAGGGCAGTGGTTCTCAGCGTGTGGGCTGAGAACCCTGTGGTCCCCAATACTCTTTCATGAGGTCTATGAGGTCAAAATTATTTTTGTAATAATTTAAAAATGTTATTTATTTTTTTACTGTATTGACACTTGCACTGATGTTGCAAACACAGCGCTGGGTAAAACTGTATCCTAACCCACATCAAGGCAGTGGCACCAAATTGTACTGGTAGGCATATTCTTCACTGTCACATGCTCACAGGGAAAAAATTACCAATCTTATTTAAGAATATCCTCGATGAAGCAAGTAGAAAATTATTAATTTTATTAAATCTCGTACCTCAAACATGCATCTTCTGGATATCTGAGTGACGAAATGGAGCCATGTATAAAGAACTTATGGTTCATATCCAAGTGCATATCCACGTGCCAGAGGCAAAACGCTTGTGTGCTTTTTGTCACTTATGAATTGCAGTAGCTGCTGTTCTCGGGGAGTATCATATTTATTTGAAAGAATGACCGAGGGACAAAATATGGTTCTTTGGACTTGGATAGTGTCAGACATTTTCTCAAAAATGAACAAATTGAGCCTGTCACTTTAAGCAAAACAACTGACCATATTTGCTGCTGGTGATAAAATTTGACCTTTTAATACAAATTAGAATTTTGGCAACCTTGTATCAGTCACTGTGAGCTCAAGAACTTTCCAATACTAAGACCTTTCCAGTGAGATCGGTGGTGACATGAAACAGTGTGAAGTTTTTATATTAGGTAATGAAATTTTCAATATTTGGAAATCTCTATAACTCATTGAACTGATGTTTTCCAAATGAGTAATGGATGATGTTATAAAATCACGCATAGGCAAAAGAGCCATTCCAAGTTCAAGACAGACCAATAGAACTACTGTGACAGTGTGAAAAGCGTCATATTCTACAGTGCAAGTAACTTTAAAAACCTAGCACTTACGAGTGTTGGTTTACTTAAAAAGAATATCTACAGTTATTCAGAAAGGGTACTAAAATACTCCACTTTACAACTACGTATTTCTGTAAGGAAACATTTAAGGAAGAACTATTTTCCAGTATTACACGGCTCTTTGAGATTGTGGAGGAGGAGGGAATACTTCTCAACTGCTTTTATTAGGCAGTCCCGACATGGTTAAAACCAAAAAGAACATTCCAAGAAAAAAATCAAATGCCCGTAAAAATAAAAAAGTAGTAACAAAGTTCATTGTCAATACACTGAGAACAGACTTTTATTTAGTAAATGATCCTGGTACAACTTTTCATTTACTTGGAAGAAAATAAAATTGGGTCCTCTCCTCTAAAAACAAAAGTAAACAAAAACAAATTCTGGATGTACCTTTAACCTATAGAGGCCCAGACAGAAAAAGCTTCAAAACAGCAAAAATCTTGACATCAGAGGATCTTTCTAACCCAAATACCTTTCCAAACCCAGAACGTATGAAAGAAATGATAGAAATATTTGACTCAAGTGAAATAAAGACTTTGTAAGGTAAAAAAATACAACAAAAGATCAATAGAAAAATAATCGATTTGGGGAAAATATTTGAGACAGACTGTGTCTTAATGTGTACAGCATACCAGGTTTTACTGATTGACAGACAGAAGCGTGGATTAAAATTGTGAAAGGGCATTTCATAGAAGACCAGATTCATAAGGCCCCAGAACATGTGAAAAGGGGCTGACACACAGTAGTTTTCAGGGAAGTGCAACTTAGAGTAGTAGTGAGATATCTGCTCTTGGTGGAAATGTGAATTTGCCTATAACAGAGGGCAAAACCTATTAAGATACAGCCACCATTGAATCGTTGGCATGTCTTTTGAGAATCCACCCTGTAGAAATCAAAGTTCAAGTGTGTTGGACTCATATGTGAGAATGTTTTGCAGTGTTGTTTGAAGTGGAAAAAGACTGAAAATAGAGTGAATATGCATTAAGGAGGATATGGTTGAACAAATTTTGTTTTCTCCTCATTGAGGAATAGTTGGTAGCTATTTAAAAGAATGAAAAAAACTGTAGCAGGTGTTTTTAGAGTGATTTCCATGAGATATGGTTCAGAGAGAAAAGCAAGGTGTAGAAAACATGCGTTGTTTTTTTGTTTTTTTGTTTTTTTTTTGCGGTACGCGGGTCTCTCACTGTTGCGGCCTCTCCCGTTGTGGAGCACAGGCTCTGCACGTGCAGGCCAGCCACTCCATGGCATGTGGGATCTTCCCAGACCGGGACACGAACCCGTGTCCCCTTCATCGGCAGGCGGACTCTCCGCTTTCTCTTGGCTGCTGCCCCTAGAGAACTGGGGTTTGTTCCCCCACGTAGCCGACTGGCTGAGAGCGAGAATCTGAACGATTCTTCTCTAGCTAGTGGATTCCTGAGGCAGGCGCCAGGCGTCTGTTCCAAGCTTGAGGCAGAGCGGGTGGAGGTGGTGGTGTCGGCTGTGGCCGCACGGTCACGTGGTGTTCAGGGCTGGACCTCGGAAGCTGAGGCCTGACGCGTTCCCTCGGGGAGGTGCTGTGGAAAGACACAGCAGTGAGTTGTGTCTCCGGCATCTGCCCAGCTCTGTCATGTTGCTGTTTGAGTTCGATTCCTCTGCAGTAGACCCCCAGTGCTTCTGTTGAGGATCTTCAGGTGGATGTGGATCACCCAGCGTCCTTTCTGCTAAAATGAGGAAGGATTATTGCGTGACTTAGAAGCCAGAGGATGGAAATGTTCAGAATTGCGTCCTTTTGCGTAGTAACCGGACAGCTCCCTCCCTGTCTGCCGCTCAGAACGTTCATTATTTTTTCTTTCAGTTTTATTGAGATATAATTGGCACACCACACTGTGTGAGCGTAAGGCACACAGCATAATGATGCGCCTTTCACACACATTATGAAACGATGACCACAGCAAGCGCAGTGAACATCCGTCATCTCACAGAGACACATTAAAGAGACAGAAACACTGCTTTCCTCCTGTGGGCGTGCTCAGGGTTCAGTCTGCCAACAACCTGCAGTTGGCGCACAGCAGGGTCCATTCTGTGTGCCGTGCTGCTCACTGCATCCCTGACAGCTGTTCGTCTTGTAACTGGCGGTTTGCACCGTTTGACCACCCACCTTCCTCCAGCCCTCCTCCCCCCACCCCACCTCTGGTCACCACAAATCTGATCTCTTTTTCTGTGAGTTTGTTTGTTTTTGAAGTATAATTGACCCACAGCACTATGTGGGTTCCTGGTACACAGCATAGCGATTTGATACTTACATACATTTCAAAGTCATCACCATGATAAGTCTAGTGACCACCTGTCAGCATACAAAAATATTACATAACTGTTGGTTATATTCCCCACATCGTACCTTTCATACCCTTGAGTCATTTATTTGTACCTGAGAGTTTGTACCTCTTAATCTCCCACACCTATTTCTCTCCTCCCCGGATCCCCTCCCCTCTGGCAGCCGCCTGTTTGTTCTCTGTATATATGACTCTGTTTTGTCATGTTTGTTCATCTGTTTTGTTTTTCAGATTCCACATATAAGTGAGATCATAGGGTATTTGTCTTTCTCTGTCTGACTTATATCACTTAGCGTAATACCCTCTAGGTCCATCCATGTTGTCGCAAATGCCAAGAATTTATGTTATGTTAGCTTTTGTTTGTAAAATTTTAAAATTTCATTTTGATATGTTTATTTGATTATGCACATTTATCATTAGTTCAGATTCATTATTTATTTAAAACAGTAATTGAAAAATATGAAGTATGTTTCAAAAATTTTCAAGAAAATGTTTTGACAGTACGTTTCTAATATTTTAAAAGCAAAATTTCCTGAAGGTTGTAGACTAATTTTTTTTGCATACCTACTTTGTACCAATCATTGTACTGACTGTGGTTACTTAAATGATGTCATTGAATATAATTTTCACAACTCACTGAGGTAAGATAATTATCCTTAACTATTAGAAGAGGAAATAGAATCTCAGAATGGTGACTTGCCCAAAGTCACCACAGTTAATGTCTAGTGGGATTAGAATTAGAGTTAAAAATGAGGCCTGTCAGAGTCCAATGTACATACTCTTTTAAATAGTAAGGAATCAGGTCAAATACTTTCACATTTGAGATAATCAGTTTTCTGTTGTTCTTCTTAAAACCTGTCACTATTACTCTTTTAATCCTAGGATGCACTCATTATTATTAACACATGTTGGTTACATTTTGCTGGCTTTGCTCAGAACACTGGTGGGCCAGGGGTCAGTCTGAGGAGTCTAGGAGGCTACGAGCTGTTGACGGACGCTGGAAAGAGATGAAGTCACTGCCCTGAGGGAGTCGGAGTCGGAGAACTGGAAAATCTGTGCATTATCAGTGATATGCCTATATGGACATTCTTTCACAAATTGTTATATTTAAGTATAGAGGTAAATAGAGCATTTAGAAATGAGTACGTAGATATGAGAAAAGAAAAAAGTAAAAAGTTGAATAGAGACTTACTCAATTGAAAAATAATAAACAAAGGCTAAAATACCAAGTGGGTTTAGCAAAATATCGCTTTAAAATGACAGCTTTTTGGTGGTGGAGTGGACTGGGGATCACTGACGAATCTGAGTTCGGTATTTTCACTTTTGCCTGTCAAGTGAGATTTATTCAAAAGACTTTTAATTAGCTTAGAAGTAATCAAAGAATGCAGCCAACATATTGATATATGTAGTATGATTGCTGGACTAGTGGCTATAAGGTAAAGGTGGAAAATGATACACTCTTTCATATAGGTAGTTATTTTAATTTGTGTATTTTTGCCAAAGGGAAAAGTAAATTAATCACACCTTTGAAATATTTTCCTTGAAGTTGGACATGAAAACAAAAATGATGGAAGCTCAATATCATGAAGAGAAACTTAAACTGCAACAGAAGCATGACGCTGATGTTCAGAAGGTAGGGTGTGTGCAGTTCATTATTTGATTGATATTGAATATTTGAAATACTCTAGGTCTTGTGACCATCCATCCATCCATCCACCCACTTATTTATGTACTTATGGGAGTCTGTCTTATAAATGGGATTTGCTAAATTAATATCCTAGCAAAAGTTGATCTTTAAACTTCATTTGCTAAACAGATGTATTTATGTAAATCCTTATAGTTTACATGACCTTTTAGTTCTTCTTTATCTATCGATGGAAGGCTGGTCTTCTTATAGTCCTTTACATTCTATCATTACCTTTCATAAAGGCTGAAATAAGTCATCAACTGTAAATACTAGAGTTTGTTTTGGTCTAAGATTCTTTCAGTTTTCTGGCAATTAAAAATTCCTTTCTTTTTATTTATTTATTTATGGCCACACCTCACGGCATGTGGGATCTTAGTTCCCCGACCAGGGGTCGAACCCACGCCCCTTGCATTGGAAGTGCGGAGTCTTAACCACTGGACTACCAGAGAAGTCCCTAAAATTTCCCCTTTAATTTAAAAAGAAACCCTTGTATTTAGTTCTCTTTGGTATAGACTGCGTGCACTGTAATGCTAGTACTGCCAGTGTAGGCTTTTGTTTTTCAGTACCTCGTTGGGATTTATGCCTTACAGTATTTCAATTTGTACTTTGAAGTATAATTTTTCTTCTTAATGAGCACAGCAAAAGTCATCAATTTATAATTATTGTACATTGAATCTGAATTTATAACTATATTTTAGTATTGATTTTAAAAATGTAATGGTATATAATGTATAATTTTAATATATGATGTATGAATTTGTAACTCATGAAAATTGATCCAGATGGAAGCCTGGTGTTGTCTGTTTTGGAACTCAGCCTGTGACCCTGCTTCACAGAGTTAAGTGACAAAGGTGGAGACAGGGAGCTGAGGCCACAGCATCACGTGCCCGTGCTTCCGTAGAGCTGAGAACATGCTAGTATTTAGTCAGGTGCGTGTTTGGCTCACCTTCTTTCAGAGCAACAAGACGGAAACCACTGGCTGAAAATTAGAAAGAGAAAAAATATTGAATCCTTTTCCTTCTCCTTTCCTCTTTTCCATTCAAATTTTAAAGGCAAATATTGCTTTCTCCTCTTACTAGTATTTTACTTTACTTTAAATGGTTCAAGAAAAACAGTTCTCTTTCATGGATATGTTAGAGATTCAGTAATATAATTTCAATATAGCATATGTATATGTCCAAATGAAATAGAACCTATTGATGTATAAGATAAATAAATATAGAAATATATTTGGGAAAATCGTGGTAATAGAATTTGAAATAGGCTTCTTGGTATGTCTGTTACAAAGCTCTGTTCTAAGAAAAACATTTAATAATAGAATCCTTTCCAGGAATTTCTCTTTTAAAATAAATTCTGCATGAAAAAAGAAAGCAATGCAACTAGTTTGAAATGCCAGGTAAAATATAAATAAAATCCTTGACCTCATGCTAGATTTGGAAAGGATATTCATCAGTTTGTTGCATGTATGCCATTTTCCAAGTGTTAGGAATTGGGAAGGAATAAAATTGAGAGTGTTTTATCTGTTTGCATACCTTCTTTATGGACATTGGGCTCAAACTATCTCCTTTTCTTATTTACCAGTCATTCTTAGAGGTGGGACTAAAACAATGAAAGGTGAAGTAAAATGCTGGTAATAAAAGCACTAAGAAAAAGTTGGTTAGACATTGGTGAATAACCTTTTTTAAAAAACTGAATTTGGGTATATAGGAAATATACCTCAACCACAAGAAAAGTGGATATTCATACTTGTGCCTCAATTTGGTTTTCTTTTTTCCCTTTGGTTAGTACATTTCTTTTTCTGCTTGCAAACTTTCTTACTCTTTGGTTATTCTCTAGTTTTTTTTTTTTTGCGTGTAGATGTACTTAGAAGCATATAATCATAATTAAGTTTATTAAATGATTCATTTAAAAACTTCTGACACAATATAAATTAAGGATGTAAAATATCCATGCAATTTTTGACATATTTTGAGCTGACTTTTTTGATTCCCAGTAGCAGAACTAAGTATAAAAGAAGCCTGTTGCATCACGTGTTCCCACGTGTCTGGGAATTCTTGTTATTGTGCATGAAAGTGATAGAAGGACACTAGTGGGAGGGTTCAGGGATGTGCGTGTCTGCAGATGTGCTATCCCAGTGTGGTGGGGAGGTGAGTTGCACTGTATCAACATGTCAAGTTTCTGATGGCTTCTCTCTGCTAGTTTGTGGCGGCTTAACCTCTGAAGTATATTTTAGAGAATCACCTAATTTATCATTTACGGTCTCCTGAAGAATTGGTACATGAAAATTCAAAGCAGGTAACATGTCTTTCGGTAATCAGTTATTCTAGTGTAGTTAATATTTTGTCAATGCGCTAACGTATAATTTTGTCCTCTTTTCTGGGAAGCCATTTATGGGATTAGCTGAGATAGACTTGCAAAAATATTGTGCTATTTTTTAAAAAAATTATGTGTTCCATACATAAAACAGTATTGTATACGAAAATATTTTAAATTCATTTGCAGATTTTAGAAAGAAAGAATAATGAAATAGAAGAAATGAAAACTTTATACAAAAAGAAACAAAATGAGACGGAGGAGACTATTAGAAAACTTGAAAAGAAAGGTGATGTTGTATTGTTATATAAACCTTTTAATAACACTTCCATCTTATTTTAGTTCTTGTATAAAGTAGAATTTTATTTCTGACCTTTTGTAGTATGAGAAAGGAATGTTTATGTGGGTTTCCATCAGTCGACCTGTTGATGTGAGCTTCTACAGGACTTAAGAAAAACTGTGTGTGTGTGTGTGTGTGTGTGTGTGTGTGTGTGTGGTAGCAATGGTGGTTGGTTTGGTTAAAGATTTGGAAGAGTCTGTAACTGTTATTCCTTCTTAATTCTCTCCCTCTTCACTGGGCTGGAGCTGCCATAGGTCAGTCATAGAATTAGAACTTACTGGCTTTCACAAGGAAGTCTAGAGAAATTACTCCTTTTGGTCTAATAAAATTCATTCCATTAAGTATCTTTATGCCTTACAGTATATGCTAGTATTGTGATTGACAGAACAAACATTTAAAAAGTATTCCCCATTTACACTTTCATTATGAAGGAAAAGAAAGCATGTAATCAAGTGTTAAATTGACTATGACTATAGGTTGAAACATTGAAATGCAACAGACAGTCATTAGGGAGAGTGCTGAAAATATTTTGTAAGATTGGATTAGTTGAGAGAAGAGTTCCAAGTCCTGGGATAGGAATGTGATATTGGTAAGTTGTGGAGGGGATGCTGCAAAACCATGTATCTAGAGTGGAGATCCTATACATTAAGAGACAGACTGAAAAAGATTAAGATAGGTGACTTGGCGTGACCTAAGCATGACCTTGAATTTCAGATTTAGAAGTTTCAAGTTTATCCCATAGATGCTGGGGAGTCAGAGAAGATTTTTGAGAGGTGAGTTTTAGGACCTCATATTTTGGGTGGAGTAGTCTGGTAACAGTTGGCGTGTGAAACATGCTGAGGCCAATTCCCAGTCTGTTATAATACTCAGAGGCAGAATGGAGTGAGAGAGAGAGACGGAGAGCGAGAGGGGGAGAGGGAGAGGGAGAGAGAGGCGAGCACCCCGCTTATTAGGAAACTTGGTCTCTAATCCCAGACCTGCTCTTCAGCATCTGCTGTGTCACATCAGCAAGTCTCTGCGCCTCGGCTTACTCGTTACAAAATGCGCCACTAGATAGGTCATATATATGAAGTCCCTTCAGCTCAAGGATGTTATGCTTCCATGCTTCTGGAATTTTGTGTGTAAGATGATGAGGACACAGAATATCTGAACGATGGCAGTGGGAGTAGTGAGAATGGGACGGAAGAAGAAATTGTGAAGGGTCTGGTGGATGATAAGAGGTCGGTGATGAGTAAGAGGAAAGTGGAGAGCTTTTCCTTGAGCCGCTCCAAATTCCAGTGGCTACAAAAATATTTAAAACTTATTTCTAGGTTTTCGTTTTTTACCCTGATTCAAACCAGGCAGTTTAAACATGCCTATGGTTTAAAAACATTATTTCCTAAGGCTTTTTGACTTGCAAACAGGGCTTAGTTTTAATTTTAGAATTGTGAAGTAAAATGTTGTAGATGCTATTAGACTAATATTAGGTTAACTTGGATTCTTCTTCTCACCTTATTTGTTGCACAGTTGAGATATAAGAGTGAAAGAAATTTCTATGTAAATGTTTATGAAAATTTTGCTATCTTGAAGTAAGTGAATAAAAACCTTCAGGAAGCTAAGGAAATACTGCATTCAGGCAGATACACAGCTGAATTTATTTTGCCATCCAGATGACATGAATATATTAAACACATTTTCATTTGAATCAATGACAGTTTAAAGCATTTTGAAAAAGATAGAAATTTAAATGATTTATAAGGGAAATCTTTTATATAATTTAAAGCGTATTTTGTTTTAGTCACACAAACTTTGGCAGCGATTTTGGTGTGTCCAGCAGCAGCATGTTGTAATGACGGCCCTTCATCTGTGCACTCAGTACACATAGTTGGGAGTACTTGCCTCTGTGCCACTCTTTCGCTCTGTGGATAAAAAGTTGAAATATCTTTCTCCTCCGGAAATAAGCAAGTAAACCACTATAACACATAATGTAGTAAGTGACTTAGAGGAGAAATCTGTGAGGCTCACGGGGAATAAAGAGGAGCTCCTTTCTGCCCCTGCAAGAGGAGGAGCCTGGTTGGCGAACGTTCCATAAAGAGGGCGCGACTCGGGCTGAGACTAAAGATGCTCAGTGTTGCAGCAGGGAAGGCTGGGGCGTGCCAGGTAGATCAGTGATCGCATTGGGCAGCGATGCAGGAGCGGACACGGGCTCAGGGATCTGCAGATGGGCTGGTACGTTTATGAGTTTAAACATGTGGAAGTGGCAAAAGATGAGGCCAGAAAGCAGCCAGATCATGAGGAGCTGTTCTCACGCCAGAGGTTTTTGGCCGCCGTCTTGTAGGGGAGGGGAGCTGCGGGGTGATTCTAAGTCTGGGGGTGGCGCTATGGGATCTGCACCGTAGGAAGACCTCTTCACAGCGGGGAGGATCCACTGGAGGGGAATGGTACCGAGGCCAGCACACATTGTCGAGGGAGTGAGTAACGGGGGATTCAGCCAAGGCTGTGGTAGTGGAAATGAGAAGAAGAGAGGAAAGAGTAAGAGAGATTTTAGGGGAGAGAATGGATAAGACTTGGAGGGAAATGGAATGATCTGTTAACTGGTACACTATGTTTTTATTATCATCAGACTCTTAACGTGGCAGCTAGAATTGGTTTAACTATGTTTTCATCATTTTTGACAGTTCAGACCCTTGTACGTGAATGTCAAGTTATCAGAGAGACCAAAGATAACCAGATTGCAGAGTTAAAAAAGATATGTGAACAAAGTACAGAATCTCTGAATAATGATTGGGAAAAAAAGGTAAGCCACATAAAATAAAATAGTTATGGAAAAATATAAAGGGTTATACTTTAACGGAACAAATTTAATTATAAAAATAATGGGTGTTCACAAAATATACAGAAATGTTTGAAAAAATAAAAATAACTTAATATTCTAGACTAACTGGAAATAGCTATTCGTGTTTTGGTATATTTTTTCTGGAATTTTAATGGTTTGTAAACTAGTTTTCATTTAGAAAAGTTACTTTTAAGAATTCTTGAATTTAATTAAAGTTCTGAATTTTTTGCCAGAGCCAATAGATTTTAAGCGAAATTAGCAGGGATGGAACAGCAGGTAGTTTTTGGAAGTTAAACTGTTTAAACTTTGGATGTAGGCCCTGGATCATTTCTTTTCTGAAATCTCAGGTAACACAATATTTGTAGCATAAATTTGTTTTTGATGTAAACAAGATCAGTAGTGGATGGCTTATTCTTGGAGGAGCATTTAATTCCGAAAAATATTTTCATAAAATTCAGCAGTGCCAAGAGTAATGTAAAAAATGCTCATTATGAACGAGTCTTACATAGTCACGTGCAGTACTTTCATTAGGAGCCCTTAGCCACTAGTTGACATCACATTACGTATGTAAGAGGAAAGAAGCACGTTACTTCTTTTGAGGAGCTCTGTGATAAAGGTCTGCAGTTAACTCCTCCTCCCGATTGATAGTCCCTGATTAATCTGGGTTCAGTCTGTTTTCCTGAGAGCTCTGATACCTCCCCAGGCAGACACAGGACTTATCTGTCCTGGCTGTGGCAGCTTCAGTGCCAGCCTGGGAAGGGCCCATGTTCAGAGGGGCAGACTTAGCTCTTTTCTAGTTGCATTTTCATTTGAGTGGTTTTATCTTTTCTATAAATTTGGCATATTCTTCTGCTTGCGTCAGGTCCATTGTGTTCATAGTAGCCCCTGACTCCCTTTCCCCTAGTTCCTTCTTCCCCAATTTAAGTTGTCTGGTGTTTGCAGAGAAGAGTCTCTGTCTCCTGCCACGCGCAAGGGTACGTTTTATGCTTTCAGCTGGACCAGCAGCTCTTTCTTACGGTTAACACGGTGATTAGTGGATGTGAAACACCGCAAATGTGGTGAAAGGTCTTTTTTGTGAAGTACAGTCGCATGTAAATCTGGGCAGAGGTGAATGCCTGGTGCAAGCAGGGTAGGTGCCAAAAATGAGTAAGCAGAGGATAGATGTATGTTGTGATTTTGCGGTCATCCATTCAGAAAGTGTGAAGTATCTGTACCGCCAAGGTGAGGTGAGGTGATACGTGTGTGTGTGTGTGTGTGTGTGTGTGTGTGTACTCCCTCGTAGAATTCTCCATCCTACGTTTCTCACTTTAAGGCCCAGGTATCCAACTACCTCGTTAAGATCTCTCCTTTTTAGCTTTTTTAGAGTTATCCTGTGATTGACGCAGCAATGCCTTTCCTACCTACATACCCAAGAGAAATGAAAACGTGTCTGCACAAAAAGTTATACATGAATGTTGATAGCAGTATTATTCATATGAAAACCAAAAAGTAGAAATCAACTGCTGAGTGGATAAATAAAATGTAGTATATTAATACAATGGAATATTGCTGGGCAGTGGAAAGGTATGAAGGACTGGTACACGCTACAACATGGGTGAACCTTGAAAACGTCATGCTAAGTGAAAAAAGCCAATTATAAAAGACCAATTCTATGACTCTGTGTTAAATGTTCAGAATAGGCAAATCTATAGAGGCGGAGAGATGAGGGACATGATAGCTAAAGAGCACAGGTGTTCTTCTGGGGTGATAAAATGGATTTTGGTGATGGTTGCGTAAGTCTGTGAATATACAAAAAGCCCTTGAATGTCTGACTTGAATTGGTGCTCTGTATGCTATGTGAGTAAAGCTGCTAACGTTAATAAAGCTGTGGGGAGAAAATGGATCTCTCCTTGATCTAAATTCCATCATTCTCCCCAAACTCCATCTTCTTCCTTTACTGCTGAAGCAGCCTCCTCCCGAGGTTCCCCTTCTCCCTGTTCCCGATGGTGGTGGCATCTGCTCGGCTGCCGCACACTCTTCTTTCGCCTCACCTCTCACACCTCATCACTCGCACTTCTGTTCTATTTGTTGTGATTTATTCACATTGTCCCTCCCCTAGGTCTGGAGATCGTGTCTCTGGCCTCCGTCGCTATAACTGGACCCTCGGCACCTCCGCAGTCCGTGCCCCATGATACAGCCGTGTTGACGGTCTTTCTGAAACACAGATCTGGTGTTCCTCGTCACTGTGAATCACCCTAGTGGTTCCCAGTGGCCCTTGGGGCTACGAGGCCCTTGGTGATTGAGACGCTGGTCACCATTGAAGCCTCTCTTCCTTTGCCGCAATCCGGCTCCCCTTCTTACACTTTTCTACTGGCTGCACAAGACTGTGCCAGTTACCCGGCTCTGCCATGCTGTTTGTAATCTATGGGCCTTTTTAAAAATTGAGTTACGACTCACGTGCCATAAAATCTACCCTCTTAGAGTGTACAGTTCAGTGGTTTTCAGTCTGTTCATGAGGTCCTGCCACCATCACCACTGTATGGTTTTCAGGACATTCCTGTCAGCCCAGAAGATACCTGGTACCCGCTGTCACTCTCTTCCCATGTTCCCTTCCTCTGCCCTCTGCAACCACTCATCCACTTTCTTCCACACTTTGGCCTATGAAATCATGCAATACATGGCAGTTTGTTACTGGCTTCTTTCACTTATCATAATGTTTTTAAGTTTCCTCCATGTTGTAGCATGAATCAGTAGTTCAATCCGTATTATGATCAAATAATATTCCATTGTGTTGAGGTACCGCGTGTCACCAGTTGGTGGACATTTGGTTCCACTTTTTGGATAATAATGCTTTTATGAAAATCTGTGCACAGGTTGTTGTGTGGCCTGTGTTTTCATTTGTCTTGGCTCCTGAAGAGGGAGGAGCACTGCCTGCATTTTCCTTTCCTCGCCCCTCATAGCACTTCTGACGCCACATGTGTGGGCTTTGCACACATCAGGCAGTTCCCTTTGACGCCAGTTGGATGTCCTATAATTCAGTTAAATTTGACACTATTTACCTAGAATCAGTATCACATCCCACAAGTTAAGGTCTCAGTCCCACAAGAGTGCGCCCACTTCAACGTCAGTCTAAAGTCCCAGGTTGTCGCCTGTACGTCTGACGAAGCGGCTATAAATAGGAGTTCTCACCACTTCCTCCCTGGATTCCATGATTTGCTGGAATGGCTCACAGAACGTAGGGAAGCACTCACTGACATTCTACCATTTAACCATTTTATTGTAAGGAATATAATAAGAGATGCAGGCGAGCAGCCAGATGAAGAGATGCACAGGGCCAGGTATGTGGGACGGAGCGCAGAGCTTCCCCACGCCCTCCTGGCACACTGCTCTCCCGGCCCCAGCTGTTCACCCAACCTGGAGGCTCTCCAAACGCTGTACTTCTGGGATTTTTATGGAGGCTTTATCATGTGGGGATGATTGACTATAAATGTAATCTTCAGCCCCTGTCCCCTCCCTGGAGGATGGGGGTGCGCTGCAAGTTCCCGGCTTCTGATCATGGATGGCTTGTTCTTTCGGGTGACCAGCCCCCATCCTGAAGCTGCCCAAGAGCCCACCCAGAGTCGCCTCCTTGGAACCAAAGACAGTCCTGTCACCCAGGAAATCCCAAGGGATATAGGACCTCAGAGCCAGGAATTGGGGGCAGAGACCAAAATATATTATTTTTATATATATATATATATGTGTATATATTTCTATTTCTATTTCTGTTATATCACAGGTATATAATTAAGAGTGGAATTTCTGGGTTATGTGCTAATTCTGTGTTTAACATTTCAAGGAATTCCCATACTGTTTTCCAGAGTGGCTACACCATTCACCTGTTGGCTTTTACGATACTTTTTCTTCTATTTGGACAGATTCCTGGTTCCTCTAGGCCTCCTGCGGCGTGAGGCAAGTGCGTGGTCAGATGTCCAGGCTCTAGACCAATCTGTGGGATACTGAGGGGGCCTTTGCATCCCCTCAACCCGTCGCCAAGCCCTGGCTAAAACACCTCCTTGTGGGTTTATAGATCCCCTTATTGTCAGGGCCACCATGGCATCCTATGACTTAGCAAGGTTTGTACTTTAGAACATGCCTAATAATATTTGCTGCTTAAGCAGTTTATGCCTCAGGGGAATGTTTGCCCTCTGAAGGCTCCTGGGCCGAGTGACCTGGACTCCAGTTCATTGCTAGGCTTGGGGGAGCTCTCGGGGACGCATTTGCTTGATATACGGTAGATGCTAATAAAATGTGCTGGATGGATGCAGTCAAAATTCGCTCTGCAGTTAGTTGGCTAAGTCCGTGGATGTGAGGCCTGCGGGTGCGGAGGGCCGACCGTATTCTTTGGACGACACCGTTTACGTTGGGGCCTGAGCACCGCGGATGGTCCGGAGCATACGCCTGGTGGCTGCCCAGGGCCGACGGAGTGCGCGATTAGTCCTCAGTCAGACCTCTAGGCCAAGTGTGCCTGTCCCCTCCTCAAACGGCTGGGCAAGTTCCAGCACGCTTGTGCTGTGGCTGCGCTCTCACCCTGTGGGCTCCGCTCTAAACCCCCGGGTGAGCTATAAAGGGCTCAGGCTGACTGCAGACGCGCCCCAGGGGCAGCAGGCACCGGCCTCAGAAAGCGATGGTGGTGCCCCTGAGAAGGCACTGCACTCACGGGCCCCTGCATACAGCAGGGGTTTGACGTTCAGGCGGTGTGTGGCGTGGGACGTATGGGGGACCACACACGTGAAGAAACCACCGCAGCCTTCCAAGTGACTCCTCTACACCCTTTATCAGTGTTGCTGTGCACGTCAGTCAGCAGCTGCGAAGCAGTTCTGAGATGCAGGCGCTGTGGGCTTGGCTGCATTCACGTGCCAGACAAGTGACTGACTTCTGAATACCAGCCATGACACTGGTTTAAAACGTATACCTTGGCAAAGAAATGTACCATATCAATGATTTGCGAGACCACTTACAAATAGTCAAAATTGCATTTGTTAAATTTGTGAAACCCCAGGATCTTCCGTACGGCTATTACTGAGCCATCCTTGCTCTTCCTGTTCAGCCAGAAACTAGAAGGAAAGTTCCTGGGATGCTTCCCACTAACAGGCGTAGTTATGGCCTGTCTTCTCCTCTCGTTTCCACCATCTCTCAGGGTTTTCCCTGTCCCTCCAGTGTCTTCCTAGTCAAATAAGGCCTCTGTGCCTGTGTCGTAGCCTTGTCTGTCCTGCCTACTCAGGAATGGGAAGTAAAATGTATCTTTTAGACTGTTTTGGGCTCCTGCCCCCACCCAACCTTGAATGAGTCAGGGATTGGATACCGGGGAGAGGAGTTCGATTCTGAATTCCCCTCCCATGAAAGTAAGTGAGCAAACGCCCACAGGTCTGGGCGCACAGGTGTTCAGCTCCCTTTGGAACCTGTCCTTTGAACTTTGGTTTCCTTACCTCAGTTACATCGATAGTTTAGAGCTTCATCCGTTTAAACATGTGTACATAATCTTCATAAAAAAAGACCAGTATGCGTGAGGACATAGAGTTCTCCCTAGAGAACTCTCTTTGATTTATAAATACCATCTTTGTGTCCACTTTTGTAAAGGTTATGGGATGGATAAAAATAGTTTCTCATTGGGGGTTAGGCTGAAGGATAAAGCATTTTTAACATTACCCTTGTGCAAAATTTCATGCAACTAAGATGAAAATACAGACAGTGAGATAATATTCCTAAACAATAACAATATTATAAATATTTCTGTTTTCTGATTTCAGGCTAATACTAGTGTTGTTTAGCTGACGCATTGTATTATCTGTCTGATTTATTTACTGTTTGTACCTGAGGTGGATAATTCCCTTAATTATTTGTCTATCCATTAAAATTTTCAATTCAGGAAAGTAAACAAAAAATTGGTTCTTAATCATGCTCTTTACGTGGTATCTTTACTTTGAATGTTTATTTATGAGTTTTATATCTTTTGTTGTTCAGGTCACCATATAAATAAATAGAGAAGTATAGGAAAACATTTTTTTCTGAATTGCAAAATAGTCTGTTCTATAATAGTAGTGAAAGAGTCAGTTTTCGATTTCACCGTGTAGCTCCACAATGCTGTAGCAGAAATGGAGAAGGAAAAGTTTGAACTTCAGAAGCAGCACACTGAGAATATCCAAGAGCTGCTCGAGGACACAAACGTGCGTCTGAACAAAATGGAGGGTGAATACGTGGCACAGACACAGTCCACAGTGAGTCCTTTTTTTTTGTCTTTTCTTGCTGTGTTTATAAACTGTCCTGTTCATCTCCATGTCCCCATGCTTCCAGGATGTGTGCAGTGCCTAAATAAGTATGTTACAGAATTAACAGGAAACACCTCACCTTCCCCTCGACACGGGCTTACACGCGACGGTGGACGGTCTCTTGGAGGTGCCGTGGGTTTCACCCTGGGTTGTTTGATGCCGCTGTTTGTTTTAAACCCACAGAAGCCTTAACAAGTCTTCTTGTTTTCTTCGCTGACTTTCAACCTAGAGATAATTTCTTTTCTTGCTTTATTTCTGTTTTATTGTTTGTTTCAGTCTTTTTAACTGAAGACTTGATTGTTTTTCTGAAAACGTCTCATGCTAGTGTGAAGACAGTCAAATTGGAGATAGGAGTAGTGTGAGCAATCGAGGACAGGTTTTCTTAGTAGATTTGTCTTGACTGAGGAGCCAGACACGGATACCACATGGGTAAGCCCCAGAGTCCCCTTCCGAAAAGGATGCAGAAGGAGGGCACTGTAGTGCACAGCAGGAGACAGTAACTTTCTCCAAGGGAAGACGGGGAACCCCTGAGAGCCCCCTCAGTGAGCACTGCTTGCAGAGGGTAGGTCTGAGGGTGTGAATGTTGTCAGCCTTCAGAAGCTCAGCTGACTTCCTGAGATACAGAAGCCTGGGCAGGTGGGCTGAGGGGCAGGCGGGCTCAGGGGCCCCTGGGCCAGGGCTCCTCACGTCTGGGGCAAGTGCACCTTGTCAGTCTTGTTTCTGATATATGATACGACTTCGTGGTGTATGGAGCCCTGTGTCCTTCCCTGACCACTCAGCTCACCCGGCCAGCCTGGCTTGGTCCAGAGTGCTTCCTTGAATTTAAAGCTGTGGAATATGAGCAAGAGTCCATTACCCGGGCTTGTCTTGGAGACCCTAGGCCAGCTGAAGGGCCTGTGGCAGAGGGCTAAAGAAATGGGGTGCAGGATCCACAGTGATCTGGGGCCTGGGCTTTAGGTCTCGGGCTCAAATCCCAGATCCTTAAAGCCGTGAGTGCCATGCGAGCTCTTCAGATGTTTAGTTTCCTCATCTGTCAGATAGGGTAACAGTAGTAGTAAAGTGTAATACATGTCGTTGAAAATATTAAATAAATTAATATACATAAGTTATTTAATAAGAGCTCAATAGATAATTGTTAATGTCTTTGAAATAGATAATTGTTAATGTCTTTGAAAATGTAACATACAGGAAAAGTAATCAAGAGGGCCATATACATGAGAAAGTACTCAATTCAAGAAGTTAATCAATGTTTGCTCAAAGATGGCAGGTTGAACTTGGTGTTGGCCTCCATTCCCTCCCACAAAAATGGTAGTAAAGGGATAAAGGAAAAGGCATAGCCAGGAGGACAAAGAGAGTGTGAGGGCAATAAAATTCTGGAGTTGGAAAGGCGGTGGATGAGCTGACACTGACCCAGCCGGTTCAAGAAAGCAGGACCCTGCGTCGGCCTTGGGGAATCTAAGAAGCAAGCTGAGTTACACGTGGACCTTCCGGGGCTCAGGACCTGTTGTACTGCTCACCTCTGGAAGACGGGGTGCAGGTGCTGCTTCAGCACATGGAGAGCTGGGTGGTTTCAGATGCAGCTAGATGTGAGATTGGGGTGAGGAATACAAGCCGGCTTATTATACCATTCCTCCTACTTTTGTACGTTTGAAATGGCCCATAGCAAAACTTTTTTTAATGATAAAATTAACAGCAAAACCCAGCCAGCTCTTTACATCCTCTCCCCCACATCGTGAAGCGTGGGCCTGCTTCTCACCCACCTCAGTGGAAGGTAGGAGGTTACCCTCCGGAGGGAACGGCAGCCTCTGGATTAGGACACGGGGGCACAGCTGGGATTTCTTAGCGCAGCATCTCTCTGTGTGCAGAGAGCATGTCCTTGGGGGGACCCATGAGGGGCCAGGTTGTAACCCTCTCCCCACTTTCCACCGCAGAGAAAGCATCAAAAAATCAGGTCGCTTGTTATGAGGGGAAAAATGCTCAGCTGTCCTCAGATTTCTTCACCTCAGGTTCCATGCCAGAAGACAGTGGAGCAACACTAAGAGATAAACTGAGAAAAAGCGTGGCCTAAGGCGGTTTTCAAGGGAAGGACACAAGCAGTTTCAAACGTCAGCAGATACCTTTGATTTTTATCTGTGTTAAATGTCACTCCAGTGTCTCTAGGTGTGAGTATTGGGGGCATTATTTGAGCCTTTCAAATTTGTGTTTTTCATTTTCCTTTAATTCCGATAAATTTATATACATTATTTCTTCAAAAAAGTCTATCCTTCCTACTCCTTGGGTCTTATTTTATGTTTTCTGTCTCCTTGTATTTTCTTCCTATCCTCTGCTCCTAGGATAGTTTCCCATTCTGATCTTATTCTTACCAATTAATTTTTTAGTAGATTTCCTTCTGCTGTATTTATTTTATTTCTAATTGTATCTATTACACCTTTTATTTAAATTATTATTGTTTTCATATCCAGTATTTTAATTTGGTTTTTCTTTCTCCCCTCCTCCTCCTTTATCTTCTTTAGGAATTTCCTGTTTTTCACATTGTTAATATATTCTTTATCTTCTTAAATATGCTTATTAGGCTTATTTGAAATTCTTGGTCCATCTGTTTAATTATTTGCCTTCAGAATATTATATATTACATACTACTACATTATATATGTATTATAAATTATAGTTGCTATATATTTTATTATTTATATATACATGTATTGCTGGCTTTCTTTCATAGTTGTCTGAAGGTGTCTAATTATTTTGTACTGTGAGCTCATGTCCTTTGGCTTTATCCATTATTCTAAGGTGTATTGGGGAAAAGCTGGAAGACCGGATCCTTGTGGGGATCAATTATACTTTAAATAGTGAGGAGGAGGTGACCCTCAGGGCAGAGAGCCCCAGAAAGCATGGGACCACTGCTTAACTCTCCTTGGCAACGTCCCATTTGTAACACACAAACCTCTTTAACCCTAAGGAAAATGCAACTTTGGAGGAAGGGCATCTCCCTAGATTGTAGTATATCAGCCCCCAAGCTTTGGAGAGAGAGATGATCTTTTGATGAAAGAAGGTCTTATTTTTAACTTATTCAAATTTATCAATCTTTTATAATTAGTGCTTTTTAAGTCTTTTTTTTATATAAATTTATTTTATTTATTTATTTTTGGCCGCGTTGGGTCTTTGTTGCTGCGCGTGGGCTTCCTCTAGTTGCAGCGAGCGGAGGCCACTCTTTGTTGTGGTGTGCGGGCTTCTCATTGCGGTGGCTTCTCCTGTTGCAGAGCATAGGCTCTAGGCATGCGGGCTTCAGTAGTTGTGGTGCGCAGAATCAGCAGTTGTGGCTCGCAGGCTCTAGAGCGTAGGCTCAGTAGTTGTGCTGCACAGGCTTAGTTGCTCCGCAGCATGTGGAATCTTCCCCGCTCAAACCCGTGTCCCCTGCATTGGCAGGCAGATTCTTAACCCCTGCACCACCAGGGAAGCCCTTTATGTCTTGTTAAACAAATCTTTCTCTAGTACAAGTGCAGAAAGGTTCACCTATATATTCTGCTAAAAACTTTAAAGTTTTGTTTTTAACAGTGAGTTCTTAGTCCATGTGGAGTTATTTTTTGTGCCTGGAATGAGATAAGGATCTAATTTCATTATTTTCTACCTGGATGACCTTCTTCCCCACATGCCCTCCTCCCCCAATTCCTACTTTTGGCTAATTCCTCCTTTACTCATTGATCTGCCATGCTGTCAGCTGTCAGACTTCCATATATATGACGGTCTTTCTTCTAGTTGGTTGGCTAATTTGTCTACCTCTGCTAGTATCATACAGTCTTCATTATTATAGCTTCATGGTTACTCTTGATGTCTGTTAGAGAAGTCTTCCTTTCTTCCTTGTCCATCAGAAGGGGCTTGATTATGCTGAGTCCTTTTCTTTTACATATACATTTAGAATCAGCTTTCCGAGTTGATAAAATAAAACCCAGGGGTCTCTTGAACTCCTTTTGTAATGTTTCTTCCTGAGTCTTTTATATTTTTGTCACATAAAATTTTTATACTTTTGTTGTATAAAAGACTCAGGAATAAATGTATATGTCATAAATTTTAACCCTTAACATGTATGTAATAAATATTTTATTATAGTTTATTGTACCTTGACTAGAACTTGCAGAAAATGTTAAATAATGGTGATGATAGTGGATTTAAAAATAAATTTTTTTCTTTTGGAAAAAAATATACATATACTTTCATTATTGAAAATTTAGAAAAGTGATATAGTCAAAAAGAAAAAAAATGAATGTCTACATAATAAAATTACTCTTATTGGAAGTGTGTGAGAGTGCCCATTCTTCTACGTTTTGGGCCCAACAATGGGTGTTTTAATTAAAAACAAACAGACAGACAAACCAAAACTTTGCCAATTTGATAGGCATCTTAGTTTCCTAGACTGCTGTAAGAAATGACCACACACCTGGTATCTCAGAACAAGAGAAACTTATTGTCTCACAGTTCTGGAGGCTAGAAGTCTGAACTCATGGTGTCCACAGGGCCCTGCCCTCCCTGAAATCTCCAAAGGAAGATCTTTCCTTGCCTCTTCCTATCTGGTTATTTTTTTGTTGTTGTTGTTTTTGTTTTTGTTTTTTTGATGATAGCCTTCCTAATGGGTACAAAGTGGTATCTCATAGTGGTTGGTTTTGATTTGCATTTCCCTAATGATTAGTAATGCTTAGCATCTTTTCATGTGCTTATTGGCCATTGTATATTAACTTTTGAGAAATGTCTATTCAAGTTCTTTGCTGTCTTTATGATTGTGTTGTTTGGTTTTTACTTGTTATTGAGTTATAGGAGTTCTTTGTATATTCTGGGTGTCAATCCCTTATCAGATATATGATTTTTTTAAATTGCCTATTTAAAGACCGTCCAAATACAGTCACATTTTGAGGTGCTAAGGACTTAGGACTTCAATGTATGAATTTGAAGGAAGACAATTCAGCCCATAACTATTGTATAAGTTAACAACAAATGTAGCATGCTGTATAAAAGTGAAAAAGCCTAAGTAGTTTTTGGCTCATGAGGTTAAATTTACCAGGCACCTAACATGACCAGGCATTGCAGTGGACCCTGGGGACAAAGTAGTAAACAAGAAGTCCCTTCCACAGTGTTCATGTTTCTATGGGGCGACAGCCAGTGAACAGCTACAGGTGTCCAGTAGTGATAAGTGGTGGGATGAAAAAGAAGCCACTGTAAGACATGCATTTAAGTGGGGTGATTTCAGCACTCCCTCTTTCGAGAGCACTGGAATCACAACTAACTGCTGAACAGTCATCGACAGGAAGACATTGGAACTCACCAAAAAAGATACCCCGCATCCAAAGACAAAGGAGAAGCCACAGTGAGACGGTAGGAGGGGCGCAATCACAATCAAATCAAATCCCATAACTGCTGGGTGGGCGAGTCACAAATTGGAGAACATTTATACCACAGAAGTCCACCCACTGGAGTGAAGGTTCTGAGCCCCACGTCAGGCTTCCCAACCTGGGGGTCTGGCAACGGGAGGAGGAATTCCTAGAGAATCAGACTTCGAAGACTAGTGGGATTTGATTTCAGGACTTCAGCAGGACTGGGGGAAACAGAGACTCCACTCTTGGAGGGCACACACAAAGTAGTGTGCGCATCGGGACCCAGGGGAAGGAGCAGTGACCCCACAGGAGACTGAACCAGACATACCTGCTGGTGTTGGAGGGTCTCCTGCAGAGGCAGGGGGTGGCTGTGTCTCACCATGAGGACAAGGACACTGGCAGCAGAAGTTCTGGGAAGTACTCCTTGGCATGAGCCCTCCCAGAGTCCGCCATTAGCCCCACCAAAGAGCCGAGTAGTCTCCAGTGTTGGGTCGCCTCAGGCCAAACAACCAACAGGGAGGGAACCCAGCCCCACCCATCAGCAGACAAGCGGATTAAAGTTTTACTGAGCTCTGCCCACCAGAGCAACAGCCAGCTCTACCCACCACCAGTCCCTCCCATCAGGAACCTTGCACAAGCCTCTTAGATAGCCTCATGCACCAGAGGGCAGACAGCAGAAGCAAGAAGAACTACAGTGCTGCAGCCTGTGGAGCAAAAACCACATTCACAGAAAGACAGATAAAATGAAAAGGCAGAGGACTATGTACCAGAAGAAGGAACAAGATAAAACCCCAGAAAAACAACTAAATGAAGTGGAGATAGGCAACCTTCCAGAAAAAGAATTCAGAATAATGGTAGTGAAGATGATCCGGGACCTCAGAAAAAGAATGCAGGCAAAGATTGAGAAGATGCAAGAAACGTTTAATAAAGACCTAGAAGAATTAAAGAACAAACAGCTAGAAGAATTAAAGAACAGACAAACAGAGATGAACGATACAATAACTGAAATGAAAAATATACTAGAAGGAATCAATAGCAGAATAACTGAGGCAGAAGAATGAATAAGTGACCTGGAAGACAGAATGGTAGAATTCACTGCCATTGAACAGAATAAGGAAAAAAGAATAAAAAGAAATGAAGACAACCTAAGAGACCTTTGGGACAACATTAAACGCAACAACATTTGCATTATAGGGGGTCCCAGGAGAAGAGAGAGTCCAGGAAGCACAGAGAGCCCCAGGCAGGATAAACCCAAGGAGAAACATGCTGAGACACTTAGTAATCAAGCTGACAAAAATTAAAGACAAAGAAAAATTATTGAAAGCAACAGGGAAAAATGGCAACATACAAGGGAACTCCCAAAACATTAATAGCTGATTTCTCAGCAGAAACTCTACAAGCTGGAAGGGAGTGACACGATATATTTAAAGTGATGAAAGGGAAGAACCTACAACCAAGATTACTCTACCCGGCAAGGATCTCATTCAGATTTGACAGAGAAATCAAAAGCTTTACAGACAAGCAAAAGATAAGAGAATTCACCACCAAATCAGCTCTACAACAAATGCTAAAGGAACTTCTCTAAGTGGGAAACACAAGAGAAGAAAAAGACCTACAAAAACAATTAAGAAAATGGTAATAGGAACATACATATCGATAATTACCTTAAACATGAATGGATTAAATGCTCCAACCAAAAGACACAGGATCGCTGAATGGATACAAAAACAAGACCCATATATATGCTGTCTACAAGAGATCCACTTCAGACCTAGGGACACATAGAGACTGAAAGTGAGGGGATGGAAAAAGATATTCCATGCAGATAGAAATCAAAAGAAAGCTGGAGTAGCAATACTTATATCAGATAAAATAGACTTTAAAATAAAGAATGTTTTAAGAGACAAGGAAGGACACTACATAATGATCAAGGGATCAATCCAAGAAGAAGATATAACAATTATAAATATATATGCACCCAACAGAGGAACACCTCAAAACATAAGGCAACTGCTAACAGCTATAAAAGAGGAAATTGAGAGTAACACAATAATAGTGGGGGACTTTAACACCTCACTTACACCAATGGACAGATCATCCAGACAGAAAATTAATAAGGAAACACAAGCTTTGAATGACACAATAGACCAGATAGATTTAATTGATATTTATAGGACATTCCACCCAAAAACAGCAGATTACACTTTCTTTTCAAGTGCACGCGGAACATTCTCCAGGATAGATCACATCTTCGGTCACAAATCAAGCCTCGGTAAATTTAAGAAAATTGAAATCATATCAGGCATCTTTTCCGACCACAGTACTATGAGATTAGAACTCAATTACAGGGGAAAAAACCGTGAAAAACACAAACACATGGAGGCAAAACAGTACGTTACTAAATAACCAAGAGATCACTGAAGAAATCAAAGAGGAAATCAAAAAATACCTAGAGACAAATGACAATGAGAACACGATGATTGAAAACCTATGGGATGCAGCAAAAGCAGTTCTAAGAGGTAAGTTGATAGCAATACAAGCCCACCTCAAGAAACAAGAAAAACCTCAAATAAACAAACTTACCTTACACCTAAAGGAACTAGAGAAAGAAGAACAAACAAAACCCAGTTAGTAGAAGGAAAGAAATCATGAAGATCAGAGCAGAAATAAATGAAATAGAAACAAAGAAAACAATAGCAAAGATCAATAAAACTAAAAGCTGGTTCTTTGAGAAGATGAACAAAATTGATACACCTTTAGCCAGAGTTATCAAGAGAAAGAGGTAGAGGACTCAAATCAATAAAATTAGAAATGAAAATGGAGAAGTTACAATGGACACCGCAGAAATACAAAACATCATAAGAGACTACTACAAACAACTCTATGCCAATAAAATGGACAACCTGAAGAAATGGACAAATTTTTGAAAAGGTATAACCTTCCAAGACTGAACCAGGAAGAAATAGAAAATATGAACAGACCAATCACAAGGAATGAAATTGAAACTCTGATTAAAAATCTTCCAACAAACAAAATTCCAGGACCGTATGGCTTCACAGGTGAATTCTATCAAACATTTGGAGAAGAGCTAACATCCATCCTTCTTAAACTCTTCCAAAAAATTGCAGAGGAGGAACACTCCCAAACTCATTCTACGAGGCCACCATCACCCTGATACCAAAACCAGACAGAGAAACTACAAAAAAAGAAAATTACAGAGCAATATCACTGATGAACGCAGATGCAAAAGTCCTCAACAAAATACTAGCAAACAGCATCCAACAACACATTAAAAGGATCATACACCATAATCCAGTGGGATTTATCCCAGGGATGCAGGGATTCTTCAATATACGCAAGTCAATCAATGTGATACAGCATATTAACAAATTGAAGAAGAAAAACCATATGATCATCTCAACAGATGCAGAAAAAGCTTTTGACAAAATTCAACACTGATTTATGATAAAAACTCTCCAGAAAGTAGGCATAGAGGGAACTTTCCTCAACATAATAAAGGCCATATACAACAAACCCACAGCTGACATCATTCTTAATGGTGAAAAACTGAAAGCATTTCCTCTAAGATCAGGAAGAAGACAAGGATGTGCCCTCTAGCCACTATTATTCAACATAGTTTTGGAAGTCCTAGCCATGGCAATCAGAGAAGAAAAAGAAATAAAAGGAATCCAAATTGGAAAAGAAGAAGTAAAACTCACTGTTTGCAGATGACATGATACTATACATAGAGAATCCTAAAGATGCCACCAGAAAGCTACTAGAGCTAATCAATGAATTTGGTAAAGTTGCAGGATACAAAATTAATGCACAGAAATCTCTTGCATTCCTATACACTAACAACGAAAAATCAGAAAGAGAAATTAAGTAAACAATCCCATTCACCATTTTAACAAAAAGAGTAAAATATCTAGGAATAAACCTACCTAAGGAGATAAAAGACCTGTACTTAGAAAACTATAAGACACTGATGAAAGAAATTAAAGATGAAACAGATGGAGAGATATACCATGTTCTTGGATTGGAAGAATCAACATTGTGAAAATGACTCTACTACCCAAAGCAATCTACAGATTCAATGCAATCCCTATCAAACTACCAATGGCAATTTTCACAGAACTAGAACAAAAAATTTCACAATTTGTATGGAAACACAAAAGACCCCGAATAGCCAAAGCAATCTTGAGAAAGAAAAACGGAGCTGGAGGAATCAGGCTCCCTGACTTCAGACTATACTACAAAGCTACATTAATCGAGACAATATGGTACTGACACAAAAACAGAAATATAGATCTTTGCAACAGGATAGAAAGCCCAGAGGTAAACCCATGCACCTATGGTCAACTAATCTATGACAAAGGAGGCAAGGGTATACAATGGAGAAAAGACAGTCCCTTCAATAAGTGGTGCTGGGAAAACTGGACAGCTACATGTAAAAAATGAAATTAGAACACTCCCTAACACCATACACAAAAATAAACTCAAAATGGATTCAAGACGTAAATGTAAGACCGGACACTGTAAAACTCTTAGAGGAAAACATAGGAAGAACACTCTTTGACATAAATCACAGCAAGATCTTTCTTGATCCACCTCCTAGAGTAATGGAAATAAAAACAAAAATAAACAAATGGGACTTAATGAACCTTAAAAGCTTTTGCAAAGCAAATGAAACTACAAACAAGATGAAAAGACAACCTCAGAATGGGAGAAAATATTTGCAAATGAATCAGCAGACAAACAATTAATCTCCAAAATGTATAAACAGCTCATGCAGCTCAATATTAAACAAACAACCCAATCCAAAAATGGGCAGAAGACCTAAATAGACATTTCTCCAAAGAAGACATACAGATGGCCAAGAAGCACATGAAAACATGCTCAACATCACTAATTATTAGAGAAATGCAAATCAAAGCTACAATGAGATATCACCTCACACCAGTTAGAATGGGCATCATCAGAAAATCTACAAACAACAAATGCTGGAGAGGGTGTGGAGAAAAGGGAACCCTGTTCCCTTGCACTGTTGGTGGGAATGTAAATTTATACAGTCACTATGGAGACCAGTATGGAGAGTAAAAAATAGAATTACCATATGACCCAGCAATCCCACTTCACTACTGGGCATATACCCAGAGAAAACGATAATTCAAAGAGACGCATGCACCCCAATGTTCATTGCAGCACTATTTACAATAGCCAGGTCATGGAAGCAACCTAAATGCCCATCGACATACGAATGGATGAAGAAGATGTGGTACAAATATACAATGGAATATTACTCAGCCATAAAAAGGAACGCATTTGGGTCATTTGTAGAGACGTGGATGGATCTAGAGACTGTCATACAGAGTGAAGTAAGTCAGAAAGAGAAAAATATCGTATATTAATTCACATATGTGGAACCTAGGAAAATGGTACCGATGAACCAGTTTGCACGGCAGAAATAGAGACACAGATGTAGAGAACAAACATATAGACACCAAGCGTTTCAGGAAAGCAGTGGGGGTGGGTGGTGGTGGGGGTGGGATGAACTGGGAGATTGGGATTGACATGTGTACACTGATTATGTATAAAATTGATAACTAATAACAACCTGCTGTATAAAAAATAAATAAAATAAAATTCCAAAGAAAATCAGTGGTGTGATTTCATCCTCAAGGAGGTGGAAATTGGTTCTTGGGATTACAAAATTTAGATATTATAATGGATTGTGACCCTCCAGCGGGCATAATTTATAAACAGCAAGACTGTGGTATTAAAATTTCATAGTAGGGGATGATTAGAAGAAAAATATCTAAACTGGCTTCTTAGTTAATTAAGTAATGGCAATAATTTTTTTTTTTTTTTTTTTTTTTTTTGCGGTACGCGGGCCTCTCACTGTTGTGGCGCCTCCCGTTGCGGAGCACAGGCTCCGGATGCGCAGGCTCAGCGGCCACGGCTCACGGGCCCAGCCGCTCCATGGCATGTGGGATCTTCCCGCACCGGGGCACAAACTCACGTCCCCTGCATCGGCAGGCGGACTCTCAACCACTGCGCCACCAGGGAAGCCCTGGCAATAGGTTGAGCAACACTGGTATGTGGAATAAAGCAGAGGCGAGCGCTGCTGCAGACAGGTGCTGGGGAGCCTTTCTTCTGAAGGTGCGATGCTTACACAGCGCCTTTGAGAAGTATGGGGGCTGTGCAATCCTCTGGGAAAAGCGTTTCGGGCAGAAGGAATGGCCTGTGCAAAGATCCGAAAGCTGGGACTGTCCGGCAAGTTCATAGAAGAGCGAGGGGCGGTGCGGACGGGGCTCTGGGAGCAGAAAGGAGCAGAAAGGAGCGTGGTAGGAAAATTCGTCAGTGGGCAAATCAGGGAAAACCCTGTATTGGGTTATTGTTAACCATCCTTCATACAGTTCAGTGAATTTCTGGTATATTTGCATTGAATTTGTATTGGATTGAGCACATGAAAGTGGTTCCATCTGACTATTATTTTTAAAGAATCTGTTTTGCTCTGTGCGGAGAACAAACTCTGGGTGGCCAAGAATGGGAGCCGGGAGACCAAGCAGGATGCTGGTGTCATAGGTACAGGAGGGAGAGGTGGGCGGCTTGGCCTTGGGTGTCAGTGAAGAGGTGGGAACTGCCAAGTGCTGCTACTGTGCCCTGGGATGGAGAAGCCTGAAAGTGGATCAGGTTTACTAGGGGGAAAAACCAAGGGTTTATTTTCTGGATAATCAGCATAGTGATGATATTCAAAGCCATGAGCAAAACCCAGATTTATATCTGAAATACATTTTCATCATCTCAACATCCTAAATTTTCACAAAAGTGAATAAATACATTAAGTAATTTTAGGGTTGAAATTTATGAAACATATTGATTGTCTAAAATGCCTACTGCACTGTTATATTTCATTAGTTGAATATCATTGAGTAATAGCTTTCACAGTGGAATTTTAATTTTTATCAATTTGGGATGTAAAGTAAAGTGATACTTTGGGGCCAAGAGGTTACTGTTAGAGAAACTTCATTATATTTTTAATGAAAGTTGAATTTAAACATTCGCATTCAGACCTTGTCATTAGGTAACAGTAAGTATAGAGAGAAATGGACAGAGTCTGTCAGCAGCGCTGAATTTAAGAATCATCAAACTAGACAGATCTTGCTGAGCCGCTCCTGATTTAACAGTTAAACAAGGTGGAGTTCAAGGCATGGCTCCAGATGGAAGGTGAGCCTGTCACGGAGAATGAGTTCCTGTGTTTTGTTCTTTCAGGCTTTTTTGTTTTTTTGTTGGATCTTATTCTGTTTCCGTGCCATTTATCGTAAGCAGACAATTGTATAGATGATTAGACTCATGTCTTTTGGTATTGGCAGGGATTTTCTTGTGTGAAATTAGTAATTAAACATGTAAACACTGGATTTTGGTTTTTTTTTAGTTTTGAACTGTATTAATTTTATTTAGATAAACAGAACACAAAATAATGTTGATAGAAAAGTGACATTTTTATAACTAAATCAGTGTGGAGTAGTATGTTACATTGCTCTTCTACTTGGAAATATTCCAAGTTCTTTTGAAATAAGATATATAATTCTTCATTATTTAGTCTTAAGCAGAGTCCCTTAAACACTGGGTTTTTAAAACAATATATTAGAACTTAGAAATATGAAAATGATAGCAAAATTCTTAGATGCTTGGGGAGGGGACAGCTGTAAAATACAGGGCTCTCTTCATACCAGGGTTTAGACACACGAAGTCTGTGAGTAGATTTGTTGAGATTTTAGGCTTTATTAGTGGAATTCTTTACCCATTTCTGTACCATGGATGCCACTGGCCATCTTGTGAAGTTTATGCACCCCTTCTCAGAATAGTATTTGAAAATTTAATAAAATATATGAGATTGCAAAGCAATTATATTGAGTTACAGTCATCAAAATATTAATAAATCAAAGCCATGATAAAGTAATACATATGCTTCTAAACTAATGCAGTACATTTCAAGATTTAGCAGTGGGCCTGATAACTATTGTAATTTATGAATAATGAGGAGGACCAACAATATTAGTGATTATCCCACACTGCATGGTCTATGGAAATATCTACGTTCCTGTTATTCATAGGTCTTGCTCATACTAACTTGGTTGTTGGCTGTGTTCATAGTTAAAGGGAAATGCTGAAGGTCAGTTAGTTAGGGGACTGAAAATAAAGAGGAGCTATTTTTTTCCATTCAGAGTCCCTGACACTCTGAATTCTATTCATGGACCTGAATCAAGTTTAAAGAGTATCAAAAGGGCCTAGACACATGAAGTGTTGTGTTAACTATTATTAACTGTTATCGTTAGTGGCATGTGGTGATTCATACAGCAGCTCGTCACTCTCTGAGATGGCCAGGATTTGTCATTTTATAGTCGCCACCAGAATTTTTCTCCCAGCCTCACAATTTTAAAGAAAAAACTCCCAAATAGCACCAGTTCATCATTTTGAACAAGATGACCTTTTAGAAAAATAGATTTTATTTTTTAGGACAGTTTTAGATTTACAGCAAACTTGAGAAGATGGTACAGAGAGTCCCTATATACCCCACACCCAACTTCCCCTCTTTGTAACATCTTACGTTATTTTGGTACAGTTGTTACAATCAGTGAATCCACAGGATACCTTAATAAACTGAAGTCCATAGTTTATTCCATTTTCCTTAATTTTTACCTAATGCCCTTTTTCTTTTCCGGGATCTCATCCAGATACCACATTGTATTTTCTGCTTAAGTTCCTTTTGGTTGTGGCAGTTTCTCAGACTTCCCTTGTTTTTAACAACCTGGACAGTTTTGAGGAGGACTGGTCAGGAATATTGTATAATGCCCTGTATTGGAATTTGTCTCATGTTTTTCTCATGATTAGACTGGGGCTATGGGTTGAGGCAGTAAGATCACAGAGGTACAGTGCTGTTCTCGGCATATCACATCAAGGGTATATGCTACTAATGACTTACTGTGGATATTAACCTTGATCATCTGGCTGAGGTAGTGTTTGTTAGGTTTTCCACCGTGAAGGCATTCCCTCCCTGCCTTTCCATACTGTCCTCTTTGGAAGGAAGTACCTATGTGCAGCCTGTGCATAAGAAGTGGGGAGTTATACTCTCCATACTTGAGGATGGAGTATCTATGTAAATTATTTGGAGTTTTTCTGCATGGGAGATTTGTCTCTTCTCCCTCATCTGTTAATTTATGGAATCATTTATTTTTATCAGTATGGACTCATGGATGTTTATCTTATGCTCTGGACTATAATCCAATATTCCTTTATTTTGTTGCTTCAATTGTTCCAGCTTCAGCCGTTGGGAGACCCTACAGAGGCCCCTCTGCCCCTTTGACCCACCCCATCAATGTGGGTTATATGGAGATGGTATTAGAAACCAAGATCTGTTTGCTGGGTGTGTACTTATTACTGCTGGGGTGTCATTTCTTTTATGTCCTCTCACCAGACAGAGTATTTGCGTATATATAAACCTGTATATATATGCATATCTATAAACATTAGTATATGTAACCATCTGTATCTGTATTAAGCTAAACATAATCTCTTAATGATGTCTGTAACTGTAAACCATTACCACGTGGATTATTCTAGCCTTTTCCTCCCCTCTGTAAATTCTCAATCCAACATTGGAAACTTGGCCTCCACCATCATCTTCTAATTGTTCAATTTCAGTGTACAGAAATGGATATAATCAGAGTTGTTGACCCATATCCCCATGGGAACCAACTTTGTCAACTAGGGAACAGTGCTTACGTGCAATTCCTTTTGCCTTTGGTCTCACAGATGCCACTCATTTCAAACTTGCGTAGGTCATCACCTTTCCCGCTACCCCTTCAAAGAGGTTTTTATGTATTTGTAATAGAACTAGATTCTTTTATGTATTTGTAATAGAACTAGATTCTTTTTTCACAGCCTGCATTTCTTCTGGGGAAGAATGTGCCAGTTCTCTTGGCATATTAGATTTTGAACCTGGAAGATTTATGATTTTTCCACTTTTCATCTCCTGCATTTAGTATTTTACTCAATCATACTATTTACTTCTCTGAAAATTTTCCTGGACCTGCTCTCTCCCCTTCTGTTTCCACAGCTACCACTTGAGTTCAGGCCATTGTTGCCTCATTCCGGGATCTTCCAGTAGACTGCCGGTTGCTCTCCCATTCTCTTGTTCCAAATCCCACAAGTGCAGTTTGTCCCATTTTCCCATGACTGAGAACTTGAATTACTAATCTAATGCCTATTATAACTTCTGTCTACAAGTCATGTCCTTTTAAGAACTCCAACCTCGTCTTCCGAGTGCCACCTCTGAGTTCACAATGTGGGAAGATATTCTTTGTACCCAAGGTAATCTGTTTGTTCCTTCTCTGATTCTGCAGTTATAAACTCTGGAATTCCCCTCCAACACTGTTTGTTACAGCCTGAAAAATGTGATTCTACATCAGCATCTTTTTTTTTTTTGGGGGGTACACGGGCCTCTCACTGTTGTGGCCTCTCCCGTCACGGAGCACAGGCTCCGGACGTGCAGGCTCAGCGGCCATGGCTCACGGGCCCAGCCGCTCCGCGGCATGTGGATCTTCCCGGACCGGGGCACGAACCCATGTTCCCTGCATCAGCAGGCGGACTCTCAACCACTGCGCCACCAGGGAAGCCCGCTCATTTCTTTTTAGTGTTGAACAATGTTCCATCCTCTGCATGTACCAGTTTATCCACTCACCTACTGAAGGGCATCTTAGTTGCTTCCAAATTTTGGCAGTTATGAATACGAAGCTGCTATAAACATCTGTGTGCAGGGACTTTCCCGGTGGTCCAGTGGTTAAGACTCTGTGCTCCCAATGCAGGGGGCCCTGGTTCGATCCCTGGTCAGGGAACTAGATCCCACATGCTGCAACTAAAAAAAGATCCCACATTCAGCTAAAGATCCCGCATGAGGCAATGAAGATCCTGTGTGCCCCGACTAAGACCCAGTGCAGCCAAATAAATAAATAAATTAAAACAAGACAAAATATCTGTGTGCATATTTTTGTATGGACACAAGTTTTTAACTCATTTGGGTAAATACCAAAGAGCATGATTCCTGGATTGTATAGTAAGAGTATGTTTTATGAGAAACTGCCAGACTGCCTTCCAAGATGGCTGGACTACTTTGCATTCCTGCCAGTAACGAATGAGAGTCCCTGTTGTTCCACATACTTGTCAGCATTTGTTGTCAGTATTCTGGATTTTGGCCATTCTAATGGGTGTGTAGTGGTATTTCATTGTTTTAATTTGCATATCCATGATATATGATGACATGTGATATGACATCCTTTCATATGCTTATTTGTCATCTTCTCTGGTGAGGTGTCTAAGTCTTTGACCCATTTTTTAATTAGTTTTTTATTTTATTATTGTTAAATTTTGAGTTCTTTGTATATTTTGGAAAACAGTCCTTCATCAGATGTGTCTTTTGCAAATAGTTTTCTTAGTCTGTGGCTTACATTCTAATCCTTTTTTTTTTTTTTTTTAACAGTACGCGGGCCTCTCACTGCTGTGGCCTTTCCCGTTGTGGAGCACAGGCTCCGGACGTGCAGGCTCAGCGGCCATGGCTCACGGGCCCAGCCGCTCCGCGGCATGTGGCATCTTCCCAGACAGGGTCACGAACCCGTGTCCCCTGCACTGGCAGGTGGACTCTCAACCACTGTGCCACCAGGGAAGCCCATGTTCTAATCCTCTTAATATATATTATCTTTTATGGAATAGAAAATTTTAATGAAGTCCAATTTATCAATTTTTTTTTCATGCATTGTGCCATGGACGTTGTGTCTAAAAAGTCATTGCCAAACTTAAGATAATCTAGGTTTTTCATATGTTATCTTCTAGGATTTCTGTAGTTTTGCATTTTGCATTTAGGTTTGTGATCTGTTTTGAGATAGTTTTTAAGATGTGTCTAGATTCTTTTTTTTTGCACATGGTTGTCCATCTAGCACCATTTGTTGAAAAGACTATCTTTGCTCCATTGTATTGCCTTTGCTCCTTTGTCAAAGATCAGCAGACTGTATTTATGGGGGTCTCTTTCTGGCCTCTCTGTTCTGTTCCGTTGATCTATTTGTCTTTTCTTTTGACAGTACCACAGTGTTTTGATTACTGTAGCCTTATAATAAGTCTTGAAGTAGGCAGTGTCAGTCCTCCAACTTTGTTCTTCTCTTTCAATTTTGTATTGGATATTTTGTGTCTTTTGTCTCTCCATATAAACTTTAAGAGCAGTTTGTCCATATCCGTAAAATAACTTGCTGGGATTTTGATTGGTATTGCATTAACTCTGTAGATCAATTTGGGAATAACTGACATTGACATTATTGAATCTTCCTATCCATGAACATGGACTGTCTTTCCATTTATTTAGTTCTTTGATTTTTCTCATTCTTTCATCAGAGATTTGTAGTTTACCTCATGTAGATCTTGTACATATTTTGTTATAGTTGTATGTATTTGATTTTTTGGAGTGCTAATGTAAATAGTGTTGTGTTTTTAATGTCAGATTCCCCTTGTTTATTACTAGGAAAAGTGATTGACTTTTGTATATTAACCTTGTATCCTGCAGCCAAGCTATAGTGTCTTATTATTTCCAAGGGTTTTTTTTTTTCCCTTCCCCATCTTTCCCCTTTGGTAGCCATAAGTTTGCTTTCTATGTCTGTGAGTCTGTTTCTGTTTTGTATATAGATCCTCTCTTCATTTGTATTATTTTTTAGATTCCGCATATGATTGATATCATGTAATATTTGTCTTTCTCTGACTTACTTTACTGAGTACAATATTCTCTAGTGTCTTATTATTTCTTAATGTCTTACTGTTTTCAAGAGGTTTTTGATGTATACTTTTAGATTTTCTACGTGGATGATCATCTTTTTGTGAACAAAGACAGTTTTATGTCTTTCTTCCTGATCAGTATACCTTTTATTTCCTTTTTTATGTATTGCATTAGCTAGGATTTCGAGTTTCATGCTGAAAAGGAGTTGTGAGAGAGAGAGCATCCTTTTCTTTTTCCTGATCTTAGTTGGAAAGCTTCTAGCTTCTAACTGTTATCTGTAGGTTTTTTGTAGAGATTTTTTCCTCAAATTGAGGAAATTCCCCTTCATTCCCATTTTACTGAGTTTTTTTTTTTTTATCATGAATCAGTGTTGGATTTTGTCAAATGCTTTTTCTGCATCTATTGATATGATCATGTGATTTTTCTTCTTTAGCCATTGATGAGATGGATTACATTAATTGATTTTCAAATGTTGAAACAGCTTTGCATACCTGGGTGAGAGTTACTCTCTTTATTTGTATTATTGATGAAGTAATTGGGAGTGCACTCTTCATACTTGTATGGTGCTAGAGTAGGAGTTGTTATAAAAAGTGAAGCATAATCTTGTTGAGTTAGAGAAGTCTTCCATCATAAAATTCAGGATGGACAGTTTAATTTGTTCAAATGGGAAAAAGACTACATATACATATTATTGAATGAGATGATTTGATCATTGCTCACCATTATACTGCTGGTATGGGTGTAAAGAGCAAAGTAAGGAAAAGGCTAGAGTTGTTCAGGGCAGTTTGGAATGCAAGAGTCAGAAGGTAATCGTATGATACCCAGTTGCGTTGCCACTGCCTATTAGAGGGGCAGATTGTATAGGTATATGTACAATATGTACTTTATTTTGCTTATTTTATTTCTATTTTATCATATATATTTTATATATATATATATAAAATACATATTTTCATCACTGTTATTCTGTATAATGATATACAGACAACTGAGATCAAAATATTGCTTCAACATCCTGGACTTTCTTCTCTGATTTGTTGGGTATGTTTTCCTCTCACCTATTTTTTTCTTTCTCATATAACTAGTACTTTTATTCTTTTCTCTCATGTCCACTGTATTCAATATTCATATTGTAGAAAGATGGCTGACTGCTTTTCTGGCTAATAGAAACCCTTTTTCCTTAGCAAATTCTGGAGAATTACTTATTTGTATCAATTCAATACTCTTTGCCTTGGTTTCTTTAACAATTTCTAATATTTTATAAGGATCACATGTTTCTTTTTGCATTAAGAAAAAGAAAAAACTCATTTTCAAAAATAATTTGAATATAGGGGGAATATCTTTATCCCTATTTCGAATTTCTTGTGTTCTATCTTTACCTTTTACAACACACACAAAAAACTTTTTGGTATATTCTATGAAGAACAGATGTGTAGGATGGAGATTTTGAAAATTTAACAATTATCCTATTTTAATTTAAAAAATATTGAGAGTCTACAAATTCGTATGAGTGCTTTACTACAAGCCAAGCACTGTCCTAGAAACAAGAGATTTATAGTGAACAAAGCAGTGTCTTGAGCTTACATTTTACTGGTGAAGATAAACAACAACAATAAAAAAACAAAGAAATACATAAGTTTGTGACAAGTACTAAAAAGAAAAATGAAGGTTAATAAAAGAGAAGGGAGAGTGGTAGGAGATGAGAACAGAGAAGCCATACTAATCCCTTCTTTCTCTGAGTAGAAGGGAAGTCATTGGATGGTTTTGAGCAGGAGAGTGATATTTGATTAATGTTCTGAAAAGATCATTTCCTTGAAGTTCAGTAACTTTACCATAACTGTGGCATTTTTCATCTGTGTCAGTTTTATGGTGTGCCCTTTGTACAGTTTTCTTATAGTATGTGTTTTATTTTCTTTAGGTACACTAATGATGTAAATTTGAACTATCATTTTTCTCTTTTCTACATCTGTTGTATGCTCTTGTGTTTAATTTTTGTCCATTCTGGTTTGCTTGCTTTCCACAAGCTTTTCCTTAATTTTTTTTTTAACTGTATCTCCCCCCTAAACATTCTTTTTTTTGGAGCTATTTTCATTTTAGTTTTCCTTTTCCTAAGAGCTGTGTATTCATGTTTCATTACTTCCTGTCTCTCAATATAACTACCTGAGATCTTACAGTTTTTCTCTGACTTATTTTTTTATAGAGGTGAGGTTTACTAAGTTTTTATGGATATGTGATTTTTTTGCATATTGTAAAAGATGTTCCTTATGGTACATTTGGCATTGATTTTAATCTGTCACATGTAAGTGGTTTTATTTAGTGAATATTCTTAATTTGTCTTTTGTTTTTTCTGCTTTTCCTCTCATTTCCTTACCATATATTTATATAGATAGACTCCTGGCCCATTTTTGATTATTACTCATCTTTCAATATACAGATTTCTTCCTTGGCCAGTTATTTGAAGACAGTGTCTGGGTATATAGGACCAGGGCCATGTTCCATCATAGTGTGAATTTCTTACTATGCAGGGATGTATGTGAGAGAATTCTTTGAGCATTTATTGCTCAATAGCTGCAGTAATGCTTTTCATAATGTCATTTCTTTCCCTTAATTGCCCTAGCCATAGATTGTTTCCAGAAAATATGGCTTGTATGATTTTTCATTCAGTCCAGCCTTTCTTTCTTCTTTTTCATGCCCGGTTGGGTTCAGAGTTTCCAGCCACAACCTGTGCACATGTTATCACTGAACCAAGGAAGAGATTATTTGCATGCCGCTTAGTTTGGATAACTGTGTTCTGATGATAGTTTCTAAGATCTCCAGCCATAGGTCATTCTCTCCTGGAGTATTCCTGCATTTCTATTTGATCATTTAATTTTGCTGGCCATCCTCATATATTTTGAGTTAGGATAACAAATTCCTCATAGGTTTTATAATTTCAATATCTGGACCATATGCATGTCTATTTCTGTTTTTTTCCTCTGGATTCTGTTTCTTGGAATCCTGGTATTTTCTGATTGAATACCAGGCATTGTGTATGAAAAATAATAAATGCTCTGGATGATGTTTTCTTTCTCCAGAGAGGCTCCACCCTAAACTCTGAGATGCAGCTGGTATGGAGATAACTCACCTTGATCCATTCACGGACTGAGCAGACTCAAGGCTGGGTTGAAGTCTTTGTAATCTTTGGTCTTCTGCTGATTCATTTCCAGTCCTAATTGTAGCCATCAACACAGGTCCCAAGTGAAAGCCTGTGATGTTACTAAGGGCCCTCCTTGAATAATCTACGATTTCTTACTCCTGAGTACAGTGACACTGCCGAAAACTCTAGTCTGCTTTTCAGAGTATTTTATCTTGGTTTCTTGGCTTCCTGCCCTGAGATGTTAAGAATTTGCCAAATGCTTTGAAGAGAAGCTGCTTGTGTGGAGCTCCTTTCTCTCAGGGATTTTGGTTCCTCTGCTCTGCTCTGCTTTCCTTGCCCCATTCTCATCCTTCAAGATTGGAAAATGCCTCAAAGGTAAAAGCAGCTTATACAATGTGGACTCACCTCTCTGGTGTTTCCTCCTCTGGCCCCCTAGGTCCTAGCTGCCTTGGAAGTTCTCCAGTGCCTTCAAATAGATTTCTTCTGTATCTTTTTGGGTTTTCAGTTGTTCTCAGTGGGAACATGACATGTTGCAAGCTACTTCTTCATAGTCGGAAATATAAGTTCCTCTCCTAGGGTTTATTAAATAGAGTTTCATTTATGTTTCCAGTATATCTTGTCTCTCTTTGGTAATTTCCAAGAGAAGGAAAACAAATCACCTTTTTTCCACCATTTAAAACTGGAAGACAAAAGAAATATTCTTTTCTTTATTTCTTCCAGTAAATTAACATTTAGGAAACAGGGGGAGTTTAGGATATATATTGAAAAATTGAAACTATCTTCTGAAAGAAACTCCTAAAGCAGAGGCATCACTAACAAAGAAGCAAAGTGAATCGGGTGTATAGAGAAGAAATCTGAGCATCTGAATGTGTCAGGCTTTGAGCTAGAAATTGTACATACTTTTAAAAGTTAATCTACATACCATATTTTTACATTAGACATAATTATTTCCATTGATCAGATTTGGAAGTTATGGCACCAAAATCTAAATTATGTACCTAATTCATATTGTAGTGAAGAAAGAATGAAATGAATACAGGATGTTGGAGCTGTAATTTTATTTAATGGAGAAAAGACAGTCTCTTCAATAAGTGGTGCTGGGAAAACTGGACAGCTACATGCAAAAGAATGAAATAAGAACACTCCCTAACACCATACACAAAAATAAACTCAAAATGGATTCAAGACCTAAATGTAAGACCGGACACTATAAAACTCTTAGAGGAAAACATAGGAAGAACACTCTTTGACATAAATCACCGCAGGATCTTTTTTGATCCACCTCCTAGGGTAATGGAAATAAAAACAAAAATAAACAAATGGGACTTAATGAAACTTAAAAGCTTTTGCAAAGCAAAGGAAACCATAAACAAGACGAAAAGACAACCCTCCAAATGGGAGAAAATATTTGCAAACGAATCATCGGACAAAGGATTAATCTCCAAAATATATAAGCAGCTCATGCAGCTCAATATTAAAAAAACAAACAACCCAATCCAAAAATGGGCAGAAGACCTAAATAGACATTTCTCCAAAGAAGACATACAGATGGCCAAGAAACACATGAAAACCTGCTCAACATCACTAATTATTAGAGAAATGCAAATGAAAACTACAATGAGATATCACCTCACACCAGTTAGAATGGGCATCATCAGAAAATCTACAAACAACGAATGCTTGAGAGGGTGTGGAGAAAAGGGAACCCTCTTGCACTGTTGGTGGGAATGTAAATTGATACAGCCACTATGGAGAACGGTACGGAGGTTCCTTAAAGAACTAAAAATAGAATTACCATATGATCCAGCAATCCCACTACTGGGCATATACCCTGAGAAAACCATAATTCAAAGAGACACATGCACCCCAATGTTCATTGCAGCACTGTTTATAATAGCCAGGACATGGAAGCAACCTAAATGCCCATCGACAGATGAATGGATGAAGAAGATGTGGTACATATACACAATGGAATGTTACTCAGCCATAAAAAGGAATGCAGTTGGGTCATTTGTAGAGACATGGATGGATCTAGAGATTGTCATACAGAGTGAAGTAAGTCAGAAAGAGAAAAACAAATATCATATATTAACTCATGTATGTGGAACCTAGAAAAATGGTACAGATGAAGCATTTTGCAGGGCAGAAATTGAGACACAGATGTGGAGAACAAATGTATTCACACCAAGAGGGGAAAGCAGCGGGGTGGTGGTGTGGTGGTGTGATGAATTGGGAGATTGGGATTGACATGTATACACTAATGTGTATACAATGGATGACTAATAAGGAAATAAACATTTTAAAAAAAAGAATGAAATGAATACAGGATGTTGGGGCTGTAATATTATTTAATACTTAAACTTTATTTTAAATGTTCGTCTTAGAATGAGTATAAAAGGATACTATCTGGAACGTCATCCTAACCTTTTCTAATTACTGGAAGTGTAATCATTAAAATGAAAATTGATTATCCTTTTAGCTAATGCTTGCTTACCCTAATTTTAGATAAAGTACCTAGTTGTAAACACCTTTATCTAGTTCCATAAAGATAAAAAATTCATCACAACTTAACTATCAAATAAGAAGGAAATGATTTAATTATGTGATAATTTTGAAGACTGTGGAAAAATGAAGTGCTTTTGATAAAATGGTAAGTAAATAAAAAAATGAATGAAAAATTTGTGCACAAACACTGCAGCTATGTAATAAAATATTCCTGTACACTTATGTGATACTATATGTGTCACTTATAACCTCTTTATTAAAATATTTGGGTTATGAGTTTCTTTTTTGAACATGTTATTACATTGCTTTTATAATTTAAAAACTCTCTAAAACTTCAAATGAAGGGCAAATAACTGCTGAATACTCACCTAACAAATACAGATTTATTAAGTTTCATAAGAATATAACTTTCTGGAGGCTAAGGACTTCACCTCTTCTATTTACTGCTATGTCCCTAGATGAGAATAGTGCCGGGTTCAGTAAATATTTATTCAGTGAATGAATGAATGGCTAAAAGCATATAAACACATTAGCCTTACTTTTATGGTAGAAAGCACTCCTTTTTTTAAAAAAGAGACTTGGTTAATTTAGAGGTTGGTTTAGTTTTTATTAGTATGGTTTATGATACATTTGTTTTTTCATATTCTTATCTCTCATACGTTGTATTTTTTCTTCAGGCTATTTAATGATACAGAATTGTTATAAAGTTAGAGGCTTTCTTAACAATGACCCATTATTTTAGAACCAGATGATCAAAGAACTGGAGTCCCGTGTCCAGCAGCTGACTGGAGAAGCAGAGAACAGTAATTTACAGAAGCAGAAATTAATTCAAGAAAAATTGGAACTTGAGAGATGTTGCCAGATAACATGTAATGAATTACAAGAAGTAAAGGCAAGGTATTGTCTGAAGTCAGATATCTCTCAGGTGTGGCTATAAAGTACTGATATTAACTCTATTAAATTATCTGCTGAAATTAATCACACTTGTGCATTTAACTTGGGAGGTTTCCAATCTAAATGCTGCCATTTGTTAAATTTTTTAAAGTACCATTTAATATAAGAAGCATACTGTTTAAAAACAGTTGATAAAAATGTGGATACTTACTTGATATATTGAAAGATAATGCATTTGGATTTGGTTGACTAAAAAATTCCATTTTAGAGATTGATTATAAATATATTGGAAATATGTTTTATTCTCTGATTGCTTTTAGGCACAACACATTGCATAAAGAGAAGGATCATCTTGTAAATGATTATGAGCAAAACATGAAACTGTTACAAACCAGATATGATGCTGATATAAACCTTCTGAAAAAGGAACATGCTCTTTCAACTTCTAAGGTATTATAGATGCTGGTAGATGTCCATACAAAGTACTTATTTCCTTTACTCAGCATATAGCCAAAGGTAGTAGAAGCTAACTACTATCTGGCCTTTAAATTAGTCTCTCCTTTGCTTAATTTAATGCTAAGTGTCTAATATATAGCATAACGCAAATATTTAATAAACTAAAATCTGCTATAAATTAACCCTTTTAATTACCAAAGTTTTTAAAGGAGGAAACATAAAAATCCGAGAAGAAATGTTCAGTTGTGTTAATAATACATATTTTGGAGTAACTCTATACATTATTATTATTATTTTGAAATCTTGGTTATGGTTTAGTTTTCCTGCCATCACATATGCTTATATGAGCCCACAGACACCCTCAGGGGCACCCACACACTTTTGTGTCAGATAATTGAAACTTTCTGCAAAGAAAATCCTATAACCTCAATACTAAAATAGTTAATTACTTGATATTTCATGAATTAAATATTCCAGTGGATTTGGTTTTAAAATTAAAATTTAAAAAGTTTTCTGTATACCTGTTCTTTTTACATCAGTATTATATTTTCATAACTTTAAATGCCATGCAGTACTTAATTTATCTTTTTACTTTAAAAGATTTTTTAACTTAAAATTTTTTAAAAATTCAGATTTATAGATAATTTTAATTCTAACTGAAGCTTCAGGGGGGGGAAAAGTTAAATTTATTCAACCAGAAGTTTGTAAGATGGTAGAAAAATCAAAGTTTCATTTTTTTATTATTTTCTTAAAATCTTTTTAGGCATCTGGTATGATTAAAGAATTAGAACAGAACATCTGTCAATTAAAACAGCAGTTACAGGAATCAGAACTTCAAAGAAAGCAGCAGTTAAAGGTGAGTCCTGTCTTTTTACACAGAATAATGGCTAAAACTCACCTCTCCTTTTCTTGGTATATACATATAAATGAGAGTCGATGAAAAAAACTCAGAAATGCAGGTAGCCATTTCTGATTCTTTTATTGCACTATATCATTTTTCATCTTATTTACTTTAACAAAAGTAGATGCTAATGGGATATAGAGTAAAAAGAACAATAATTTTAGTTTGAACAATCTACTTTTTTTGAGATTAGTTAAAAGAATAAACCTTATTTAAATATATTATTATTTTAGAATTATTTCCTCTCTTTAAATTATTATCTGCCATTCTTTATAATTTCTCTCTCTTTCTTTCACACCTTTAATTAATTAATTTATTGTTTGGGCTGCACCGCTCGGCATGTGGGATCCTAGTTCCTCAGGATCCCCCTGCGGTGGAAGTGCGGCGTCCCCTGCGGTGGAAGTGCAGCGTCCCAACCATTGGACTGCCAGGGAACTCCCTCTTTCACACCTTTTAGATCTTGCCTTTTCTCTCATGGTCAAAAAATACCAAGCACTTCTATATGATATAACTTCAAACTTATTATTTTCATGTTGATTCATTTGGTCATTTTTAAGTGATCTCCTAATTCTAAGGATCAGAAAGTTTCTCTTTCACTGTAAAGTATGTACTTTTGAGAGTGGTAACATCTTCAGATAACTAAGGTTTTATGGCCTCCAACATAAAGCTATGCATGTTTCTAGTTGTAGTTTAGAAAACTGGACAGGTAGGGCTCTCTTAATAATATGCAAGACTCAAATAAGGTTTGTCATCAAAGAGATTGATTTGTTTCATTAGATTACCAATGTTATTGACCCTAGAAGCAATTTTAAGTATAATAAAGATAAATATTTATTATTCACAGGATCAAGAAAATAAGTTTCAAATGGAGAAATGTCACTTAAAACGCACCTATGAGAAAAAGGTAATATGTTTCATGGGAAGCTATGACATCTAAAATAGCACATGAGGCAGTTAAGAATGAGGGTTGATTTTTATACAGCCGTGCATTCCAGCTCTTATTTCTGAGTTCATTTCAGTTAGCCAGTAATCAAATTTTTCTTCTTTTTCATGTTTATAAACAGCTTCTTCAGTTTGATTTTTAATTATATCAACATTAAAACACCACTTCTCTGTTATATTTGAGTGAAGAGTATTATTATGTTCACCTTTCATAATAACCTTTTGAAATTATATTTTCTTTCTGCCAGTAAAAATGTGATGTGACTGTTGGGTGTTATTTTTTTCTGTTGTATCATATGTGTAATAAGAACTCTAAGAAATTAACCAAAGAATATGAAACAGTGAAAGCACTGTCTACTACGATCGATTAGTAAGAAATGGATTAGTCATTGTCTCTTGCGATTTAGAGCAGTGACGGTAGTGACTGTTTCTACTGGTGCATGCTGGTGTCCTTGTTACCAGTAACAACTAGGGTCACTGCCACACTGTTGACACCTTCGGTGATAAAGTATAGAATTCTATGTCTGTGACTTTCAAACTTGAGTTTTGAATTTGTTGTTTGCTGTATGACTGTAATTGAAATAGCAAAGATTTTGTTGCTGCTTTTGTAATTATTTACAGTTCTAACAGCCACCAAATTAATCCTCTTGTAAAATACCCACATAATGGAAAATGAGAAAAAAGTTACCCCTTCAACTAATTAAAATACATACAAATTAAAATTAGACAGATTTCATAGCACAAAATTGTTAAAAGATGTAATACCACACCTTATCTATGCATATCGTCACAGCAGACATGCATTAAATGCTTTCACGGGGCGAGGTATCACAACAGGCACCGGATGCAGGGTAGGGGTTGAGGGTGAACTAGCCATAGACTCTGCTCTCCAGCAGCTTAATGTCTGGGAAGAAGAAGGTTTCTGTCCTTTGGAAAAGTGAGTATTTCTTCTGATGTGCATTGACCTAAATATGTGTGCTTTAAAGTTATAATTAATTTTCTTATTGTTAAAGTTTCTTTCCCTGCAGTTTTAATACAGCTCAATGCAAGATACTGAATATATTTCATGCCTACAAAATGATATCTGAACAGGAGGGAGAAATACTGCCTTCACTGAAATAAAGAATTTTTTCGGTTTCTACTGTTGAGCCATGCAGCTGCTTAACAATCTGACTTACCCAGAGCAGACCATGCACTGTCATAAGCCTTTCTCCCCACTGCCTGAGGCATGCACATCCTCTGGGTGTACCTGTTAGTCCTTTGTTCTTTCTTTGGGCAGATGTCTGGCTCCCCATCCATCAGGGCCACCTTCCTGGCCTCCTGCTCTGTCACACTCCGTGGTCAGCCCTCCTCCTGAGTGATGGTATCTGCTTACCTGTGAGCCCCAGAGGGTTTGGTACCAGGAGGGAGGCCCACACTGACTCATATACAAGATTGTCTTCCTACCCCAAAGTTGAGTCCTCCTGTGGGCTGTGACATACAGAGTTGGGGCTGGAGAGGCAGAGTCTCTCCTACCACAGTCTTTTCTTGGCTGTTCGGCCACTGAGTAAACTCAGGTTTCTGCACCAGCCCCTCTCCCTGATGGACACACACAAGAAACAGAATGTTAAAGCTCAGTTCATCCCTAGCCAGCCACCTTCCCCCATCCTATTCTGTTTCACTTCAGGGAGCAGACCTAAATCCTTTTAATTAGGTGTCATAACTACAGCTTTTCCCTTTCCGTGAGCTGTCAAGTGGTCTCGCTTTTAAATAACGTAACTAGTTAAAGAGTGTTAATTGTTTTCAGTGTAAATAAGATGTGTTTAGAATGGCAGCCATCTGTAAAGACAAATAAGCGTACTTGTACACATTGCATACGTTCTAACGTTGCTTGTATTGGAAGAAAACGGCGCTCAGCGTGCCACTTTTTGTTTTACAATTAATTCCATAATCTCCCCCTTTTAAATTGACATCTGTTCTTCTTTCTTTATTAAACCTGCTGTGATCTCAGCCCTTGAAGATTTGATGTCCCGTACCCCCCTCAGGGAATATCCTCTTTGACTGCTCAGAGAGCTGACATAAATCTTACCGAGCACCAGACTGTGTAACCGGATAGCCAAGTGGGATGGATAGCGCTTTTGTTTTTGTCTTAGACAGTGTTACAGGTGTGCGCATTCAGTAACTTTCGGTATAAAACTAAGTTCTGAATATCTGTTCAGGAGGAGGAAATGCCATCTGAATGACATTATTTCCTCATGCCAACAAGAAAGCAGCATCAGAGTCTAACTTGTCTTTGAGGTAAGAGAAGCAGCATCAGATGCTGTCCCTGATTTGAGCACACACACATTACCTGATGGTCTTTATTGATCTCTGGTGGCTGTTACCTGCTCTTCAGATCTTTGAACATCAAACAAATAATAGGTAGTAAAACTAAATTTCATTGTTTGATGAAGTGTCCTAATCTGTTAAATCAGGAAACGGTTAGGCTGAATGATTTTACTAGCAAGGAAACACCTGCCTCCTACAAGTAACCTGTTGCCTGTTTTCCACACAGGCACCAGAGAGTTAAAAGATGGTGCTGTTTACCGAAAGACGTTCATGAGACAGATGTTAAGCACGTATATCCTAAAATGTGCTGGAATTGAAATATCTACTTATAATAATTCTGATGTAACTGTGTCACAGTTGAGATCTAAAGTCTGATGGAGTTCAAAATTATTAGGAATAGTTATTCCAGTCTTTAGTGTTTATATATAATTCTTTTAATTAGGTTAAAAAAATTTAAATTTACACAGTTCTATGTGTATTGCATAGTGTTTTCCAACTACTACCGGCCTAATTTTCTTGAAGAGGACAGGTGTCTTGAGTGAAGCTTTAAAAAATGAAATTGTGCAGTGAAATGATTTATAGAGTTAATGGCGCGCAATGCACCGTATTTGTCATGGTGAGAAGCAGAGTGGGCAGTGTGGTTGCGAGACGCGGTGGGGCCGTCGGCTGGTCCATGCACGAGCCAGCCGCGGTTCCACGCTCTTCTTTATGCTGTGGTGTCTGCCGTCATCTGTTTCCTTGCACATAGCAAACCTCTTTCTTCTTTATACAAGCACACCTTTTTGGTAACTTAACTTCTTAGGGTGCACGGGAATGAAATCTACATTTACTAAATGCTCGATAAATGTGCTTCTGGCTACCTGGCTCACTCATTTACAGCAGACGCCCGTGTTGGAGAATATATGCTGTGTCTTTGTCTATCTGGTTTGTGTTTCCATTATTTAAATTATTAAAATTCATTTTTGATGCTAACTATATAGTAGGGAAAGGATTGCAAGCAAGTCAATTTAAGGCTTATTTCCCACTGCCATTACTACATTCAGAAGCAAAGGTTGGCAGTAGCATTATTGCCATCACCCCCAGCTCTCTGGAATGTAGGTAAAAACTAAAAGTATAACCCCAAGGGTCCCTTTAGCATTCAATACACATATATTCAATTAAGAACAAATAAGCAAAAAACAAACCCAGAACAGCATTTATTGACTATTCTAGTGCGGGCCAAGTGTTGTGCTGAGTGCCGAGGATATAAAAATAAATGAGAAACAGCTTTTAGCTTTGAGGAGCCACCAGCTCAGAAGCCTGTGCGTTGACACATGCATGTTTCACTCAGAAGGAAGGCTCTCATTCTCCCACCCAGATAGCCTCATTGCTGCTTTAGAAATGGTCCTAATAGTTTAGAAGCGATAAATTAGATCAAGGTGCTTGGGTAGCACAAGCCAATCAGGAAGTGGCAGCTAGAACTTGACCAAGGTTAAGATTGAATCGTGAGTGGTAAAAAGTGCTTACGAGAACTCAAAGTTCTTAGCAATTCAGGGGCCGTTTTCTGAAAGGGCAAATAGTCCACAGGGAATTCCATTATGTGGCATGCTGTATTGTGGTTTGGGGTGTTCATAATGACCTTGAATTTTCAAGAAAATGTTTGTGTATAGAGTATTTAGTCTGGGGAGGTGATGATAATTAACACTGCTGAGCATTTATCATGTTCCCAATATTGTTCTAAGAGCTTTACCTGGAGTCACTTATTAACTCATCACAGTTTTTGAAAAGCATGCTCATCCTGATTTCCGTCCTCATTTTCTAAAGAGGCGACTGAGGCACAGTGTCGAGTAGCTTGTGAAGGGGCGAAACCCGTGCAGCCTGGCCCCAGGGCTTGCGATCATAATCACCGTGTAACCCTAATAGATTTGTCTCAAAGTTGGTTCAGTTTTTGACATCTTCACCAAAGCGGGTAAATCTCAATTATGCTAGCGTGCAGAGAGTCCTGAGTCCCAGAAGAAAACCGAGCAGGAAATCGAGGGGGAACCCTGCTCGTGCAGCCAGCTGGAGGCCAGTGTGTCAGGTGCTGTTGACTTGCCAGTGGCTCTGATCGCGGGTCCTGCGAGGTTTCCACATAACGTGTGGTTTCGCCGAACCCGAGACCTAGTCTGTGGGGTGAGGGAAAACCTCCCCAAACCCTCCTGGGGATTTCCTGGGAACTGGATTTTCACTGCAGCTCTGAGGAGACCTCACTAGGGGACATGGGACAGGAGCAGCGTTATGCCCCCCGTATTTTTTTTTTTTGGTCAAGCACCAAATCTGAACAGATAATACTCTGTTTAAGAATGAGTAAGAGGAAGAAGCCAGAATGGGGTCTGTGGAAGAAATATTGTGGAGCAAAGGGAGGAGAGCGTGATACAGGCGACTCGGAGAAAGAAGTTTCTTCAAAAGAAAACATTAAGAAATTCATCAGTAGAATCCCCGAAGACATGATGTCCATGAAGGAGAAACAGGTATCATAGGGAAAGAAAAGGCTGAGGTGGAAGTGGAGGTACTCTACACCTTGGTGATCGCCATCACAGCAGCCAGTAGGCGCTTTTGATCAAATACTGTCCTGGAAAACTCCCCTCTGTCCTCACTCTTTCACTTTACAGGCAGTTTATTATTTATTTTACTAAAATACCAAAGGAGAAAAATATAAGAGAATTGTAATAGGAAAAGGCTAAAGAACATAGAATTTTTGAGCTAAATAGTGCTCTGTCCAAACCAATAAGTAGCTAACTAAATACAGGTATTTTTGAGGAGCACTGACTCAGGGTTTGAAAAGGTTTGTGACTGTGTGTGTGGGGGCGTGTGTGCGTGCGCTTCGTTGACTTCGTTCTTCTCACTCCTCCCCCACCTCCTGTGCCCCACCAGGCACGCAGTCCGCCTCACCTGGATTGCCGGCGGGTTGTGCTCGGGACCCCCGCCTGCTAAGTGACTTGAGCTCCCTTACCTTCCAGCTGGGCTCTGCACCCTCAGCTGTCTCCTCTGTGGGACCACAGCTGCTGTTTTACTCTCCCCTTCCCTCCAGCTGTAGCAGTTTCCTTTTCCTATTTTTAGATCCGTATAATGGGTCCATGTTAGGTATGCTTATCTGCATTTGCATACGAAGAGCTTTCTGTGAAGAGAAATATTCATTTGACCCTCATTATTCTTGCTGCCATCCCACCTGTTCAGAGGATGCCACATTTAGTAAAGAGATTCTCAGGGTGGGGGGACTTCCCCCCAAACTCAGTAGATGGTTATATAGATCATTCCCAGAAGTGGAAGACTGTTTCATCATAACCTGTATGTTTTGGGGGAATATAGACACGTTATTTATTGTATTCTCCTGTGTCTTGTTGGATTAATTTCCTTTGGTTAATATGTAATGTTAAAAAAATTCAAAAGTGATTCCTCCCTTTTTGAATTTCTTACATATCAGTTTATTTTACAAGGAATCCACGTGCAGGTACATTTAAACAATGATTAACTTTGACCAGAAAATTATTACTGGGAGAATACTATTAAGATAATTCTATGGTAAATGATTATGGTTAACCAAGCCTCTATCTTGAAAAATCTAAATCTAATTTTATATTAAAAATAGATTTAAGATAACTGTTTCATTGTATTTCTCCTTTGAGTAAACTTGACTTGTCTTTTAGTAAATTTTACATCTTTGTCACGGCAGGTTCATGACTTGCAGACTGAACTTGATAAAGAAAAAGAAGATGCTCAAAAGAAAATCCATAAATTTGAGGAGGCTTTGAAGTGAGTAAAATTGTAATATAGTTAATTAAAAGAAATACTCTTATTCTAAACTGTGAGCCAAATTAAGTAACTAAAACTCAAACATTATAATATTTTTATCATAACCGTGCTGTGGTTTAGCTCGAGTCGGTTTTCTATCATCAGTCTCTATTTTCAGAATTTTATTACTAGCCAGTAAAGGAAAAATAGCAGTTCAGCTGTCTTTAAACGATAGGAAGGTAAGAAAGACAACTTAGTGGTTTCAGATGCTTTCTTCCTCTCACATGAAAACAGATTTAAAAACAATAGCAACAATAAGATTTAGATCTAGGACATTTAGAAGTTCCTCTGTAGCTTTTTTGGGAGGAATTTGGGTAATGAAATGTTTCAGTTGTTATATTTGAAAATGGACTACTATACAGGCATTGTTTAGCAAAGGTTTTGTCTTATGGTACGTAAACATACACATTAAAATGTTATATTTTATTTGTCTTTTCCATTCATTTACTAAGTCGATTAGGCCCTACTTATCACTAGGTATCATCCTGCAGTTTTTAGCTGGAGAACATTGATTTATTCAGTAACGGTTGCGTTCTCACCATGTTTCAGGCAATGCCTAATTCCTTCCTGGAGGGACCTGTATTATAGTCCAGTTGGGAAGATATTCATGCACTTTGGCAGTTACAGTCCGGAGTGATGAGAACTTTCACAGCATAGAGGTCAATAGGGTACCTGCCCCAAGAAAGTGATTTAGGAAGGGAAGCTTACTCGGGCACAGTATATCTAGCTAACTCCCAGTGAATCAGCACATTCCATTTTTTATGCTTTTCCAAACCTCCAAAGAGGAAAATTTAGAGAAAGGCCAAAAGGAATATCCAGGATCAAAGAAACCTAGTATCAAATTCTTCCTGGGAAGATTGCATAACCGGAAGTTCCCTCTCCTTCACTCTGCTTGTTAGTAAAATGTCCTGAATGGGTTGCTGAATAGGACATCTTAAAATAATCTATGTGCTGTGACATCACAGGATATCAGTTTCTTATCTATACCAGGATTGGTGCTTATTTGTTCACATCACCACGTATGAATTAGGTGAAATTAGAGGAGAACTGTAATGTCCATTAAACATTAAGCCAGATAACTGTATTTTATACCCCAACTTGAATAGTGACACAACTAGGGCATTCTTGCTTTATGCATGGGATGCCCTCCCTTTATCCCTCATTAATTCATTTTTTTTCCTCCTTAAAATGTTGATTCACAACTTTCTTCGTATATTCAACTTACCACACTTTGGTTTCTTTTTTGTTCTACCTTGTCTGTTTTTTTTTGTAATTTCTTTATACTTTTTCCATTAGCTTGTTGATGTGTATTTTATATCCATAAAGGAAGAGGTAATTCCTTCAAATAACAGGAAATCAACAAATATTTGTCTAGTACCTACAATGTCTATATACTGTATTATCATACGAAAGGAAATCGAAGGTTTAGAAACTGTAGCTCGAGACATAATCCTGTTCTTAACAATTTTATAGTCCAGGGTAGGCATTTGAAGTCCCTGGAGTGTTAGGTATCAAGTTGTTGACATAAGTGCAATTGGAATAATAAGAAAGACTGTTTGCAGTTGGAGAATTGGGAGTCGATGTGTAATACAGCATGGTCTCTTAACGTTCACCAGTGGACGGTGAAAACACCCTGAAGCCTCTGTAGTTGCTGTATGCAACATGATCTATTCAAGGCTTTAGAGGTCTTTACCAAAATACCAAATTTTACTTGGAGTTAAAAAAAGCTAGTTTAGATTGTTAATAACATTCCCCTGTGGATCTGTTTCTTCCATTCCTTGTGTAGATGATGTCTTCATTTACACTAAATGTTGGTATGACCTTAACAATATAGCACCTGGTATAGCAGGAGCAATCTGGTCTGAAAATAGTAGCATAAGTTATTGTGTGGTCTGAACTTCAAAGTAAACAGTACAACCTGGCTGTCTTCCCAGAGGAAAATATTCTGGGGCAACTGCTACTGCTTTTCAATCTAAGAATAGTGTTAGACCCGGTTGGTCCAGAGACAATTCCATTTTTCTAAAAGACAGGTATATGATATGGAAATTTGCCATGATTATTAGCATTTTTTTTTGTAATAAAAATACGCACAAAGGTGAAAAAAATCTCACTTTTAGAATGTGGTGGTATTCATTCATTTATTCATTCATTCTTTCACTCAGTAGGGTTGTTGAATGTATAGTGGAGGATGTCAGAGAGCTGGAATTAACATGTGAATTAATGTACATATAAATACTTGATAAGTGGACCCAACTCAGTCTTTGGTTTAGAGCTCAAGTTGGCACTTCAGACCCTGTTGGTATTTAAGAGGGACACTGATTTGAAGTTAGCACTCACTGTAAGTAACCCCTAAAGCTAATTTGCCTACTTGTTACTGTTTGCAGAAAAATGAGAACAGTTTAATTAACATTACTGTCCTACTACTTACAATTTTTATTCTACACATATCCTAAACAGCTTTTTGCTTCCTATTTCATTTTTGTTGCAGAAAATATTTTAATAACCTCCAGCAACTGAAAATTATCTGAAACTATAACTGTAAATGGTATGAATTTTTTTTTTTTTTTTTTTGCGGTACGCGGGCCTCTCACTGCTGTGGCCTCTCCCGTTGCGGAGCACAGGCTCCGGACGCGCAGGCTCAGCGGCCATGGCTCACGGGCCCAGTCGCTCCGCGGCATGTGGGATCTTCCCAGACCGGGGCACGAACCCGCGTCCCCTGCATCGGCAGGCGGACTCTCAGCCACTGCGCCGACAGGGAAGCCCAATGGTATGAATTTTGTGTGTTCATTTTTCAAAGATAGGTAATTAAAGTAAATGGGAAACGTAGTACTGAATGGAAAATTACCATAGGTAATAAAATAACTTGGTGTAACTCTCTGAAGGGCTAACACTGAAAAAGTATGTTATTTTTTTGGAGGAGTTAAAACCTATGAACAACAGATGTAGATAGTATAGATTTGGTTTATCCCTTTTTTGATATTTATATGTTTACCAAATTTGATGTCTAAGTTTTTGGTGCTATAAAACTAATAAAGCATTGTTCTGAGATATTGTATAAATTGACTATTTTAAAGCATTCAATGAGACATTCCAAAGTCATCTTTTTGTAAAATATTTATTTATTTTTATTTTATTTATTTTTGGCTGCATTGGGTCTTTGTTGCTGCGCGCAGGCCTTCTCTAGCTGTGGCGAGCGGGGGCTACTCTTCGTTGTGGTACGCGGGCTTCTCATTGCTGTGGCTTCTCTTGTTGTGGAGCATGGGCTCTAGGCACGTGGACTTCAGTAGTTGTGGCACGTGGGCTTCAGTAATTGTGGCTCACTGTCTTCAGTAGTTGTGGCTCGTGGGCTCTAGAGCTCAGGCTCAGTAGTTGTGGCACATGGGCTTAGTTGCTCTGCGGCATGTGGGATATTCCCGGATCAGAGCTCAAACCCATGTCCCCTGCATTGGCAGGTGGATCCTTAAGCACTGCACCACCAGGGAAGCGTCATCTTTTTGACTGATACCTTTTTCAAACTCCTCTCTGGCAGTAAAATACAAAACTGTCTTGAAACATTTATTCCGATCCATTTTAACTTTTTTGTATTGTCAATTGTAAACATCATAAATATTTCTACTCTGACACTAATATATATAAGCTTTCTGTTTTTCAGTTAGTACTGAAAGTGAGTAGTGGTAATTTCACTAGAACATGTTACAAAATCAGTCTTTAGATGATATGATTATGAATGACCCTACAGGAGGCAAGCCCTTGTTTAACTAAAACATATTCTTTCTGTTGTAGTTGCTAACATATACATGTACATGTATACATGACTGTGTCTGAATGTATCCACCACAAATAAAACTTTTACTGGGTTTAAAAAAATACAGAGAGATGAGGCAAATTTAAATCTGGGCTGTAACCTCAGGCCAGACGCTTTCATGTTACTAAAACAAACAAACATGCATTTTTGGTAATAGGAGGTGTCTCATGAAAACTGGATATTTCATGAGTCCCCTTTTAAATCATTATCTTGAATTTTTGTCACAATTACTTTATAACCCTGAAACATATGTTTAGCTGACTTTTTGCCAATTTATATAATACACAAAATGTAGATATATGAGATATTTGATTATATAAATATTTAGAAATGTCTGTTAAGTTGGCTCTCATTTAGACTTTGCTGTCAGTAAATATAAGGAAAAGTGAAACAGTGGCTTCTTGTACCCTTACAGTTTTTAAAAATAACTTTTTAAAGCTAGGTAATAGAGTTCCATGGTTTGAAATATGAAAGATAGGAAAAATGAGCATACAGGGAAAAGTGCCCTTCCGTAGGAGCCCTCTCGCTATACATTTTTCCTCTTGGGAAGGAGCAGTGTTACCAATTCCCTGTGTATCCTTTCATATGGAAGCATTGATGCTCTTTCCCCACTATCTCTTCCCCTTATGTGCTACCTATATCCTGATATTTTTCACTTAACGTACCTTGGAGGTTATTTCATGTAAGGACAGAAAGAGCTTCCCCATTCTGTTTTATGTATTTGATGTACTTTATTTCACTAATTCTTTATTGATGAACACATGATGAAAATGTTTCCATTTTTCTCCTAGTACATACATGGTTTGATTTTAACATTTAAATCTGTGACCCATTTGGAATGTATCCAGTGTAGGTTGTGAGAGATGGATCCTGTTGCTTTTGCTTTTTGTTAAGTGGTTACCCAGTCATTTCAACATCATTAATTTAATGACCTAGCCTTTCCCTCTTCAGAGTTCTGCTACAGAACCTTTATCATTGGACTTGGGTCTAGAATTTTGGTTCTGTTTGAGAGATCTGAAAATGCTTGTGCCAGTCCCATACTCTGTTGATTTCCACTGTTTAAAGGTAATGTTTAGTGTCTAGTCAGACTGCTTATCCTGTCACCTGTGCTTTTTCAGAATCTTCCTTTTTTTCTTGTCTATATTTTTCCGTTGGAGATTTATAATTAGCTTGTCTAGTTAAAAAAGAAAAACCATTAGTCTTTTGTTAATGTTGCTGAACAGATACAGTTCAACAAAGGAAGAACTGACATCTTTTAATGTTGAATCTTTCCACACACAACATGATACGCCTCCCTTTGTTCAGGTCTGCCTCCATGTCACTCTACAGCCAGATCCTGCTTTTGAAACAGACAGTTTGCAAGGAATTTGTGTTACTTAACTATCACAAGTTGGTTCTTTTATATTAAGTGTGTATTTTGACTGTCTATTAGGGTATGTGTTATGCAGCTTAAAATACGTAGGGAGTTGTATGTTCTGGGTTTGACGTTTCATACAGTTTGGGATGTGGATTTTAAACTCTGTACTTTTGGTCATACTGTTTATTTTTGAATGAAGAATGTAAAACTCTTGCAGATATCACTTGTTTCGTGTATACTTCTGTAGCCACTTAATACCTTAATATGTCATTTTAATCAAACTCATTTATTAATTCCTCCCAACATCTATTTTGTTCTAGGAACTTTGTTGGTACTGAGTATAAAGTGCCTGAGAAAGCAGGCAAGGCCTCTGCTGTGGCCATAGTACGTGGCTGCACAGCTTTCGTGTTGAATGCCCCACCGTGTCAGTGTATCAGTGCAGGACACTGGGTGTTGGTCCCCACAGAGCGCAGGGCACTTCCACAGAGACCCTGGGTGGCGGTCGGTGTGTTTTCCCTGCTTCACTTGGTAACATGAGATATTCTTGATTTTATTTTATTTACTTTAGTGTAAAATAAGTATTTTGCCTCCTATTGAACAGCGCATTGTTGGGATTGCTGCATTGTTTGTAAAAGTAGACATTTTGGGGCTTCCCTGGTGGCGCAGTGGTTGAGAGCCCGCCTGCCGATGCAGGGGACATGGGTTCGTGCCCCGGTCTGGGAAGATCCCACGTGCCGCGGAGTAGCTGGGCCCGTGAGCCATGGCCGTTGAGCCTGCGCGTCCGGAGCCTATGCTCTGCAACGGGAGAGGCCATGGCAGTGAGAGGCCCGCGTACCGCAAAAAAAAACAGACAAAAAATCGACATTTTGTAATGTGGAAAAAAAAAAAATGAAGTGTTCCAGTCACTGTTTCAGGAGTTACGATAGTAATTTATAGGAAGTCCAGAAGCAGTCTGCTTAACCTTCTGTGTCCATAACATCCTTTTTAAAGCTCAGTCGCCTAAGGGCCTCCTCATCATCTTACTGCTCACATGGCTCTCCCTCAGCTGGTTACCATCGACTCAGATGTTCAAAGTGCACCATGTTCCTCCTCTGAGTAATTTTTTTCTCTATTCCTGTATGCAGAATGAAAATCAGTGTTTTTTCTTCCAGAGGCTGACCTAATAGAATGTCTTCAAAGCTACTCAACTTTTCCTTTTGGAGAAAAAAAATCTTAGGGATTTAAATACAAAGTCTTATTTTCATCATGGAATTTCTATACAGAATTTTTTAGAATGCTACTGATTTTTTATAGTTCTGATTCCAAATAGCACTGTGAGTTTTAAATGCTTCCAGGATCATATCATTAAAATAATGGGTGAATACAGGAAAAGTAAATAACAGTAATGTTTTTTTTCATTTTTATTAAACTTTTTATTTTGAAATAATTTTAGGTTAACATGCAATTGTAAGAAATAATACAAAGAGATCTTGTGTACACTGTATCCAGTTTCCCCATTGGTAACAGCTTGAAACTCTGTAGTACACTATCATGACTAGGAAAGTGACATTGACATAATTAACCCATCTTGTTCAGATTTCCTTGGTTTTACATGTACTCATCTATGTGCTTGCACATAGTACATGTGTGCGTGTGTGTGTGTGTGCTTGGTTCTACGCAATTTTACCAGAGTTGTTTACTGGTATATCCAACATCACAGTTCTGTCACAACGAAGATCCCTTGTATTGCCCTTTTATAAACATAACCGTATCCTTCCTACCCTCTCCCCATCTTGACCTTCCTGTCTTGAGATTCACTGACTAATTGTAATTTGTTCTCAATCTCTATTTTCTTCAATTAAAAAAAAATGTTATGCAAAAGAATCATATATAGGGAATCACACAGTATGTAACCCCTTGGGATTGACTTTTATCATTGAGCAAGTTCTCCTGAGATTCATGGAAGTCATTGTGTGTATCAGTTGTTTACATCTTTTTATTGCCTAATAAGCAATTGTATGCATACAGCAATTTTTTGTTTGTATGTTTTGTTTCTGTTTGTTTAGTTTTTACCAGTAAACCACTGAAGAATATTGGATGTTTTTATTTTCTATTATGAATAAAGCTGCTATGAAGATTGTGTACACGTGAACATGTGTTTTCATTCCTCTGGGATAAATGCCCAGGAGCGGAATTGCTGAATTGTGTAGAAACTGCATGTTTAGTTTTATAAGAAACTGCCAAACTGTGTTTTGGCTGCTGTGCCGTTGTATTTTCCCATTGGTGATGTATGAGTGACCCTGCTGCTCTGCATCCTTACCAGCTTTAATGTTGTCACTATTTTTTTTTTTTAACATCTTTATTGGAGTATAATTGCTTTACAGTGGTGTGTTAGTTTCTGCTGTATAACAAAATGAATCAGCTATATGTATGTATATATATCCCCATATCTCCTCCCTCTTGCATCTCCCTCCCACCCTCCCTATCCCACCCCTCTAGGTGGTCACAAAGCACCGAGCTGATCTCCCTGTGCTATGCGGCTGCTTCCCACTAGCTATCTGTTTTACATTTGGTAGTGTATATATGTCCATGCCACTCTCTCCCTTTGTCCCAGCTTACCCTTCCCCCTCCCCATGTCCTCAAGTCCATTCTCTACGTCAATAACAGTAATTTTTATTAGAGTTTATTTCAGCAAGTAAATAGTTCCTGTACTTATAATACATAGTTACAGTGAACTTATTACAAGAAACAACATAAAATATCTGTCTTTATTTCTAAAACAGACTGAAATGGTTTACAGTATAAGCAAATGTTAACATATAATTGAAATTAAAATCTATCATAAGCATGTAAAGAAGGGTGGATATTGTTGTACCAGAAATAAAATTATTTCTAATTTGAATACTAAATTTAGTATTTAAATTCTAAATTTCCCTTGACCTGAACTCTTTCAGGTGGTTTTGGGAGACATTTGAGTTTAGTGTACGTTAAGAGAATGGACTCTGGATCCACTTATCACGGGTCCAAATTCCGGCTCAAATCACTAGCTGTGTGACTTTGGGCATGGTGCTCAATCTGTGTGATTAGTATTTACAACTGTAACATGAGGATAATAATAATATCTTCCTCCTAAGGTTGTTAGGAGACTTAGAATGTTTAATACAAAGCACTTCAAACAGTGTTTGTTGTATATGTATATTAGCACTTATTATTTTATTTCTCTTTATCTTATAAAGGATACAAACAAGTTCGTCAGAAGAAGTAATCTTTTCCTGGCACAGTGTTTTTTTTTAACAGCTTTATTGAGATTTAATTATCACCCCATAGAATTTACTCAGTTTAAGCATGCAGCTCACTGATTTTTAGTAAATTTAGAGTTGTGCAATGATCACCATAGTTCAATTTTAGAACATTTCCATCATCCCAAAAAGATCCCTCATGGCACCAAATTTTAGAAGGAAATTACCATGATTGATTTTTTTCTGACCAAAAGGAATAAGTAATAAGGGACAGGATCTTCAATAGTTATTTTGCAGAAAATGCTAAATGGCCACTTCTCATTCTGACCCTCAATGAAAGCTGAAATCATAATATTAAGATGTGTTTTGGCATTTTGTGGAGACCTGAGCTAATGTAGCCCTGATACGTTGCTTCCAAATTGACTGTCTGATGTTTTAACTTTGATACAAGGATGAATTTGAAAACAGATTCTGTGTGTGCGTGCACACGCACGTGTGTGTGTGTAAATGTGCTGAAAGGGGCCTGGAAATACATATATGCCAAAGTGTTGGGGTGATATCCATGTTTTCCTCTTTATATTTCTGTATAGTTTGAATCTTCTCCAATAAGAATATTGTATGTTACTTTGGTATCTTAAAACAATAGTAAAGACAAAAGAAACCAGTAAAGATTTTCGAAGGAAGAATGACAAACATTGATGATGGTTATCTTTAGTTGGTGAGCATATGGGATTTAAAAAAATTCCTCTACATTTTACATATTCTACAGTAACTGAGCCCAGCAACCCCTCAGAGTCTTGAGAAGTTTCAGCTTGTCTCAAATCACTGAGCACCGGGTGGGGCAGCCTGTGAACTCAGACAGTTTCTGGAAATACCTGAACTCTAATTATTTTGGGGTTTTGACCAGAAAAACCTTTTATGTATTTCTTATAATAAATGGATAGGTGATAAGGTTGATATTCCATTTTTTTTTAACAGGTGAGAATTTTTCTCACCTAGAATGGAAGGACACCCTGGCACAGCATTTTAGGGGAGGGTATTAGGAGGTCAATAGAATACAGACTACAAAATACAGCTTTCTAGTAAGTGTAAAATTAGGATATTTTAAATGAAAATACAAGGTATTTTCCATGAAAGGTAGGTTATATTACATTTTAAATGTGCTTTATGTTTTCTGACTGTGGAAATTCGCATGAAATTCACAGATTCGTTTTCCACGTTTATCAGTCTGTTTTTGTAAACTTGAATCTGATTTTAGCACATATATGTTGATTCCTACTGTCAGAGCAGGTTACTGTGCACTGGTTACCAATCCCAAGAGAGTAAAGCACTGTGCACCGGTTACTGATTCCTGGGGAGGACTCCAACTATTGAAACCGCACAGGACCCTGTGAGGCTCCTGGGCACAGAAGCCTTTCTGTCCCCTGTTTGTTGCTTGTAGGGAATAGACTCCAGCCTCCATGACCTTCCCTAGCCCCAAAGGGCAGATTCGAAGAGTTGCTTATCAGGGAAGGGAGGGGATGCAGAGACAAGGGAGAAGCAGTCAAGAAACAATGGTGCAGCCTTGGGGCAGGTCCTGGTTCCCCCTCAAGGGATGCACACAACAGTATCTTTAACCTCTTCTGCATAACTAAAACCCCAACCAAATGGAAGATGTTCCAGAGAAAAGGTCACAGTTTGATAACCTTGAAGCTCATCAGGAGACCACCTGAGACCAGATTAAAGGAGCGCAGGCCCTGCGCACACCCTGATCCTTATCAGAAACCCCGCCCTTGAACCATTGCTATAAAACTCCTCACCAATCCCCCTGGGTTGGGACACACAGTACTTCAGGGCACGAGCCCGCTGTGTCCCCCCTTTGCCTGGCAAAGGAATAAAGCTATTTTCTACTTCACCCAAAACTCTATCTCTGAGATTCGATTTGACACCGGTGCACAGAGGCCAAGTTTTCGGCATGACTATCTGGAGGAAAGCAAAGATCATCACGATGCCAGGCACCAGGAATAGAAGCGCAGATGTTTCTGCCAACAGCATCTTAGTACTGGAGTCACCAGGAATACACTGCAGTCCAGCACTGAATGGAACAAGCTTCACTTACACAGAAAGAGGCAGAGAAGATCAGCTTCCGTGGTGGGTGTCCGTCCCCGGGGCACTGGGTCTCTCCTGTCCGCTAACACAAGACACAGGGCAGTTTTCCTGCCCCTCCTGTGCTCCCTAGAGAGACTCCGTCCCCTCCCTGTGAGGACAGAAAACAGTGGGGTTGGACAGGTGCCCTGTGGTGTACACACTTCAAGCCCAGACAAAAGAGCTTTCTTTGAGCTGAAGGGAAGGATATTCCTGCACGAGGCGATCAGCCCAGCACAGACTTTGTGGGCTCTTTATCTCAGACAGGAAGCCTTCCGGCCTGAGGCCCATCCTTACGTGGCTGAGTGGCTTTGGAGGACTGCATGCAGGAGACTGCCTTGCCTGACCCCGAGGTAGCCTAGGATTTCAAGGTGCCTGAGCTGTTCTTTAGGGAGATTATCCTGGCAGGAATGAGGATGTCATCAGCTTGAGTAACAAGCAACAGGAAGCAGGAAAATAAGGAAGATGAGGCTACAGTAATAGTCCCTGTAAGAGACAGCGGACCCTGTGAAGGTGGCAAGTCAGTGATGAAGAGAGTAATTGCAGCCTCCAGGAAAACAGCCTCTCTGGAAGCACTGTCTCATCTCAGCACCTTTATTTCATTCAGAGTCAGAATCAACTTTCACAAGTAATTTCCAAGGTATATACTGATGGAAGAGCTACACACACTGTTTTATATTTTTATTCCATGTGGAAGTAACTTAAGATTGTTGACTAAAAGGAAACATGAAATATTAATACTGAATTTTTAAATACTGTTTCATGATTTCAGATGATTCCAATTTAAAGATGTCTTATTATTAAATATAATTAAATAACGCTGCAGTGAACATGGGAATGCAGATACGTTTTTGAGTTGGGTTTTTGTTTCATTTGCACATATTTCTAGAAGTAGAATTGCTGGATCATATGATTCTATTTTGAAATTTTTTTCAGGATCCTTCATACCGTTTTCCCATAATTCAGCTGTTATTTCTTTAAATATGCTTTCTACTCCCTTCTCCCAATTTTCTCCTTCTGAAACTCCAGTAATTCACAAATGGGTTCTTTTTTTTTTTTAAACATCTTTATTGGAGTATAATTCCTTTACAATCGTTTGTTAGTTTCTGCTTTATAACAAAGTGAATCAGCTATACATATATCCCCATATCTCCTCCCTCTTGTGTCTCCTCCCTCCCACCTTCCCTATCCCACCCGTCTAGGTGGTCACAAAGCACCAAGCTGATCTCCCTGTGCTATGCGGCTGCTTCCCACTAGCTATCTATTTTACATTTAGTGGTATATATAAGTCCATGCCAACTTGAGTGATTTTTGATAGTTTGTGCTTTGGGGGTAATTTGTTTCATCCAAAATGTAGAATTTATGGGCAAATATTGTTGATAATATTTGCTTATTATCCTTTTAATGTCTTTAGGGATTATAGTGATGTCTCTTCTTTCATTACTAATATTTGTAGTTTGTATCTTTTTTGCTCTCTGACAGTCTGGCCAGAGGTTTGTCAACTTTATTGATATTTTCAGAGAATCAGCTTTTGGTTTCATTGATCATTCTCTGTTAATTTTCTGTTTTCAACGTCATTGATTTCTTCTCTTTGTTTTCTTCACACACATGCACACACTGTATTTTATTTTTACAAGAGATAAATAAACTGACACCAAGCATTGTAAATGGATGACCACAACAAAAGCAGCAACGATTGCAATTACCAAACACAAAACACACTCACAGCATGTCATAATGTTGACATTCAGTCCAGTAATCCTCCAATGTAACAGCTCCTTTACTTTGCAGTGAAATTTCATTTGTATACTTTTTGCCTCTGAGTCCTTGTGGGAATTTTTTTTTTATTCAAACAAAGTCACAAAAATTATAATCATCCTCATCAGTTCACTCAGTCCCATGTAATTATTTTTTCATCTTGATCTTTTGTTAGCACATTTATGAGTCCATCAGTTTTCCATTAGAGTTCTGAAAATGCTTATTCATTCAGTTCAGCAGTATAGTCAGTTACCAGAAACCTGTACTTGTCAGAGTCTTTTCCATGAATTCCTTGAAGATGAAACCCTTTTATTTATTTATTTTGTGGTACGCGGGCCTCTCACTGTTGTGGCCCCTCCCATTGCGGAGCACAGGCCCTGGACACACAGGCTCAGCGGCCATGGCTCACGGGCTCAGCCGCTCCATGGCATGTGGGATCCTCCCGGACCGGGACACGAACCCGCATCCCCTGCATCGGCAGGCGGACTCTCAACCACTGCGCCACGAGGGAAGCCCTGAAACCCTTTTATAGGAACATATTTGCAAAGCATCAGAGTACACCCAGAACTGTCTGTAAATGACAAAAGACTTAAAAATGACCACGGTTAAAGATTTGATGAAAGTTCATAATAATGCAATTGACAAGGAAATTTAGTTATTTCTGAGATATACATTTTAAAGTAATAACTAGAATTATGACTTACAACATTATACCAGAACATACAAGATTTTTAGAAATTTCATGTAATGTCTGAAACGTTTATATTAACGTATTTCCATACAATTAACCCAAAGAAAGTTTAGTGTTAGTTGGGTTTTTTTGTTATTGTTGTTTGCTTGTTTATACTGCAGGTTCTTATTAGTCATCCGTTTTATACACATCAGTGTGTACATGTCAATCCCAATCGCCCAATTCATCACACCACCACCACCACCACCCCGCGGTTTTCCCCCCTTGTTGTCCATACACAAATGAGTTCTTCTGATGGTATTTCATAGCCCGTGTAGGCTTTCCTCACTCTTTTTCCTTTGTTCATCTCTCCTCTGACTGGGTAGTTTCAAAGTTCCTGTCTTCTATCCCACAGATTCTTCTGCTTGATTCATTCTGCTGTTGATGCTCTGTATTGCATTTTTTATTTCATTCACTGTATCCTTAAACTCCAGAATCTTTTTTTTTTTTGACATCTTTATTGGAGTATAATTGCTTTACAATGGTCTGTTAGTTTCTGCTTTATAACAAAGTGAATCAGTTATACATATACATATGTTCCCATATCCCTTCCCTCTTGCGTCTCCCTCCCTCCCACCCTCCCTATCCCACCCATCCAGGTGGTCACAAAGCACCGAGCTGATCTCCCTGTGCTATGCGCCTGCTTCCCACTAGCTATCTATTTTACGTTTGGTAGTGTATATATGTCCATGCCACTCTCTCGCTTTGTCACAGCTTACCCTTCCCCCTCCCCGTATGCTCAAGTCCATTCTCTAGTAGGTCTGTGTCTTTATTCCCGTCTTACCCCTAGGTTCTTCATGACATTTTTTTTCTTAAATTCCATATATATGTGTTAGCATACGGTATTTGTCTTTCTCTTTCTGACTTACTTCACTCTGTATGACAGACTCTAGGTCCATCCACCTCATTACAAATAGCTCAATTTCGTTTCTTTTTATGGCTGAGTAATATTCCATTGTATATATGTGCCACATCTTCTTTATCCATTCATCCAATGATGGACACTTAGGTTGTTTCCATCTCCGGGCTATTGTAAATAGAGCTGCAATGAACATTTTGGTACAAGACTCTTTTTGAATTATGGTTTTCTCAGGGTATGTGCCCAGTAGTGGGACTGCTGGGTCATATGGTAGTTCTATTTTTAGTTTTCTAAGGAACCTCCGTACTGTTCTCCGTAGTGGCTGTACCAATTCACATTCCCACCAGCAGTGCAAGAGTGTTCCCTTTTCTCCATACCCTCTCCAGCATTTATTGTTTCTAGATTTTTTGATGATGGCCATTCTGACAGGTGTGAGATGATATCTCATTGTAGTTTTGATTTGCATTTCTCTAATGATTAATGATGTTGAGCATTCTTTCATGTGTTTGTTGGCAGTCTGTATATCTTCTTTGGAGAAATGTCTACTTAGGTCTTCTGCCCATTTTTGGATTGGGTTGTTTGTTTTTTTGTCATTGAGCTACATGAGCTGCTTGTAAATTTTGGAGATTAATCTTTTGTCAGTTGCTTCATTTGCAAATAGTTTCTCCCATTCTGAGGGTTGTCTTTTGGTCTTATTTATGGTTTCCTTTGCTGTGCAAAAGCTTTGAAGTTTCATTAGGTCCCATTTGTTTATTTTTGTTTTTGTTACCATTTCTCTAGGAGGTGGGTCAAAAAGGATCTTGCTGTGATCTGTGTCATAGAGTGTTCTGCCTATGTTTTCCTCCAAGAGTTTGATAGTTTCTGGCCTTACATTTAGGTCTTTAATCTATTTTGAGCTTATTTTTGTGTATGGTGTTAGGGAGTGTTCTAATCTCATACTTTTACATGTACCTGTCCAGTTTTCCCAGCACCACTTATTGAAGAGGCTGTATTTTCTCCACTGTATATTCTTGCCTCCTTTATCAAAGATAAGGTGACCATATGTGCGTGGGTATATCTCTGGGCTTTCTATCCTGTTCCATTGATCTATATTTCTGGTTTTGTGCCAGTACCATACTGTCTTGATTACTGTAGATTTGTAGTATAGTCTGAAGTTAGGGAGCCTGATTCCTCCAGCTCCATTTTTTGTTCTCAAGATTGCTTTGGCTATTCAGGGCCTTTTGTGTTTCCATACAAATTGTGAAATTTTTTGTTCTAGTTCTGTGAAAAATGCCATTGGTAGTTTGATAGGGATTGCATTGAATCTGTAGATTGCTTTGGGGAGTAGAGTCATTTTCACGATGTTGATTCTTCCAATCCAAGAACATGGTATATCTCTCCATCTACTTGTATCATCTTTAATTTCTTTCATCAGTGTCTTATAATTTTCTGCATACAGGTTTTTTGTCTCCTTAGGTAGGTTTATTTCTAGGTGTTTTATTCTTTTTGTTGCAATGGTAAATGGGAGTGCTTTCTTGATTTCACTTTCAGATTTTTCATCATTAGTGTATAGGAATGCCAGAGATTTCTGTGCATTAATTTTGTATCCTGCTACTTTACCAAATTCATTGATTAGCTCTAGTAGTTTTCTGGTAGCATCTTTAGGATTCTCTATGTATAGTATCATGTCATCTGCAAACAGTGACAGCTTTACTTCTTCTTTTCCGATTTGGATTCCTTATATTTCTTTTTCTTCTCTGATTGCTGTGGCTAAAACTTCCAAAACTATGTTGAATAAGAGTGGTGAGAGTGGACAACCTTGTCTTGTTCCTGATCTTAGTGGAAATGCTTTCAGTTTTTCACCATTGAGGATGATGTTGGATGTGGGTATGCCATATATGGCCTTTATTATGTTGAGGAAAGTTCCCTCTATGCCTACTTTATGCAGGGTTTTTATCATAAATGGGTGTTGAATTTTGTCGAAAGCTTTCTCTGCATCTATTGAGATGATCGTATGGTTTTTCTCCTTCAATTTGTTAATATGGTGTATCACGTTGATTGATTTGCGTATATTGAAGAATCCTTGCATTCCTGGAATATACCCCACTTGATCATGGTGTATGATCCTTTTAATGTGCTGTTGGATTCTGTTTGCTAGTATTTTGTTTAGGAGTTTTGCATCTATGTTTATCAGTGATATTGGCCTGTAGTTTTCTTTCTTTGTGACATCCTTGTCTGGTTTTGGTATCAGGGTGATGGTGGCCTCGTAGAATGAGTTTGGGAGTTTTCCTCCCTCTGCTATATTTTGGAAGAAGTTGGGAAGGATAGCTGTTAGCTCTTCTCTAAATGTTTGATAGAATTCGCCTGTGAAGCTATCTGGTCCTGAGCTTTTGTTTGTTGGAAGATTTTTAATCACAGTTTCAATTTCAGTGCTTGTGATCGATCTGTTCATATTTTCTGTTTCTTCCTGATTCAGTGTTGGCAGGTTGTGCATTTCTAAGAATTTGTCCATTTCTTCCAGGTTGTCTATTTTATTGGCATAGAGTTGCTTGTAGTAATCTCTCATGATCTTTTGTATTTCTACAGTGTCAGTTGTTACTTCTCCTTTTTCATTTCTAATTCTGTTGATTTGAATCTTCTCCCTTTTTTTCTTGATGAGTCTGGCTAATGGTTTATCAATTTTGTTTATCTTCTCAAAGAACCAGCCTTTAGTTTTATTGATCTTTGCTATTGTTTATTTCATTTCTTTTTCATTTATTTCTGATCTGATCTTTATGATTTCTTTCCTTCTGCTAACTTTGGGGTTTTTTTGTTCTTCTCTTTCTAATTGCTTTAGATGCAAGGTTAGGTTGTTTATTCTAGATGTTTGCTGTTTCTTAAGGTAGGATTGTATTGCTATAAACTTCCCTCTTAGAACTGCTTTTGCTGCATCTCCATTTTCATTTGTTTTTTGGTATGTTTTGATTTCCTCTTTGATTTCTTCAGTGATCACTTCGTTATTAAGTAGTGTATTGTTTAGCCTACATGTGTTTGTGTATTTTACAGATCTTTTCCTATAATTGATATCTAGTCTTATAGCGTTGTGGTTGGAAAAGATACTTGATACATTTCAATATTCTTAAATTTACCAAGGCTTGATTTGTGACCCAGGATATGATGTATCCTGGAGAATGTTCCATGAGCACTTGAGTAAAATGTGTATTCTGTTGTTTTTGGATGGAATGTCCTATAACTATCAATTAAGTCCATCTTGTTTATGCATCATTTAAGGCTTCTGTTTCCTTATTTATTTTCATTTTGGATGATCTGTCCATTGGTGAAAGTGGGGTTTTTAAGTCCCCTACTATGAATGTGTTACTGTCGATTTCCCCTTTTATGGCTGTTAGTATTTGCCTTATGTATTGAGGTGCTTCTATGGTGGGTACATAAATATTTACAATTGTTATATCTTTTTCTTGGATCGATCCCTTGATCATTATGTAGTGTCCTTCTTTGTCTCTTCTAATAGTCTTTATTTTAAAGTCTATTTTGTCTAATATGAGAATTGCTACTCCAGCTTTCTTTTGATTTACATTTGCATGAAATATCTTTTTCCATCCCCTTATTTTCAGTCTGTATGTGTCTCTAGGTCTGAAGTAGGTCTGTTGTAAACAGCATATATACAGGTCTTGTTTTTGTATCCATTCAGCCAGTCTCTGTCTTTTGGTGGGAGCATTTAGTCCATTTACATTTAAGGTAATTATCGATATGTATGTTCCTATTCCCATTTGCTTAATTGTTTTGGGTTTGTTGTTGTAGGTCTTTCCCTTCTCTTGTGTTTCTTGCCTAGAGAAGTTCCTTTAGCATTTGTTTTAAAGCTGGTTTGGTGGTGCTGAACTCTCTCAGCTTTTGCTTGTCTGTAAAGGTTTTAATTTCTCCATCAAATTTGAATGAGATCCTTGCTGGGTAGAGTAATCTTGGTTGTAGGTTTTTCCCTTTCATCACTTTAAATATGTCCTGGCTTGCAGAGTTTCTGCTGAAAGATCAGCTGTTAACCTAATGGGGATTCTCTTGTGTGTTATTTGTTGTTTTTCCGTTGCTGCTTTTAATATGTTTTCTTTGTATTTAATTTTTGACAGTTTGATTAATATGTGTCTTGGCGTGTTTCTCCTTGGATTTATCCTGTATGGGACTCTCTGTGCTTCCTGGACTTGATTAACTATTTCCTTTCCCATATTAGGGAAGTCTTCAACTATAATCTCTGCAAATTTTTTTTCGTCCCTTTGTTTTTCTTTTCTTCTTCTGGAACCCCTATAATTCGAATGTTGTTGTGTTTAATGTTGTCCCAGAGGTCTCTGAGACTGTCCTCAGTTCTTTTCATTCTTTTTTCTTTATTCTGCTCTGCAGTCGTTATTTGCACTATTTTATCTTCCAGGTCACTTATCCGTTCTTCTGCCTCAGTTATTCTGCTATTGATGCCACCTAGAGTATTTTAAATTTCATTTATTGTGTTGTTCATCATTGCCTGTTCATCATTGCTTGTTTCCTCTTTAGTTCTTATAGGTCCTTGTTAAATGTTTCTTGCATTTTCTCTATTCTATTTCCAACATTTTGGATCATCTTTACTATCATTATTCTGAAGTCTTTTTCAGGTAGACTGCCTATTTCTTCTTCATTTGTTAGGTCTGGTGGGTTTTTATCTTTTTATCCTTCATCTGCTATGTGTTTTTCTGTCTTCTCATTTTGCTTATCTTACTGTGTCTGGGGTCTCCTTTATGCAGGCTGCAGGTTCGTAGTTCCCGTTGTTTTTGGTGTCTGTCCCCAGTGGCTAAAGTTGTTTCAGTGGGTTGTGTAGGCTTCCTGGTGGAGGGGACTAGTGCCTGTGTTCTGGTGGATGAGGCTGGATCTTGTCTTTCTGGTGGGCAGGTCCACATCTGGTGGTGTGTTTTGGGGTGTCTGTGGCCTTATTATGATTTTAGGCAGCCTTTCTGCTAATGGGTGGGGTTGTGTTCCTGTCTTGCTAGTTGTTTGGCATAGGGTGTTCAGCCCTGTAGCTTGCTGGTCGTTGAGTGAAGCTGGGTGCTGGTGTTGAGATGGAGATCTCTGGGAGATTTTCACTGTTTGATATTATGTGGAGCTGGGAGTTCTCTTGTGGACCAGTGTCCTGAAGTTGGCTCTCCCACCTCAGAGGCACAGCACTGACTCCTGGCTGCAGCACCAAGAGCGTTTCATCCACACGGCTCAGAATAAAAGGGAGGAAAAGTAGAAAGAAAGAAAGAGGATAAAATAAAATAAAGTAAGGTAAAATAAAGTTATTAAAATAAAAAATAATCATTAAGAAAAAAAATTTTTTTTAAGTAAAAAACAAAAACGGTCAGATAGAACCCTAGGACAAATGTTGAAAGCAAAGCCATACAGACAAAATCTCACACAGAAGCTACACACACACAGTCACAAAAAGAGGGAAAGGAAAAAGTAATAAATCTTGCTCTCAATGTCCACCTCCTCAATTTGGGATGATTCGTTGTCTATTCATGTATTCCACAGATGCAGGTACATCAAGTTTATTGTGATTTAATCCGCTGCTGCTGAGGCTGCTGGGAGGGATTTCCCGTTCTCTTCTTTGTTAGCACAGCTCCCGGGGCTCAGCTTTGGATTTGGCCCCGCCTCTGCGTGTAGGTCGCCGGAGGGCGTCTGTTCTTCGCTCAGACAGGACGGGGTTAAATGAGCCGCTGATTCGGGGGCTCTGGCTCACTCAGGCCGTGGGGAGGGAGGGGCACGGAGTGTGGGGCGAGCCTGCGGCAGCAGAGGCCGGCGTGACGTTGCACTAGCCTGAGGTGCGCCATGCGTTCTCCCGGGGAAGTCGTCCCTGGATCCCGGGACACTGGCGGTGGCGGGCTGCACAGGCTCTGGGGAATAGGGGTGTGGATAGTGACCTGTGCTGGCACACAGGCTTCTTGGTGGCGGCAGAAGCAGCCTTAGCGTCTCATGCCCGGCTCTGGGGTCCGCACTGTTAGCCGCGGCTCGCGCCCGTCTCTGGAGCTCCTTTAAGCAGCGCTCTTAATCCCCTCTCCTTGCTCACCAGGAAACAAAGAGGGAAGAAAAGGTCTCTTGCCTCTTCGGCAGCTCCAGACTTTTCCCCGGACTCCCTCCCGGCCAGCCGTGGCGCACTAACCCCCTGCAGGCTGTGTTCACGCCGCCAACCCCAGTCCTCTCCCTGCGCTCCGACCAAAGCCCGAGCCTCAGCTCCCAGCCCCACCCGCCCCGGCGGCTGAGCAGACAAGCCTCTCGGGCTGGTGAGTGCCGGTCGGCACCAATCCTCTGTGCGGGAATCTCTCTGCTTTGGCCTCCGCACCCTTATTGCTGCGCTGTCCTCTGCGGCTCCGAAGCTCCCTTGCTCAGCCACCCGCAGTCTCTGCCCACGAAGGAGCTTCTAGTGTGTGGACACCTTTCCTCCTTCACGGCTCCCTCCCACTGGTGCAGGTCCCTTCCCTATCCTTTTGTCTCCGTTTATTCTTTTTTCTTTTGCCCTACCCAGGTACGTGGGGAGTTTCTTGCCTTTTGGGAGGCCTGAGGTCTTCTGCCAGCGTTCAGTAGGTGTTCTGTAGGAGTTGTTCCACGTGTAGATGTGTTTCGGATGTATCTGTGGGGAGGAAGGTGATCTCCGCGTCTTACTCTTCTGCCATCTTCCCCCTCTCCCAGAATCTTTTTTTTAAATGATTTCTATTTGCTAGACTTGTTTTGCTTGTGTATTGTTTTCCTGATTTCATTGAATTGTCTTTCTCTTTCTTTTTTTTTTTTTTTTTTTGCGGTATGCGGGCCTCTCACTGTTGTGGCCTCTCCCGTTGCGGAGCACAGGCTCCGGACGCACAGGCTCAGCGGCCATGGGTCACGGGCCCAGCCGCTCCGCGGCATGTGGGATCTTCCCGGACCGGGGCATGAACCCACGTCCCCTGCATCGGCAGGCGGACTCCCAACCACTGTGCCACCAGGGAAGCCCCTCTCTGTCTTTCTTGTATCTCACTGAATTTCCTTCAGATAGCTATTCTATATTCTTTATTGGGTAAATCACAGATCTCCATGTCTTTGGGGTCAGTTACTAGAAGATTATAATCCTTTGGTGGTGTCACGTTCCCTTGATTTTTCACGTTCTTTGAAGTTTTGCGTTGCTGTCCTCACATTTGAAGCAGCAGTCACCTACGAGGGTGACTTTGAAAAGAAAAGGACCTCTTTTCAGCTCTGCTGGTTATTCTGAGGCTTTCTCAGCCCTTCTGGGGCACCCGCTCCCTGCTTCTTCCTCAGTCTTGTGGCAGAATTCTTAGGTTTGTTTGCCTTTTTTCGATCCTGCAGTGTATCAGGCCAAGTGCTGACAGTTTCTCTTTTGTCTTACAGCAGTGGTGCTGAAGTCCAAGTTTGTGCTCTGTCCCCGACCCTTAGCCTCGGGCTGGCTTTGTACGTGTTCTCACTAGCCACCTGCTGAGGCCTGCTCTGGCTGCCCCGTTGGGAGCACACACGGGGAGATGGACTCGGGCTGGGGGGTGTGTGGCTGAGGTGCACCCAATGCTGGGTGTGGGCCTTTGTCTGTTGGGGGCCTGTTGCGTCGGGTGTGCCTAGTGGCCCATGGCAAGCTTCTTGATGGGGCCCAGGACATAGCTGGTAGGATCTGCGTCCTTCAGTGCTCTCCAGGGGTCCTGTTTGCCATCCTCCTAGCCTCATCCTGCCCCTCATCATGCAGTTCTCGGTTCAGTGCTTTGGATGGGGTGACAGAGAAGTGGGCTTCTTTCAGGTTCGAGAGTTGCATTGTTAACATCATTGTAGTTCATTCATTCTCATTTTTTTTAGCTTCTATTTTTTTAATCGAAGTATAGATGATCTACAGTATTATATTAGTTTCAGTTGTACAGCACAGTGATTCAGTATTTTTGCAGATTGTACTCCATCATAAGTTATTGTAAGATAAAGGGTATAATTTTCTGTGCTATACAGTATAGCCTTGTTGCTTCTATATTTTTTTATGTTATTATTTTTTTTGCGGTACGCAGGCCTCTCACCGCTGTGGCCTCTCCCGTTGCGGAGCACAGGCTCCGGACGCGCAGGCTCAGCGGCCATGGCCCACGGGCCCAGCCGCTCTGCTGCACGCAGGATCCTCCCGGACCGGGGCACGAACCCGTGTCCCCTGCATCGGCAGGGGTACTCTCAACCACTGTGCCACCAGGGCAGCCCTGCTTCTATATTTTATACATAATAGTTTGTGTCTGTTAATCCCATACCCGTAATTTGTCCCTCCCCACTACTTCTTCCCTTTGGTAACCACCAGTTTGTTTTCTATGCCTGTGAGTCTATTTGTGTTTTGCATATATATATATATATATATATATATATATATATATATATATATTTGTGTTTTTTTAGAGTCCACATATAAGTGATATCATACAGCATTTGTTTTTCTGTGACTGATTTCACTAAGCATAATATTCTCTAGGTCCATCCATGTTGCTGTAAATGGCAGAGTTTCATTATTTTTTATGGCTGAGTAATATTCCATGGCCACATCTTCTTTATCCATCCATCTGTTGGTGGGCACTTGGGTTGTTTCTGTGTCTCGACTCTTGTCATTAAGCAGTGCTGCTGTGAACATTCTTATTATTAGGTATACATACGTCCACCCAGTTTTTATGCTGCGCCAAGTGCAGCACCAGTCTGGGGAGGATGCGCCTGTAGCCTGTGCCCTGGCGTTATCACAGAGCCAGCTGAACTTAGTGGGGGTTAGGGTTGGTTTGGGACCAAAGGTAAGTTATTGCAGGCCTTTCCTCACTGTTATTGTACTTTGGTGTAGTTTTGAACCTCTAATTCTGAGGACACAGTCATTACATCCACTTCATTTGTTTAGGAGGATCTAAGACACAAGTGGTCTGATTCATGGACCTGCTAGTTGGTGAATGGGTGATTATAGGCTAACTGAGCAAGCATTATGAGCCAGGAGCCAATGTGAATATTTCTTAAGGGCTTATTTTTACCATATTCTTGAGTTTTACAAATATTCGTCCCTCCCATAAAGATTTCTGTTATTGGTAGCCGGCTTTTTTAGAAAATGTTTAATTTTATTTTCATATACCATTGCATTTACAAGTACAATTTTACTTGCACATGGATTGTTAGAAAAAATGCCTGATGTTTTCTAAAGTGATTCATGATGTTCTGGAATTATGTTTTTATTTGACCTGTTTTGAAGCCAACTTTCAATAATAGTGATATTCAGCAAATGTTCACCATCTGGTTTATTGAAAGTCATTCTATAAAATTATTTATTTATAAAAAAATTCGCAGCACCTCTTCTTTTGCCTGGCTTTATCTACAGTTTTGTCTAAAATAAGGAAATTTATGAAATACTTTTGGGGTGTTATTTTTCCAACAAACTGAGATATAGCTTTTAAAAAACACAGTTTTTTCTTGCTCAATATACACAGTATTTATAATCTCCCATTACAGTGGAAAATACATTATTTACCCCTACAGTTATATTTTTAAAGAAATTTTATTTTTAAACACAGATGGAAAAGCTTTCGTGTAAGGTTCTTTTAAATCTCCATTTATCTTTGGTTGCTTGTTTGTTGTTATAAATCAACATTTATAATATTAGTAGGAACAGGGATTAATCTTCAGATAAGAATGCCTTAGAGTAAAGATAGTGAAACTGCAAAGTTATAATGACAGTGTGTTTTGTACTTTTATTTGCTAGAAACTAATCTTAAAAGAAGATTTAAATGGAATACTAAACAATCTTGTGATTATTCAAAGAGGGAGTGGACTACATGCTGATTAGGTTTGTTTTTCAGTGGAACATTGCTTACTGCAGAAACTTGGATGAAGATGCATTAAAAGCAGATAACCTTGCAGTTTGCCCAGGGGCTTGAATTTTGAATTTTGGTAGAAAGGGAGAGCTAGGCTAAATCAGTCTTGTGTAGGGATTTTAGAATGCAGCTAAATAGTATAATTCCAGATTTCATTTTATATACTGCCAAATTGAGGAACTGTAGCTTGGTCATTTTGTTTGTAAGGTTGGTGAAAAATATCTCAGGGAATTAATAGTTATATATTCTTTAAAACAGAAAAAAATGGAATCAAGGGGCCACCTAGAAAGAAGCTAAAGGAAGCCTGCAAACTTGAATACTCAGTCTAAAGATTTCTGTGCCTAAGAAGTGGATGAAAACATCTTTACAGGGTCACCTTGAAAAGAAATTTTATTCTGTGCAAAAAACACATTTTTACTTTATAAAGTTTTCTTGGAAGAGTTAGTAAAAATGGGTTCCACTACAATATAAAAATAGCCTGTAGCTTATGGTACTTATTAAAGAAGACGTGGTGTTGGTTTTAGCCAAGAATATATAAATTTAAAGACTAATTGATTAATTTTGTATATTTTCAGTATTTTTTCTATTACTATTGTGACTAAAATTAAGAACAGATGCAATTTATAACACATTATTCAGTTAAAATATATCAGATTTTCATATCTGCCTTTAATGCTACCACTAAAAACCTTGGTACTGTGTAGGGTTGGGGTAGCAGGAAGATATTTGACCTATGTGAAATCATTTTAGATTTTATGTAGCTAGAATTAGATTAATTATATCAAAACAGGATTAAATGGAACCAGAAATCGATAAATTGTTTTATAGTTGAGTTATTTAAAAAGTTTATTATATGTCACTGCCGCTTAAGTTCTGGACTAATCCAAAAGAGAAACGACTTTTTCTACCATCCTAATAGAGGGCTTATGTTAAAATGAACCTATCTAAGGCCCTTGGAGGGTGAGGATGCTGACATTGTGCAATGAGAAAACTTTTCAAAGTATCTATTCTTTCCTTTTATTTGCATCACAAAACTAGTACATGCTTGCTGTAGAGCATTGTAAAATTACAGAAGAGCGCCAATAAGAAAATGAAAATAGCTTATGATCCCCTTCAGTAGAGCTGTCTACTCTTTTGCTATTTTAGTTTATTATTTTTTATTGAAGTATAATTCACTTACATAGTTATTAGTTTCAGGTGTACCACATAATGATTTGATATTTTTATACATTACAAAATGATCACCATATTAAGTCTAGTGCCACCTGTCACCATACAAAGTTATTGCAATATTATTGACGGTGCTCCCTAAGCTGTACATTCCATTCCCATGCCTTACTTACTTTATAACTGGAAGTTTGTCCCTCTTAATCTCCTTCACCTGTTTCACCCATCCCCTTACTCCCCTCTCCTCTGGCAACTACTAGTTTGTTCTCTGTATCTATGAAGTCTCTGTTTTGTTATGTTTGTTGGTTGGGTTGTTTGTTTTTTTTTTAGAAGACCACAATGAAATATCACCCTACACCTGCTGTGATGCCTATTATCAAAAAGACAAGAAATAGCACGTGTTGGTGAGGATGTGGAGAAAAGGGAGCCCTCCTGCAGTGTTGGTGGGAATGTAAATTGGTGCATCCGCTATGGAAAACAGCATGGAAGTTCCTCAAAAATTAAAAAGGGAACTATGATATGATGCAGCAATTCCACTTCTGGGTGTTTATTGGAAGAAAGTGAAAACACTAATTTGAAAAGATATGTGCACCTCAGTGTTCATTGCAGCACTATTTACAATAGCCAAGATGTGGAAGCAACCTAAGTGTCCACTGACAGATGAATGGATGAAGGTGTGGTACCTACACACAGTGGAATATTACTCAGCCATAAAGAAGAATGAAATCTTGCCATTGTTGACAGCATGGATGGACTTGGAGGGCATTATGCTAAGTGGAATAAGTCATACAGAGAAGGACAACTATTGTATGATTTCACTTATATGTGGAATCTGTTATGCCATTTTGATTACTTTTAATACAGATTAAATCTTGAGCTCTCAGAGAATGAGAATATCCTCTTCCAGATTCTTTCTTCCTCCCCCATTCCCTCTTTGTCTCCAAACAGACTATTCTTAGCCATTTGGTCTTCTATTTCAATTTTAGAATCAGGTTTTACTAAAATTTTGTTGGGATTTTTATTATATTTTCATTATTTTTATAGATTAATATAAGTAGAATTAAAATTTTTACTGTATTGGTTTCTGTCTTCCATAAATAGTATTTTTCTCCATTAATTTATCTATTTTAATGTCTTTTCATAAATGTTTACAATTTTCTCCATATATGTTTTACATATTTTTGTTAGATTGATTCTTTAGTACCTTATAGTTCATGCTACCATTTTGTATTTTATCTTTTTATCTAAGTAATGGATCTAGCTGAACAAAAATACATTTTTTTTAATACTGAAGTCCTTCATCTAGCAACTTTGCTGAATTTATTTTCAGGGTTTGCAAGTACCTTGGATTTGTTGTGCAGATAATGACAGTTAAATAATTAGTAAATGACCTTTCTTTCTCAATTTTTATGTTTTCTCTGTCATCATCCTTAACCTTTCTGAACTGGTTAGAATTTCCAGTAAAATGTTGAATATTGTGGTGAGTGTGGGCATCATTATGTATAGGGAATACTTTAACTTAAATGTGTAATTTTTGGTTGAAGGCTTTTGATAGGCACCTTGTATCAGATTAAGGAAATTCCCTTTCATTCCTAAGGATTCTTTATATATATATATATATATATATATATATATATATATATTTTTTTTAACATCTTTATTGGGGTATAATTGCTTTACAATGGTGTGTTAGTTTCTGCTTTATAACAGAGTGAATCAGTTATACATATACATATGTTCCCATATCGCTTCCCTCTTGCGTCTCCCTCCCTCCCAGAATTCTTTATATTTTAAAAAATTATGAATGGATGTTACAGTGTATCAAAAAGTTTTTGTTTTTATTAAGATGATCATATAACTTAAAAAAAATCTTTAAAAAGTTTAAGTTCTACTTTCCTAGCAAATTTTAATTATATGATAGTGTTATCAACTCTAGTTATCATTGTATCCTCAGACCTTATTTATCTTTAAGTGAAAGTTTGTGCTCTTTTAAAAACCAATCTCTACCTATTTCCCCCACCTCCCAGCTCCTGGCAACCATTTTTCTACTCTCTGTTTCTGTGTGTTCAGTTTTTTAAAAAATTGAATTGTAGTTGATTTACAGTGTTGTGTTAATATCTACTGTACAGCAAAGTGACTCAGTTATGTTCATGTGTACATTCTTTTTTATATTCTTTTTCATGATGGTGTATCACAGCATATTGCATATTGTTCCCTGTGCTCTACAGTAGGGCCACTTTTTTTTTTTTTTAAGATTTCACATATAAGTGATGCCATGAAATATTTCTTTCTCTGCTCGGATTATTTCACTTTGCATATAATGTCTTGTAGGTTCATCAGTGCTGTAGCAAATGACAAGATTTCCTTCTTTTTACTTTTTTATTATTATTTTTTAACATCTTAATTGGAGTATAATTGCTTTACAGTGGTGTGTTAGTTTCTGTTGTATAACAAAGTGAATCAGCTATATGTATGTATATATATCCCCATATCTCCTCCCTCTTGCGTCTCCCTCCCACCCTCCCTATCCCACCCCTCTAGGTGGTCACAAAGCACTGAGCTGATCTCCCTGTTCTATGCGGCTGCTTGCCACTAGCTATCGATTTTACATTTGGTAGTGTATATATGTCCATGCCACTCTCTCCCTTTGTCCCAGCTTACCCTTCCCCCTCCCCATGTCTTCAAGTCCATTTTCTATGTCTGCATCTTTATTCCTGTCCTGCCCCTAGGTTCTTCAGAACCATTTTTAAAAATTTTAGATTCCATATATATGTGTTAGCATACGGTATTTGTTTTTATCTTTCTGACTTACTTCCCTCTGTATGACAGTCACCAGGTCCATCCACATACCTGCAAACAACTCAATTTCGTTTCTTTTTATGGCTGAGTAATATTCCATTGTATATATGTGCCACATCTTCTTTATCCATTCGTCTGTTGATTGACACTTAGGTTGTTTCCTTGTCCTGGCCATTGTAAATAGTGCTGCAATGAACATTGTGGTACATGACTCTTTTTGAATTATGGTTTTCTCAGGGTGTATACCCAGTAGTGGGATTGCTGGGTCATATGGTAGTTCTATTTTTAGTTTTCTAAGGGGCCTCCATACTCTTCTCCATAGTGGCTGTATCAATTTAAATTCCCACCAGCAGTGCAAGAGGGTTCCCTTTTCTCCACACCCTCTCCAGCATTTATTGTTTGTAGATTTTTTGATGATGGCGATCCTGACTGGTGTGAGGTGAAACCTCATTGTAGTTCTTTTTCTTAAAATATATATATATATATTTTTTGCGGTACGCCGGCCTCTCACTGCTGTGGCCTCCCCCGCCACGGAGCACAGGCTCCGGACGAGCAGGCTCAGCGGCCATGGCCCATGGGCCCAGCTGCTCCGCGGCATGTGGGATCCTCTCAGACCGGGGCACAAACCCGCGTCCCCTGCATCGGCAGGCGGACTCCCAAGCACTGCACCACCAGGGAAGCCCCTCATTGTAGTTTTGATTTGCATTTCTCTAATGATTAGTGATGTTGAGCATCCTTCCATGTGTTTGTTGGCAATCTGTATATCTTCTTTGGAGAAATGTCTATTTAGGTCTTCTGCCCATTTTTGGATTAGGTTGTTTGTTTTTTTGATATTGAGTTGCATGAGCTGCTTATATATTTTGGAGTTTAATATTTTGTCAGTTGCTTTGTTTGCAAATATTTTCTCCAATTTGGAGGGTTGTCTTTCATCTTGTTTATGGTTTCCTTTGTTGTGCAAAAGCTTTGAAGTTTTATTACGTCCCACTTATTATTGTTTTTATTTCCATTTCTCTAAGAGGTGAGTCAAAAAGGATCTTGCTGTGATTTATGTCAAAGAGTGTTCTGCCTATGTTTTCCTCTAAGAGTTTTATAGTGTCTGGCCTTACATTTAGGTCTTTAATCCATTTTGAGTTTATTTTTGCATATGGTGTTAGGGAGTGCCCTAATTTCATTCTTTTACATGTAGCTGTCCAGTTTTCCCAGCACCACTTATTGAAGAGCCTGTCTTTTCTCCATTGTATATTCTTGCCTCCTTTATCAAAGATAAGGTGACCATATGTGCGTGGGTTTATCTCTGGGCTTTCTATCCTGCTCCATTGATCTATATTTTTGTTTTTGTGTAGCTTTGTAATATAGTCTGAAGTCAGGGAGCTGATTCCTCCAGCTTCGTTTTTCTTTTTGAAGATTGCTTTGGGGGTTTTTGTGTTTCCATACAAATTGTGAAATTTTTTGTTCTAGTTCTGTGAAAAATGCCATTGGTAGTTTGATAGGGATTGCATTGAATCTGTAGATTGCTTTGGGTAGTATAGTCATTTTCACAGTGTTGATTCTTCCAATCCAAGAACATGGTATATCTCACCATCTGGTTGTATCATCTTTGATTTCTTTCATCAGTGTCTTATAGTTTTCTGCATACAGGCCTTTTGTCTCCTTAGGTAGGTTTATTCCTAGGTATTTTATTCTTTTTGTTCCAGTGGTAAATGGGAATGTTTCCTTAATTTCTCTTTCAGATTTTTCATCATTAGTGTATAGGAATGCAAGAGATTTCTGTGCATCAATTTTGTATCCTGCTACTTTCCAACTATCATTGATTGGCTTTAGTAGTTTTCTGGTAGCATCTTTAGGATTCTCGATGTATAATATGTCATCTGCAAACAGTGACACTTTTACTTCTTCTTTTCCAATTTGTATTCCTTTTATTTCTTTTTCGTCTCTGATTGCTGTGGCTAAAAATTCAAAAGCTATGTTGAGTAATATTGGTGAGAGTGGGCAACCTTGTCTTCTTCCTGATCTTAGTGGAAATGGTTTCATGTTTTCACCAGTGAGAATGATGCTGGCTGTGGGTTTGTCATATATGGCCTTTATTATGTTGAGGTAAGTTCCCTCTATACCTACTTTCTGGAAGGTTTTTATCAAAAATCGGTGTTGAATTTTGTCGAAAGCTTTTTCTGCATCTATTGAGATGATCATATGGTTTTTCTCCTTCAGTTTGTTAATATGATGTATCACATTGATTGATTTGCGTATATTGAAGAATCCTTGCATTCTTGGGATAAATCCCACTTGATCATGATGTATGATCCCTTTAATGTGTTGTTGGATTCTGTCTGGTAGTATTTTGTTGAGGACTTTTGCATCTGTATTCATCAGTGATATTGGTCTGTAGTTTTCTTTTTTTGCAACATCTTTGTCTGGTTTTGGTATCAAGGTGATGGTGGCCTCGTAGATTGTGTTTGGGAGTTTTCCTCCCTCTGCTATATTTTGGAAGAGTTTATGAAGGATAGGTGTTAACTCTTCTCTAAATGTTTGATCTAATTCGCCTGTGAAGCCATCTGGACTGGGCTTTTGTGTCTTGGAAGATTTTTAATCACAGTTTCATTTTCAGTGCTTGTGATTGGTCTGTTTATATTTTCTGTTTCTTCCTGGTTCAGTGTTGGCAGGTTGTGCTTTTGTAAGAATTTGTCCACATCTTCCAGGTTGTCCATTTTATTGGCATAGAGTTGCTTGTAGTAATCTCTCATGATCCTTTGTATTTCTTCAGTGTCAGCTGTTACTTCTCCCTTTTCTTTCTTTCTTTTTTTTTTTTTTTTTGCGGTACACGGCCTCTCACTGTTGTGGCCTCTCCCGTTGTGGAGCACAGGCTTCGGACGCACAGGTCAGCGGCCATGGCTTATGGGCCCAGATGCTCCATGGCATGTGGGATCTTCCTGGACTGGGGCATGAACCTGTGTCCCCTGCATCGGCAGGCAGACTCTCAACCACTGCGCCACCAGGGAAGCCCTACTTCTCCCTTTTCATTTCTAATTCTGTTGATTTGAATCTTTTCCCTTTTTTTTTCTTAATGAGTCTGGCTAATGCTTTATCAATTTTGTTTATCTTCTCAAAGAACCAGCTTTTAGTTTTATTGATCTCTGTTACCGTTTCCTTCATTTCTTTTTCATTTATTTCTGGTCTGATCTTTATGGTTTCTTTGCTTCTCCTAACTTTGGGGTTTTTTTGTTCTTCTTTCTCTAATTTCTTTAGGTGTAAGGTTCGGTTGTTTATTTGAGAGTTTTCTTGTTTCTTGAGGTAGGAATGTATTGCTATAAACTTCCCTCTTAGAACTGCTTTTGCTGCATCCCATAGGTTTTGGGTCATCGTGTTTTCATTGTCATTTGTTTCTAGGTATTTTTTGATTTCCTCTTTGATTTCTTCAGTGATCTCTTGGTTATTTAGTAGTGTATTGTTCGTTTAGCCTTCATGTGTTTGTACTTTTTACAGATTTTTTCCTGTAATTGATATCTAGTCTCATAGCGTTGTGGTTGGAAAAGAAACTTTATACGAGTTCAGTTTTCTTAAATTTACCAAGGCTTGATTTGTGACCCAAGATATGATCTATCCTGGAGAATGTTCCGTAAGCACTTTAGAAGAAAGTGTATTCTGTTGTTTTTGGATGGAATGTCCTGTAAATATCAGTTAAGTCCATCTTGTTTAAAGTATTTAAAGCTTGTGTTTCCTTATTTATTTTCATTTTGGATGATCTGTCCATTGGTGAAAGTGGTGTGTTAAAGTCCCCTACTATTATTGTTTTACTGTCAATTTCCCCTTTTATGGCTGTTAGCATTTGCCTTGTTTATTGAAGTGCTCCTATGTTGGGTGTATAAATATTTACAATTGTTATATCTTCTTCTTGGATTGATCCCTTGATCATTATGTAGTGTCCTTCTTTGTCTCCTGTAATAGTCTTTATTTTAAAGTCTGTTTTGTCTGATATGAGAATTGCTACTCCAGCTTTCTTTTGATTTACATTTGCATGAAATATCTTTTTCCATCCCCTCACTTTCATTCTGTATGGGTCCCTAGGTCTGAAGTGGTTCTCTTGTAGACAGCATATATACAGATCTTTTTTTTGTATCCATTCAGCCAGTCTGTGTCTTTTGGTTGGAGCATTTAATCCATTTGGATTTAAGGTAGTTATTGATATGTATGTTCCTATTCCCATTTTCTTAATTGTTTTGGGTTTGTTATTGTAGGTCTTTTCCTTCTTTTGTGTTTACTGTTCAGAGAAGTTCCTTTAGCATTTGTTGTAAAGCTGGTTTGGTGGTGCTGAATTCTCTTAGCTTTTGCTTGTCTGTAAAGGTTTTAATTTCTGTGTTGAATCTGAATGAGATCCTTGCTGGGTAGAGTAATCTTGGTTGTGGGTTTTTCCCTTTCATCACTTTAAATAAGTCCTGCCACTCTGTTCTGGCTTGCAGAGTTTCTGCTGAAAGGTCAGCTGTTAACCTTACGGGGATTCCCTTGTATGTTATTTGTTGCTGTTCCCTTGCTGCTTTTAATATTTTTTCTTTGTATTTAATTTTTGATTGTTTGATTAATACGTGCCTTCGCATGTTTCTCCTTGGATTTATCCTGTATGGGACTCTCTGTGCTTCCTGGACTTGAGTGACTATTTCCTTTCCCATATTAAGGAAGTTTTCAACTATAGTCTCTTCAGATATTTTCTCAGTCCCCCTTTTTTTTCTCTTCTTCTTCTGGGACCTGTATAATTCAAATGTTGGTGTGTTTAATGTTTCAGAGGTCTCTGAGAGTGTCCTCAGTTCTTTTCATTCTTTTTTTCTTTATTCTACTCTGTGGTAGTTACTTCCACTATTTTATCTTCCAGGTCACTTATCCATTCTTCTGCCTCAGTTATTTTGCTATTGATTCCTTCTAGAGAATTTTTAATTTCATTTATTGTGTTGTTTATCATTGTTTCTTTGCTCATTACTTCTCTTAGGTCCTTGTTAATCGTTTCTTGTATTTTCTCCATTCTGTTTCCAAGATTTGGGATCATCTTTACTATCATTACTCTGAATTCTTTTTCAGGTAGACTGCCTATTTCCTCTTCATTTGTTTGGTCTGCTGGGTTTTTACCTTCTTCATCTGTTGTGTGTTTCTCTGTTTTCTCATTTTGCGTAACTTACTGTGTTTGGGGTCTCCTTTTTGCAGGCTGCAGGTTCGTAGTTCCCATTGTTTTTGGTGTCTGCCCCCAGTGGCTTAGGTTGGTGCAGTGGGTTGTGTAGGCTTCCTGGTGGAGGGGACTAGTGCCTGTGTTCTGGTGGATGAGGCTGGATCTTGTCTTTCTGGTGGGCAGGACCACGTCTGGTGGTGTGTTTTGGATTGTCTGTGACCTTATTATGATTTTCGGCAGCCTCTCTACTAATGGGTGGGGTTGTGTTCCTGTCTTGCTAGTTGTTTGGCATAGGGTGTCCAGCCCTGTAGCTTGCTGGTCGTTGAGTGGAGCTGGGTCTTGGCGTTGAGATGGATATCTCTGGGAGAGCTTTCGCTGTTTGATATTACATCGTGCTGGGACATCTCTGGTGGACCAATGTCCTGAACTCAGCTCTCCCACCTCAGATGCTCAGGCCTGACACCTGTCCAGAGCACCAAGACCCTGTCAGCCGCTCGGTTCAGAAGAAAAGGGAGAAAAAGAAAGAAGGAAAGAAAAAATAAAGTTATTATAATAAAAAAATAATAAAATATTTTAAAAAATTAAAAAAGTAATAAAAAAGAAAGAAAGAAAGAAGAGAGCAACCAAACCAAAAAGCAAATCCACCAATGATAACAAGCACTAAAAAGTATACAAAAAACAAAGAACAACAAAAAAACGGACAGAATGTACTCTAGGACAAACGGTAAAAGCAAAGCTGTACAGACAGAAGCACACAAAGAAGTATACACATATACACTCACAAACAGAGAAAAAGGAAAAAAAAATATATATATATACTTAAAAAAAAAGGGAGAGAGCAATCAAATCAATAAACATATCTACCAATGATAATAAACTCTAATTCCTAAACTAATATAAACATAAAACCAGAAACAAATTAGATGCAGAAAGCAAACCCCAAGTCTACCGTTGCTTCCAAAGTCCACCGCCTTAATTTTGGGTTGATTCGTTGTCTATTCAGGTATTCCCCAGATGCAGGGCACATCAAGTTGATTGTGGAGATTTAATCCGCTGCTCCTGAGGCTGCTGGGAGAGATTTCCCTTTCTCTTCTTTGTTCACACAGCTCCTGGGGTTCAGCTTTGTATTGGCGCCGCCTCTGCGTGTAGGTCACCTGAGGGCGTCTGTTCTTTGCTCAGACAGGATGGGGTTAAAGGAGCAGCTGATTCAGGGGCTCTGGCTCAGTCAGGCCGTGGGGAGGGAGAGTATGGATGTGGGGCGAGCCTGCGGCGGCAGAGGCTGGCGTGACGTTGCACCAGCCTGAGGCTCGCCATGCGTTCTCCCAGGGAAGTCGTCCCTGGGTCACAGGACCCTGGCAGTGGCGGGCTGCACAGGCTCTGGGAGGGGAGGTGTCGACAGTGACGTGCGCTTGCGCACCGGCTTCTTGGTGGCGGCAGCAGCAGCCTTAGCATCTCTTGCCCGGCTCTGGGGTCCGCCCTGGTAGCCACAGCTCGTGGCCATCTCTGGAGCTCATTTAGGCGGTGCTCTGAATCCCCTTTCCTCCCACACTACGAAACAATTGTCTCTTGTCCTTTAGGCAGTTCCAGACATTTCCCAGGACTCCCTCCCGGCTAGCCGTGGCGCACTAACCCCCCGCAGGCTGTGTTCACGCCGCCAACCCCAGTCCTCTCCCTGCGCTCCGACCGAAGCCCGAGCCTCAACTCCCAGCCCCGCCCGCCCCGGCGGGTGAGCAGACAAGCCTCTCGGGCTGGTGAGTGCCGGTCGGCACCAATCCTCTGTGCGGGAATCTCTCCACTTTGCCCTCTGCACCCCTGTGGCTGCGCTCTTCTCCGTGGCTCTGAAGCTTTCCCTGCATCACCCACCCCCCGTCTCCGCCAGTGAAGGGGCTACCTAGTGTGTGGAAACCTTTCCTCCTTCACAGCTCTCTCCCCAAGGGGCAGGTCCTGTCCCTATTCTTTTGTCTCTGTTTTTTCTTTTGCCCTACCCAGGTACGTGGGGAGTTTATTGCCTTTTAGGAGGTCTGAGGTCTTCTGCCAGCATTCAGTAGGTGTTCTGTAGGAGTTGTTCCACATGTAGATGTATTTCTGATGTATCTGTGGGAAGGAAGGTGATCTCCACGTCTTACTCTCCTGCCACCTTGAAGGTCCCCCCCCTCCTTTTTTTTTTTTAAAAAAAAGAGCAAGTTTATTTTCTTTTTAAAAAATTATTTATTTATTTATTTATTTATTTTGGCTGTGTTGGGTCTTTGTTTCTGTGCAAGGGTTTTCTCTAGTTGAGGCGAACGGGAGCCACTCTTCATCGCCTCTCGCTGTCGCGGCCTCTCTTGTTGCGGAGCACAAGCACCAGACGCGCAGGCTCAGTAGTTGTGGCTCACAGGCCCAGTTGCTCCGCGGCATGTGGGATCCTCCCAGACCAGGGCTTGAACCCGTGTCCCCTGCATCGGCAGGCGGACTCTCAACCACTGCGCCACCAGGGAAGCTCCCCGCCTTCTTTTTCAAGAGAGAATAATATTCCATTTTGTGTGTGTATGTGTGTGTGTTTGTGTATCTGTGGAGTCCAAACCCTTTGCTCTGGGGAGAAGCTGGGAGTTGAGAGTTTCCTCTCTGTTATGTGGCACTGCATGGAGGAGTGTGTGCATGGGGGCAAGAGTATGTCTCCTACCCTATGAGGTGTAGCCCTGGTGTATAGCCAGGGCTGTCCCTGTGCCCATTCAGGACTGCTTCTTTGTTTGCTGCAGTCCTGTGGGACTCGTAAATGCAGGCCCTGCTGACTGTCAGGGGCAGCCCGTGTGTTGGAGTTTCTCAGATAGTTTCTGGTTTTCTTTTAGAGTTAATTGCTCCATGTGTAGCTGTGCAGTCAGTGTGTCTGTGGGAGGAGGCCTCCTGTGTTATCATCTTGGTTGACATCCTCTCATTTGAAGTTCTTTTTCCTCTTCCTGGAACTCTTTCCTCCGTGTGCTTCCATGGTACCAGAAGCATCTTACGGTTTTCTCCCTAACTCATTGGGTGCTCTTTTTCAATCTCTTTTAAACTGAGTCCTCCTTTTCTGCCGGGATTCTATGTTTCAGAGTTCTCCAGGTTCAATCCTTGACCATCTCTTCTCTATATACACCCACTTCTTAAGCGATCTCATCAAGCTCCCTAGCTTCAAGTACCATGTATTCAGTAAATGTCACATCTTTATCTCTGGCTCAGATCTGTCTGTTATACTCCAAACTCTTGTATTCAACATCTTTACTGAGTTATTTTGTATTTTTTAGCATCTTCTTTCCACAGCCATTTTTTAATCTTTCATCATTCCTTCATATTTATAATTTTATTTACTGTTCCTTCATCTGTGTTTTTTTTGTCCTCTGAGTACATGTTCAAGATGGTTTATAACATTATGATTTTATTTTCTGCACCTAAATTTCTGCTCTTTTCTATTTCTATTATGAATTTTTATTCTGCTCTAAAGTTTTATTTTTTTAATCCCTTCTTTATCTTAATCATTCCTCATTTTTAATATTATTGAATTTTTTTTATCTTAGATAATTCTTAAGGCTTTACCCCCTATTTCATTGAGACTCTCTTCTGTCATTCAGGTACCTCACAGTGTTTCTGATACTTTCTTCTGGATCTTCTATTAGATCATTGGTAGTTTTTTCTTCAGTGTACCTAGAATTTTCTTTTCCCTGCTTCTATTCCTAGGTTCTGCAGTAGCTTTCAGACTCTAATTGGTATTTATCTACATTGTTACTCAACTTTGAACAAGTTACATTTTGTGTGGTCTTGATGTTGTATTACTTAACAAACACTTACTGAAGTTCTACTGTGTGTGCACTTTTGTAAATACCGTCTGACATTAGTGTGCTATGCATTTTGGGTATGAATTGTCTCTGCTCCATGTTGACTTGCATAATTTTCATGTTCTTTTGAAGATACGCAGCTGGGTAGAAAAAAATTATTTGTCAGCTGCCAGTGAAGTTCCAAATTTCTAGGAAAATATCACCTATAGAAATTCTGCTTTACTGATGAGATACTTTTTCATAACCTCTATGATGAGTATCTGCTTTTCTGAACGGATGTGAATCCTGCAGTTCTCAGTATAGCTTGAACTCCGGTTTCTTCTTTTGTGTCCATCTGTATGACTTTTTTTTTTTTTTTGACTAGTTTATGTAAACATTTAATTTATTTATTTATTTATTTATTTATTTATTTTTTAACATCTTTATTGGGGTATAATTGCTTTACAATGGTGTGTTAGTTCATCTGTATGACTTTATCTGTGCAAATTACAGTTTTCTGCATACAGGACATCACCATTTGTCCTTTCCTCCCAATCCAGATATTTTGTGGGAGTTCCTGGCTCTGAATGGATGTATGTAAAATGTCATTCGAAATTACTGTGTTGTCTTCTCTTCATGGAAGAATCCCAGCTACCAAAATTTTTGATTTTTTTAGACACAGAGTCTTTGACCTGAGGGAGGAAGATGGTTTCTTCCTACCTCATTTTTCTGAGCTTCTGTTTCCTGAGACCAGTTTACATTTGCTCTCAGGTGGACCTGTATAGATCTTTTTTATCAATCCACTTCCATTTGCTTTTTCTTTATTCAAGATTCCTCCCAAGTTCTTTCATTGGGTTTTTTGTTGTTTGTTCATCTCAGTTCTTGTTATTGAGATTTTTTTCCCATTTTTTCCTCTTTCTCTTTCTAGGTATTTTAGTGTATATTTGAGAGAGGCTGTTCAGGAGATGGTAGCCAGATGTCATTTTGTGTATGAAGACTAGAACTAGTCTCAACTTATTTTTTGATAGAATTCTTTTTGAAATGTAATATATACACTCCCATCCATTTTATCCTTGAATAATGAAAACAATTTATGGTAAATTGGCATCATTTTTGGAATCAATTATTGTGATTTTCTGTAGATTGAATTATAGATTAGTTTGTGTGACTAAAATCTAAACACACAGTGACCTTCTCATGACCTTGAAACTTGATTTTTAAAAAAGCCCTTGATCTCAGCTTGGTTTGTGGTCTTTTGCCTCTTTTTCAAGAGGACAGTGAGCCATGTGGAGCTGTATGACCTCCTGAGCTGTGTAACACTGTTAGCTTTCTGCAAAATTAGTAAGTGAATCAAAGGCTGACTCAGATCTCCCAAATGTTTTTTTTTTAACTCCAGAAAATCATCATATTCTTTGTTGCCATGAGTGTTCTTTGATTTTTCACACCAGTGCTATATGCTTTATTATATATAATAGAACACAGTCAACTCCTTCTGAGCTCTTATCCTTATTTAAAAAATTCCCGACACCATTCGTGGAGCATGTAGGCACGCCTTTGTCATCACCTGCTCCACCTCCGCAGTCTCCTATCGCCCATACATGTAAAAGTGGTCTATTTCTGTTCTGCCAACTCCAGTCTCAGATACTCTTTCCAATTTCATTAACGTCCTTGTTTTAAACCCTTACTTTCTTGATTCTATTAAGCTACAAGGTGTGTCCCTGGCAGCCATCCTCCCCCCAGTTCTTTGCCCCCCTCACAATTTCCTGCATGTTCCCAATGTGCCATCTAACTCAGGACCCCAGCAGGTCTCAGCTGCACTGGTCCTTTTAACATGTAGACAAAAGAAGGTATCCATCTCAAAACCTCCTTTCTCAGCCTCAACTCCTGTTCCTTCATCTGTGATCCTTTCTCCCTCTTTGCTTTTATAGTCAGTTCTCTTTAGAGTTGCTTTACTTGTTGCCTCTGTTTTCTCGTCTTTCACTTCTGTTCTCCAGCCCAGTCCGGTCTGGCTTCTTCCCAAGTGGCAACAAAACTTCTTACAAGATTTCAGTGACCTCCAGTCTGGATTTTGTTCAGTTCCCCTTCCTTACAACATTCCCTTCTTCAGCTTTTGTGACACACTTTCTCCTGGTTTTCTTCCTTTCGGTGTGTCTCCTGTGCATGTCCATTCTACTCTCTACTCACTCTAGAGTCTGTCCTGAGACAATCCAGTGCAGGACCGTGGCGTTAGAGACCATTATTCTATACCATCCTTATGGCAATGATTTACAAATGTATATCTTAGTCTCAGACCATTTACTTCCTTTATTTTCTTTATAGCACTCTTACTAGGTGGTATTTTAATATTTTTATTTATTTCTCGCTTTTTAAATTCCACTTTTAAATTCATTTGCTACAGAGTTCCAGGATGTCGCATAAGCCATTCCTTTCCCTTCATTTTTTCTCTTACGTGCTGCTCTTCTCTACCCTGCTTCTGTGCTTTTGTCCATTTTGTTGCTCTCCTGTTTGAGTTCATGCTTTCCAGCAGCTGTTACAAATTCCTGGGCTGCAGGTTCAGCCATTCTACACATGTGTTCAGTTTGGCCTGCACAACACTTTGAAAATTTTTAAATTAATTGTGAACATTATAAAATCAGGAGATTTCACATGAAATTTGGAGTTCTGATTTCTCTTGAAAAACGTGATCTCTGGCAACAGTCAGCCATCTTCTTTCACGGCAACACATGGCTGGAGCTGATTGGATAGTGCTTGCATAGTTTTCAAGGAATCATTGTTATCAAGACCACATTTTCTGTTCTTGGTTCAATTAGTAACAATAAACAGTTTTCTTTTTTTTTTTTGCGGTACGCAGGCCTCTCACTGTTGTGGCCTCTCCCGTTGCGGAGCACAGGCTCCAGACGCGCAGGCTCAGCGGCCATGGCTCACGGGCCCAGCCGCTCCGCGGCATGTGGGATCCTCCCGGACCGGGGCACGAGCCCGCGTCCGCTGCATTGGCATGCGGACTCTCAACCACTGCGCCACCAGGGAAGCCCACAGTTTTCTTTTTAAACCCTCATATTTGGAAACTTAAAAATTCTACTTTTAAGTAAATTAGGTTTAAAAAGGAAATCATCATACAATTTCCCAAATACTTAAAACTGAAGATAATGAAGGTATTACTCATCAAATGTTATGAAGTATCTCTAATCCAGTATCTGTACTGAAATGAGCTAAGCCTTCACCTCAAGAAGCTAGATAAACACAAAAAAAGTAAATATGAAGAAAACATAAGAAATAAAGCCAAGGGCAGAAATCAATGAAATTGGAAACAGAATGCAGAATATTACCAAAACCACTTTGAAAAGAAGTTAATAAATTAGACAGGTCTAATTCATTAGATTGGCTAAGAAAAGAAGACAAAAGACTAAAAGGAAAAAATTAAACAACTTTAAGGAAAAAAACCCCCAATCTGGGAACATAACTACATGCAGAACAAGTTGTTTTCAAGTCACTTTTCTCATTTTTGTTACCTGGACCCTGCAGACATTATGATTTGGACCCCTGCTCCACTGTTCCTGCTTTCTTTTCTTCTTTTTAAATTGAGGTGAAATTCACATGACATAAAATCAACAGTTTTAAAGTTTAGTACATTTAGTACATTCATAATGTCGTGCAACCACAACTCATGCCCAGTTCCAAAACATTTTCGTCCTCCGAATAAAACTCTGTCCTCACTGAACAAGCTAGTCCCCATTACCCCTCCCCCAGAGCCTGGCACCCAGCGGTCTGCTTTCTGCCTCTGTGGAGTTACCTGTTCTGGATATTTCGTACAAGTGGAATCACACAATATGTGACCTTTTGTGTCTGGTTTCTTTCACTGAGCATAACATTTTCTTGGTTCAGCCACATTGAAGCATGTGTTACTGCTTCACTTTTTATGGGTGAATAGTATTGCATTGTGTGTACTGTAGTTTTTTCTTCATTCAACTGCTGATGGACATTTGGGTTTCCACCTTTAGTCTAGTGTGAATAGCGCTGCTATTAACACTCAAGTGCAAATATTTGTTTGAGCCCTTCTTTTAAATTCTTTGAGTGTATATTCAGGAGTGGAGTTGCTGGGACAGCTGTTTTTTCTTGTGTTTGGCTTCTTTATTGGTCTTCAAAGTGATACGCTGGCAGATGGCACACGTACTTCCCTTTCCCCTCGTTGCAGCTGCCACTATAGCTCACGGAAGGAGAAGAGTCATTGCAAATTGTGTAGAGGGCTTCTAGGCATTTGGTAAGAATGTTCTTTTTTAGTGGACTAGCCTGTTAAAGAGTTCAGACCATTGATTAAAGCATTATCTGATAACATAGAATTATAACTAAGAGAGTTGGTTGTTCTCAAATGGTATTTCTGTTAAGTTAGGGTAAGCAGTTAAGTTGGGTAATTTACCCTTCTCTACTTTGTGGGTATTTTGCCTGTATCTCCTTTGCTAGGCTTCATAAACAAAATTTTTCTGTGCTCATCAGTGCTGAAAGTACTCTGATGTATTTTTACCTTCCAGATTCATCCCTGCATAGTCGTCAGCATAAAAAATGGGAAACTGAAAACATCACCACCTTGTGCCGGGGGAGTTACAACAGAATTGTTAGGTTATTACACCTGCTGGCTGTTGGGCAGTATGTGGGTGTTGTCTCCTTTTGCTATAATAGCTCATTTATACAGTAATTTTAATATTTGATTGTATTTTTGCAAATCAGAAAAGTAGTGCCAATGCTAGTGATAGGAAATCAAATCTTATGAAGGAAACATAATTGTGACACAATAGAAATCATTAGCCATGTTGAAAGCAATGCTCAATTAATTTCACATTGGGCTTAAGCTTGTGTGTTAAAGTATAAAGGAAGAAAGCAAAATTAAATAATGCATCTGAAATACTGGAAAAACATCCTCAGTGATGGTAACTTCTCATGGTTATATTCGTTATTAACTATCAGATACTTTGGTTTTTTCATAGAGACTCAGAAAATAAAGTTTATCAGTAATGAATCTGTATATGCTAAGTCTCAATCTGGTATTAATTTTGGTTGGTAGTAGATCTCTTTCCAGTGGTGTCCACAGTATCCTAAACACAGTGGGTTATATACCTGACGTATTTATTCTTATATATAATAAGAGTCATCCAGGGAGTTGCATGAGTGTGAACCAGTGTCTAGGATGGAGAGTGCAGAGTGCATGTGAAGAAACCTGTGAAGCTGAGCCCACCTGGGACAGAAAGTACAGGAGACTCGTGGTCCAGGTGGAGGAGAAACCTACATCCCTCCAAGGGTGGGGCGAAAGGCCATACTTTTCCCCATAGGGAAGAGGGAACGGGGAAGAATTGGTAGCAGTGTGGTCTGTGATGACAGTGACATTGGAAGAAGACTTACTTTCCTAAATATTTCTCTGCAATAAACCAGGTTTTGAGGGAAGGACGAAAAATGAGCTGGTGGAGAGGAGAAAATTCCCCTGCCAGATGGGGTAAAGTATCTCAAAGGCGTGAATCTGGTAACATGTTAATGTACAAGCCATGAGGTTAGGAGTAAAGCAAACAGACCTCATTTTCTGGAAGAAAGATTCTGTCAGAATATAATAAACAATAGATAAGTAAATGTCAAACATTTCCATCCTTAAGAAAAACATGCTTTTATTTCCTTACTGAATTTCCTTTATTCTTTCCCTAAATCACAGTCCCTGAAGGTTTATGTCATGAAATTTAACAAGAGAATTTAAAAATTGGTGGCTTTGTTAAAATTCAGATCCTCTAGTTTTTTATTACTTGACATAAAAGTTACTCATGTTAGGTGTGAATACACGAATGTCAAGGAACTTTGAAGGAACTTTAAGTGACTTGAACCATATATCTGTGTTCTCAGTGAAGAATGAAAACACCCCAAAGGAGGTTTAATGTGGAGTAAACCAGGTCTGGAAATGGTCTGCGCTGAAAGACCTAATGGCCTTTTGATGTCTGATTCTTTGATTTGGCCTTTTCTTTTTAAAGGGGTACTGTGTGATTATAATTAGAAACATTTCAAGCTCTTTACCTGGGAAGTTAATTGCTCCCTAACTTGCTCTGCTGCGACTCATCGTGTGGTTTTGAATGATAGCCGTATTTGAAATGACTGCTTGTGCAGTCGAGAAAGTTCCAGTTCGTCATGAGTTTTATCACACACAGCTGATGGGAAGTCATTCATTTTGCCGCTTGCGGCTATGATGTGAACATACCTTTATCATATACTTAAGATGTTTCGTTTTAATGATTTTCTAAGTAATTAATGGGAATATAATAGTTTGCTTTTCTTGCAGGTGGTACCGTCGTATTTGAAGTGGGAAATTATGGATAAATAAGTAGAAGGCATTACGAAAATTTTACATTCTTTTTTGTTAGGTGTCTTAAAAAGGATTCGGCTTTGCATTGATAGCGACATTTGTGTCGTCTTGAGCAGTTATCCCTATGCTTTGGGAAAAATGTTCCTAAAAACTCTGAATATAATTTTCTTCTCAGAAATAGCTTTCTTAAGTATCACTGGTGGTGGTGGTGGGGACCCATCTGTTCTCTTTTCTGCACTCTGCTTGAGCATCTGAAACCATTTTAGATGGAGAGCAAAGCTTCCAGTTTATTGTAAGCATTCCTGAGCCCCAGTGAGCATGCTGACATAACCCTGCCTCTAAGAAGCACGATGGAAAGCTCGAAGGGAGGAGAGAAATCTGCGGTGACCTTGTTTCAAGTTGAAAAGGAAATTTCTATTCTGTGAAGTCCTTCTTTGTGGGCACGTCTTCACAGAGCTCTGCGTTTCTTCTCGCTGCTTTAAATGAGTGTCTGTATAATATGACAGTCAGGAGGCCTCTTATTGACAGAGACAGTTGTGACACCATTTTACACAATAGGTTTAATTTGGAACATGAGATTTTTAGGTTTATTGGATGCTTTCTTTAGAAATTAAGTTTGCAAAACTCATATCTTTTAGCTTCTTGAGTTTTACTACAATCAAAATTGACTTTGGCAATGAGATGTGGAGAACTAATATAATCCAGTGGGAGTTGATAAACTAATAAAATGTAGCAATTCTTCATTTAATGTTTTATAGTTACCAAAATGATTTTAATAGATACCCTCTTAATTAATCCTCAGTAGAGTTTTATGTGGTTTATTAATAAGTTTATTGCTTATTATTATCTGCATTTTAAAGGGAGAAACTGAGGTTCAAAGAGGTGAAGCAGTTTAACCAGTGTGGCTTAGCTAGGGTGTGGCTGAGCTGGGACTTCCACCGAGGCCTTTAGATCCCTGATTCAGTGCTAGAACACTTTTACCTTTGGTGTCACTCAGTAGATTTCCTTTTGTGCTTTTTTAATGACTTGTTCCAAGTGATGACAACATATACTATGCCATTACTTATTCATGGCTTAATTCCCAAATGGGAATTAAGCTTCTGCCAACTGCCCACCATGTTCTGTGCATAGGGCCGCCTCCCCTTCTCTGCCATGCTCACTGGGTCTAGTGTGGACGCCTGGTCCAAAGGCAGCAAGTTCATTTTACTCAGAGGGACACAGAGCTCAAGGTCACACCGCTGGTAAATGGAGGTGCCAGGATTTGAAACTGTGTGTGTTTGACTCTAGCCCTGATCTTAGCTATATTGCACTGCCCCTTCTCCCTGATCTTGGGAATTTGGAGCTGGAAAACCAAGAGACTAACTCAGTGCAGAAGCTAAAATCATTCCAAGTTACTCTGAGGAAGGTTGGCTGGGCAGCTGCGATGGGCCATATGCGAGCTGAAGTTTGAGCAGTTAGTTGATGCCAACAGGAAAATGGAGCCAGATGCACAGAGAGAGGCCAGACGCCTGAAGAAATGCAGCCCATGTGTAGACGAGCTTTGTCTCTTCCCGTTCCTTCTCAGGAGAGACACTTCGCCGCGATCCTGCATCTTTGCAGTGTACGGCTGTTTTATTTTAGGTGGTGTGAGTTGGAAGGTATTTTAAAAATTTATTTAAATAGTTACGTTTATTTTAAAAAATAGACAAAATGTGGCCTATATACAACATGTATACGTTAAAAAAAATACATTTATCTTAAAATAGACAAAGGCGAACTGAAATGTCCCGTCAAAATCATCACAAATTCGTGCTAACAAAGTCTGAATTAGTTATGGGTATGGCATGCTTTTGTAGATTCCTTAGGAATATTACGGAAGATTATTCATAAAAAATGAAATTAATGATACTACTTTTTAGCAACATCTAGGGTTTATTCAGTAGAAATAAATTCTTAATGTGTATAAAATCTGAAAAATTTGCAACATTTTTTATTTGAGAGAGATTGGAGACCACTAAATAAATAATAAATAATCCTCCCGCATCGGGCTGAGTGTGCTCACCTGGTCACGGCCAGAGCTGCGAGCAGGAGCCTGTGCTGGATTCCTGGAGAGAGAGGATGGGCTGAATGAACAGTGCTTTCAGGGCCGTGCCCCTCCCAAGGCCAAGGACTGTGGCGTGCTGGGGAGAGGGTGGGGCGGGAAAGGGCAGAGGTCCTATTCTTGTCGGGGGAGAGCTGACTGCGGTCGGAGGAGAGCATCACACACGCAGCCCGCAGGTGCACATTTAACAAAGGGTGCCCCTTGTAATTCACGGGAAAAATGTCAGCAGTGTCGGTTTTCTCTCTTTCCTTCTCCAGAGGTAACCACGCCTTTCTTGATCCTACTTTATGCTTTTACCGTATCTTTTAAAGGCTGTTTACTTCCTTGAAAAGATACCTCATTTTCATTAGGATGAAGTCTCTTCAAGGAGGGTTGTTGTCTGTGCCTTACGCGAGTAGACTTTTGATAGTCATAACTGAGCAGTTTCTCACACAGACCAGGACACGTATGAATCCCACACCGAAATCACAAATTAGTCCCAAATTACGACTCCCACTGTATGCACTTTAAAGTGGAACAGCGTAATCCCACAACAGATTTCAATTGCTTTTCTTTTTCTAACTTGTGTGTTTAAAGCTCTAAATTGTTTTAAGAAATGCTGAAGTTGTGGGCTTCCCCGGTGGCGCAGTGGTTGGGGGTCCGCCTGCCGATGCAGGGGACGCGGGTTCGTGCCCCGGTCCGGGAAGATCCCACCTGCCGCGGAGCGGCTGGGGCCGTGAGCCATGGCCGCTGGGCCTGCGCGTCCGGAGCCTGTGCTCCGCAAAAGGGAGAGGCCACGATAGTGAGAGGCCCGCGTACCGCAAAAAAAAAAAAAAGGACATGGGTAGAAAAACTGGGGTGATCCAAATAAAATCTGTGTTTAACAGTAAGGTACCGATATTCCTTTCTTAGTTTTGACAGATAGCCATGGTTATGTAAAATATTCATGACATTTTATCCTTCGTGGGTGAAGGACACACAGGAACTCTGTACGACCTTTGCAACTTTTTTGTTTATCTAAAATTATTCCAAAATAAAAAGTTTAAAAAAAGCATATGAGAACACTTAAACTTTGGGGGAGGATTTTTAACTAAAAGATTAACAGGGGGCTTCCCTGGTGGCGCAGTGGTTGAGAGTCCGCCTGCCGATGCAGGGGACGCGGGTTCGTGCCCCGGTCCGGGAAGATCCCACATGCCGCGGAGCGGCTGGGCCCGTGAGCCATGGCCGCTGAGCCTGCGCGTCCGGAGCCTGTGCTCCGCAGCGGGAGAGGCCACGGCAGTGAGAGGCCTGCGTACCGCAAAAAAAAAAAAAAAAAGAAATGCTGAAGTTGTATCCTACCAATTTTTATGTCGTGTTTTCCTTGTGGTTCATTAATCTTCAGTATGAGTTCTTATTAGACAGTTAGAAATTACCTAATGATGTGTTTTCTGCTTTCCTGAGGAATGACCTTTATCCCCTCTCAGCAGGCAGAGATAGGAAACAGATGAATGTATACATCGACAAGCATATATGTGCGTACATATATAAACATACATATATATGCATGTGTGTTTTTATTCATATACATACAATAATACACGTATCTACCTCTATTTCTATGTCTAGCTAAATGTATAAAAATCATGAATTCACACTAATTCCAGTTCCAGGGAGATACCACAGGGTTGTTTTTTTCCCTTTCCTTATTTGTTATTCCCTTCTCTGACAACGAGAGGTCTGACTTCCAATATCTGTAGAGTTGTTTGCCCAAACCTTGAATGCCAGGAAGTGGTTTTTGAATTGATAAAGGATACTCTGTGACAAAAGAAAACTAAAACTGTAGTTTAATTCTTCTTTGAGTTCTTTTTGCCCTTAGCCTTTGAGCCTTCGATCCAAGCGTTGTGTTCAAAAGTTGACTTGGTAATTCTTCCCCCTTCTCCCGCTTCAGCATGATTGTGTTATTAATCTTTTGAAGTGCCACTGGATTTTTTTTATTATTGTTGTTGTTTCATCTTAGAATTTCCCTCCTCCGTCCTTGTTTATTTTACTTCTTACTTTTTAGTAAATGGAACATTAACATGGTTTTAAAAATCAGATCAGAACTACAATGTGTATTCAGAGAAGTGTCTCCCCACCTCCATCCCTTCGGCCCTTTCCTCTCCGTTCCCAGCCTCCCCTGCAGATTGGTGGTCTCATCGGTCTGAGGCTGATCCTCTCTGTGTTCGTTTTTGCACAGATGAGCAGGTACATGTATGTCTCATGATTTTCTCTTCATTCTTACGCTTTGCTTTTTCATTAGTTGTAAAGTGGAATCAGTCATTCTTCTTTCCTCAGCATGGTATGTTAATATGTGGATGAATCATAGTTTATACAACTGCTGTCCTACCTATGGGCATAGAGATTGTTTCCAATATTCTCAATGACAGGATAGGAGATATATATTTTTGCATTGCTTGAAATACATATTCAGGGTAACTTTTTAGGAATGAGAATGCTGGGTGAAAAGACAAACATAGACGTAGTTTTGCTGTGTATTGCCAAAGACCCCTTCATGAAGGTTGCATTGATTGAATCTCTCCTGGCTCCATATTAGGGTGACTTTTGACCCACAGCCTTCCAAGTAGAATGTGTGGTTGTATTTTAAATTTTTTGAAAATTGATTGTTGATAAATAGTTTCTCAGTATAGTTTTAATTTTCATTTCTCTTATAATAAGCGAGAATAAACATATTTTCTTATATTTAAGGGCCATTTTAACAGCTTTATTGAGTTATAATTGAAATACAGTACATTCATGTTTTGACATATGTATACACTTGTGAAACTATCAACACAAAAAATATGTCTATGTGAGCATTAATTATTCCCCAAAGTTTCCTCTTGCCCCTGTGTAATCTCTCCTGCCCACCCTTCTTCCTTCTGCATATGCAGGCAACCACTAATCTCCCGTCGCTATGTTTTAATTTCTGGAATTTTAAGTAGCTGGAAGCATATTGTTTGTATACTTTTTGGTCTCACTTGTTTCCCTTGGCTTAGTGACTATGAGATGCATGCATGTTGTGCTGCATATCAGTAGTTCATGCTTTTTTAATTTTGAGTAATATTCCATTGTATGGATTTACCATAATTTGTTGATCCATGTGTCTGCTGGTGGACATTCACACTGTTTTCACTTTGGGGGCTATTACAGGTAAAGCTTCTCTGAACATCAGTATCGAGTCTTTGTGTGGACATTGCTCTTGTTCTCTTGGACCTAAAAGTCAAATATCCAGGTCCTGTGGGAGGTGGGCGTTTAACTCTTCAAGAAAGTGCCCAACTCTTCTCTGTTTTACATCCTCCCCAGCGTGTGTAAGAGCTCTAGTTCCTCCACATCCTCGCCAAAACCTCATATGACCGGTGTTTTTATTTTCACAGTTCCAACAGGTATGTACAAGTATCTCTTTGTGGTTTTAATTTGCATTTCCCTAATGACTAATGTTGAAAAAACTTTTCATGTCCTTTTTTCTGCCATAAATCTACTTTGGTGAGTGTTCAGATTTTTAGTCTATTTTTAAACTAGGTTGATTATTTTCTTATTATTGAGTTTTGAGAATTCTTTGTACATATTGGACACAAGTCCTTTAACAGATAGATTTGCAAATATTGTCTCCCAGTGTGTGACTTTTCTTTTCATTCTTTTAATAGTTTCTTTCAAAGAGCAGGTGTTTTCAATTTTGATGAAATCCAGTTTATTTATTTGTTCTTTTATGGATTGTGCTTTTAGTGTCATAGCGAAGGACTCTTTCCCTAACTTCGGGTCACAAAGGTTTTCTCCTGCTTTCTTTTGGAAATTTTATAGTTTTAGGTTTTACATTTAGGAATATGACTTGTTTATTAAGTTAATTTTGTATATGCTGGGAAGTATGAATTGAAATTTTTTTCTGTTTATTTCATGACATTGCCTTCTTGTCCTTTTAATACAAGAGTATAGAATCTGTAGTGACGTAAGCTGTCTCATTCGTAATATTGTTAATTTGTATTGTCTTTCTCCAAGTCAGTCTGGCTACAGTTTTATAAATTTTATTAGTCTTCTCAAAGAACCAGCTTTCGGTTACACTGATTTTTTTCTAATGTTTTCTGCCCCTATTTTATTGACTTCTGTTCTGATTATTATTGTTCTTTTCTTTCTTCTACCTATTTTGTGTTTAATTTTCTAGTTTTTTCCTAACTTATTGAGGTGAAAGCTGATGCCATTGACTTGAAATCTGTATATTTAAAGTTTTTCTATGTAGTTATTCAGTTCTATCGAAGTACAGCTGTAGCAGCATCTCTTTAATTTTGATACGTGTTATGTTCATTTTCATTAAGTTCAAAATATTTTCTAACTTCTTGTTTTATTTCTTCTTTTGACGCATAGGTTTGACAGAAGAGTGTTATTTAGTTTTCAGTTATTTGGGGGTTTCCTAGAAATCTTTCTTATATAGCTTTTAAATTTAATTCCACTGTGATCAGAGAGTATGCACAGCATGACTTGAATCCTTTTAAAGTTTTTGAGAATTGTTTTATGTTCCAGAATATGGTCTATTTTGGTAAGTGTTCCACTCTTGAAATCAATATGTATTCTGCCGTGGCTGGGTGGAATTCGATTAGATCATGTTGGCTGATAGTGTTGTTCAAATCCTGTTTATCCTTACCTGCCTGCTTTTCCTATCAATTAGTGATAGAGAGCGATATTGAGATTTTTAACTATAATTTTGCATGTCTTTATTCATCCTTGCAGTTCCGTAAGTTTTTATTTTTTGTATTTAGAAGATTTGTATCCTGTTAGTCTATTGAGTAATTATTATGAGATGACTTTTTTATTGTTGGCAGTATTCTTTGCTCTGAAATCTACTTGGGCTGATATTAGTATAGCCATTCCAGATTTCTTTTGATTAGTGTTGGTGTGGTATATTCTTTTAATACTTTTAGTTTATTGGCCTCTTTATTTTTTATTTATTTATTTATTTTTTTGCGGTACATGGGCCTCTCACTGTTGTGGTCTCTCCCATTGGGGAGCACAGTCTCCGGATGCGCAGGCTCAGCGGCCATGGCTCACAGGCCCAGCCGCTCCGCGGCATGCGGGATCTTCCCGGACCGGGGCACAAACCCATGTCCCCTGCATCGGCAGGCGGACTCTCAACCACTGTGCCACCAGGGAAGGCCAGGCCATTTACATTTAATGTGACTAATGATATGGTGAATTTTAAATCTGGAATATTGCTATTTGTTTTTCCTGTATGTCCATTAGTTTCCCTTTTTATTTTTTTCTGCATTCTTTTGCATTGTTGCATATTTTTAATGAATCCTTTCATTTCTTTTATTGGCTTGTTAGCTGTAACTAGTGGCTTTGTTATTTTAGTGGCTGCTTTAGAATTTAGCATATACATTTTAAAGTTGTCACAGTCTACCCTCAGGTGATATTATACTAATTCACATGTAAGAATCTTACAATTGTTTACTGCCATTTCTCCTCCTGTGACTTTGTGTTATTCTTGTCATACATTTTACTCTTACATGTCATAAAGCACACACTACATTGTATTATTTTCATTCAGTGAATTATTTTTTACAGATATTTAGATAATATAAAAAATGTCTTGTATGCATACCTTGGTGTATATCCATATTTGTGTTTCATGTCATTATCCTTCAGCTTGAGGACTCCCTTTATTATTATTATTACTGTAGGTGTCCTGTTATGAATTCTTCCGTCATTTATTTGTGCGTCTGGGAAGTATTTCACCTTTTTTTGGAAAATGCTTCCGCTGGGTG